>NC_134517.1:36508815-36808815 GCF_027942865.1 Odontesthes bonariensis | reverse complement strand
ATGAATCAAAAGGAAAGTCTTTTAGGCAAAAGGTTAAAGGAAGTTTTGAAGTTTTTCAGGTTACAGGAGAGCAGGAACCAGTCGGCGCTCAGTTTAATTCAGGCACAGCTCGTCCAGGCAGTGTGTGTTCACATCCAAACACCGTGTTTCTGAGGCTTCTGAAGGGCTGATTTATGGTCACTTTGAAAGGACGGATTGACGGATAGTGACGGAGAAGCATACCGAGGCCTTAAGGTGTCCGCTCAGAAGTGGTGGCCGTCTGGCCCTGAGGATCTCCAAAAGTAAAGGGACACCTAGCCCCTGTACAAAGAGAGAAGAAGGGCCAAATGGTGGGCCTGGGATTGGGCCAAATGGTGGGCCTGAGATTGGGCCTGGGATTGGGCCAAATGGTAGGCCTAGGATTGGGCCTGGGATTAGGCCAAATGGTGGGCCTGAGATTGGGCCTGGGATTGGGCCAAATGGTAGGCCTAGGATTGGGCCTGGGATTGGGCCAAATGGTGGGCCTGAGATTGGGCCTGGGATTGGGCCAAATGGTGGGCCTAGGATTGGGCCAAATGGTGGGCCTAGGATTGGGCCTGGGATTAGGCCAAATGGTGGGCCTGAGATTGGGCCTGGGATTGGGCCAAATGGTGGGCCTGGGATTAGGCCAAATGGTGGGCCTGAGATTGGGCCTGGGATTAGGCCAAATGGTGGGCCTGAGATTTGGCCTGGGATTGGGCCAAATGGTGGGCCTGGGATTGGGCCAAATGGTGGGCCTGGGATTGGGCCAAATGGTGGACCTGAGATTGGGCCTGGGATTGGGCCAAATGGTGGGCCTGGGATTGGGCCTGGGATTGGGCCAAATGGTGGGCCTGAGATTGGGCCTGGGATTGGGCCAAATGATGGGCCTGGGATTGGGCCAAATGGTGGGCCTGAGATTGGGCCTGGGATTGGGCCAAATGGTGGGCCTGGGATTAGGCCAAATGGTGGGCCTGAGATTGGGCCAAATGGTGGGCCTGGGATTGGGCCTAGGATTGGGCCTTTGATTGGGCCAAATGGTGGGCCTGGGATTAGGCCAAATGGTGGGCCTGAGATTGGGCCTGGGATTGGGCCAAATGGTGGGCCTGAGATTGGGCCTGGGATTGGGCCAAATAGTGGGCCTAGGATTGGGCCTGTGATTGGGCTAAATGGTGGGCCTGGGATTGGGCCAAATGGTGGGCCTCAGATTGGGCCTGTGATTGGGCCAAATGGTGGGCCTGGGATTGGGCCAAATGGTGGGCCTGGGATTGGGCCCTGGGATTGGGCCAAATGGTGGGCCTGGGATTGGGCCTGGGATTGGGCCAAATGGTGGGCCTGGGATTGGGCCTGGGATTGGGCCTGGGATTGGGCCAAATGGTGGGCCTGGGATTGGGCCCTGGGATTGGGCCAAATGGTGGGCCTAGGATTGGGCCCTGGGATTGGGCCAAATGGTGGGCCTGGGATTGGGCCAAATGGTGGGCCTGAGATTGGGCCCTGGGATTAGGCCAAATGATGGGCCTGGGATTGGGGCAAATGGTGGGCCTGGGATTGGGCCTGGGATTGGTTTTAGGGTGTTAGAAGTGTGAGGACTTTGCCCATGTTTTTAGTTGATTTTTTTACGTGTTAATTATGTCTTAGTTTTTAAGTCCATTTTTAGTTTTGCCATGTTTCAGTTTTCCCTCGTGCTTTAGTTTTCTAGTCCAGGTCCGGTATTTAGTTTAGCCATGTTTTCCTCATAGTTTCTGTTGCTTTGCCATCACCTTCATTCACTTCACCTGTTTTTCCCCTCAGCTGCACTCACTCACTCAGTATTTAGTTTCCAGGTTTCCTCATTGTTTTTGCGAGATCCTACCCGTCAACATCCCTCATGCCACGACCCCACGTCCAAGTTAATTTTTTTTTTCCATGTTATGTCAAGTCTTTTGTTTTGTTCTGTATTTATTCCACAGTTTAGGTTTTTGATATCCGGCTCAGCCGCGCTTTGCTTTGTCCTTTGTTTTTGTGAATAAATCAAGTTTTCTTTTTGAAAAGTCCGCATCCGTGTCCTACCTCACCACCCCTCCCCAACCCAACCTGACAAGGACAAGAGTTCCACCACCTGGTTCCACCAGTGAGAACAGTCTGAGACCGCCTGGTTTGTAGGGATGGCAGAACCAGAACCAGACGAGGTTCCTGAGGTCCGGAAGGACTGAGTTTGAACAGCTGCTGCAGGCCCAGAAGTCTCTCTGAAGGCAGCATCAGGGCCTGGATCTGATTCAGGCAGCCGTGGGCAGCCGGTGGAGGTCCGTGAGGAGAGGAAGGTTGTGAACTTCTTTGGTTGATCAGCAGATGATCTGCTGTGTTCTGGATAGGGCGAGTTAACTCGTTATTATCACGTTAACGCATTAATTATTTAACGCCGATAAGTATTTTATCGCGCATTAACACCTTTTTTAGGGACGGAGCAGTGAAACTGCAAGGACCCTATTGTTTTTGTAAGGATTATTTATTATTAATTTTTTTTTTAAACAAACAATTTGGGGGGCTTTTGTGCCTTTAACACGTGTTTTTTTGTTTTGTTTTTTTTTTTATAATTTTTTTTTTTTTCTTGATAGGAAAGTTGGAGAGAGACAGGAAGCAGGGGGCAGAGAGAGGGGGAACGACACGCAGCACAGCTGTGGAACCGTAAAAGAAAGTAATCGGCGGATCCACCAAACATGGAGAAGGGTACGGAACTTTTACTCGGCCATTTTCATTTTAAAGTTCTTCCAGACGGCGGAGTCGACAGAACCAAAGTCATCTGTAAACACTGCCAAGTTGAATTGTCTTCTCAGCGTAGTAGTTCCAGTCTAAAATATCACTTAAAGGCAAAACACACAACTGATAGCAGCAAGTCATTCAAGGAAACAGACAGTGGAGCGAGGCTTCTACATAAAAACTACAGAAAGATGCTGATGTTAAAAGTGTGTTTGCACAACAAATGTTATGGCACTTTCATTCATATGGCAGCACATTTAAAATAAAGCTAAATGCTAAAAGCTATACACTACTTTTGGATTCTGCGTACAAATGCGATTAATCGCGATTAATCAGGGAAATCATGTGATTAATTAGTTTAAACATTTTAATCGTTGCCCAGCCCTGATACTAACATTAAATCTCATCGTTAGTTTCAAGGCAAGTTGGGATGTTTTCCAAACCCTAACCGAGTCCAACAGGACTGAGAAGAAAAGTGAAGGTTCAGCCTAAAGTATTTCAGCTTCAGCTGGATGAGAACTCGGTTCTCCACCCTCTGAAGAACACGTTTTCCCTCATTAAGCTGATAATCACTCACTTTATTCTTATATCCAGTTACTTTGGTATTCATGCTCACAACAGAGGAGATAAATTAGCGTCTTATGAGACAAACGAATCGATGCTGAAATGCAGCGTCTGCGTTGTGAGTCGATGTAAAATGGGTTTGTGTGTTTAGCCAAATTTTACACACTTAAATAGGTGCTGATGAGGCGATCAATATATCTGCAGAGACATTTGACTCCTCGTGAAGATTAGATCTTTTAATGGTATTTACAAACTTCTGTGTGATTTTACACATTAACGCTGGATTTCAGGATAATATTACAACATAAAGGGGAACACTTTGGTGAATTATACTCACAGAAAACCAATTAAGTGATACATCAAAGTGATTTCAAGGACTCATTAGGGCAGCTTCCGTTTCAGCTTCCATTCATCCAGCCAACAAATTGAGAATTAATTCCCAGAATGTGAAAGAAAAGTGAGAGAAAGTAAAGTGTGACGCCTGAAAGCACGTCGTCTTTAACCCATTTAGGCCTAAAACGCCTGGAAAAGAATGCCTGTAAAACCTATGGGCGATTTCAGAAAGACGCCCTAAAACCTGAAGTTTTTCTGGAAATTCAGCAATTGTGTCAACGCCTACTAAAAGCCTGCAACGGTGTGGCATCTGCAGGTAAATCCACTTTCATCCCTGGTGTGAAATCTCTCCGTCGATTACGGTGGTAATTGTCAGTCTTCCACTCACATTCAAACCCTTCAAAATCATCCTCAAACATATGTGCTCGCCATAAATCTCGATCAACTGGGTCAGCACGTTCATCAGCATCATCAAAGCCAAGAAACTCCTCACAATCGCTCCCGTCTGAAATGTCTTCCCACTGAAAGTCCTCCATGCTTGTTCGATGTAACTTAACTTAAAAACAATGACCCGAGGAACATGACGACACTCTCACGTGTCTATTATAATGCATTTAATTGGCGCAGAGGTCAATAATTGGTGCAAAACAACCTTATACAGGAAAAAAGCCGTGTACGCTTTCCCGGCCTTAAAGGTAGAATAACGCAACAGCGCCCCCGGCTTTAAAGGTAGAAATGCGGCGATGCTTTCCCGGCCTAAATGGGTTAATTCCCCCGTCCGACCCCACAGACCAGCGCTGAGAGTTCAGAGGAGACCATCAGAACACACCCCAGCTGAAATAAATCATCACGGACGGATCGATGCGCACTGATTGCTACCAGAAATTTACTTTGTGTGTCCTCTGATCTCTGAAATAAAACTCTTTGGACTTCGAGATCAAGTTCTGTATTCAGACCTGAAGAAAAACCTGTTCTGACACAATCCGTTCAGCCTGGATTTACAAAATGCAGCTTTAAGCCACAGCTGCATTTGTAACACAGGTAGTTGCTCCTCCTTTTGCACAGTAACGTTTTTATCACCAGCTCCACAGCTCTGGTTTCATTCTGAGTCCTTGACTTTGATGTCTGCCCGTAAAGGTGACGCCTTTAATCTAACCGTGGATGTGTCGGAGTGAGCCTGAACACACAGAAGATGGAACATCCTGTGTCCTTTAAGACGGCGGGCTGTTTGTGCAGTGATCACTTTGGAGCCCAAAAAGCTCCAGCAGCAATATAAAGAGGATCTGAGCTGAGTTATTACATTAAAAGCATTCCAAATAGAAGTGTGGCGGTGTAAATCTAACGGCTGAGATATTAGATCAGCAGCGTAACCGGAGGACGCTGCGTGGTGAAAGCTGCATGAAATTAAATTTCAAGGAGGCCGCTTCAGTGAAAGTGACTGACTTCAGTCAGAGGAGAAAAACACGATGAAACTTCCACCATGAGCGTCTTTTAAAGACTGTGGTCTCCTGGGATTTCAGAGGACTCCCGGTTCACATGGTTTGTTGTTCATTTTGTATGAAGATGACTTGTTAAAGCGTTGAAGTCTTATCAAACAGAAATGTTGAAATATTTTCATAACATGTCATTACAATTCACTCGTTCCAAAGATGGTCACATGGACGCTGCTTGCAAAGAGGCCCGTCTTCCTGTTCCTGGGAGCATATATCAGGGCGTCTGAGGTCACCAGCAGGTGTAAAACTCCTTCTTCCTGTTCCTGGGAGCATATATCAGGGCGTCTGAGGTCACCAGCAGGTGTAAAACTCCTTCTTCCTGTTCCTGGGAGCATATATCAGGACGTCTGAGGTCACCAGCAGGTGTAAAACTCCTTCTTCCTGTTCCTGGGAGCATATATCAGGGCGTCTGAGGTCACCAGCAGGTGTAAAACTCCTTCTTCCTGTTCCTGGGAGCATATATCAGGGCGTCTGAGGTCACCAGCAGGTGTAAAACTCCTTCTTCCTGTTCCTGGGAGCATATATCAGGGCGTCTGAGGTCACCAGCAGGTGTACAACTCCCCGAAAACACAACCCTGTTATTTGTTTAGTTCCCTTTAGACAGAGAGCTGCTGACCTTAAACCAGCATCTATTCTGACCAAAGCCTGTCTTAAACATCTCAATAAGGCCTCAGAAAACTGTGTTAAACTGTTGAAAAGGGCAGAATGTGTCACTAACTCAGTCCCAGCTCCAGAACTCTGAGGCCAACAGAAGCACTTTGGGTCATTAAAGTGAGATGTGAACATGTAAGCACTGAGATCCAGAGAGTCGATAACAGAGTTTCACTGATGTTTCTGCTGCAGGTCGAACAGGAGTCACAAACAAACATTTCTGCTTTCACTCCACTCCTGATTTGAAAGCTTTTTGAGGCCTTTTGAGGCTTTTTGCCATGTTTTTGAAAGGAATAGAAAAGAAGGAAGGTTGATTACAGCTGAGACGTGTGCAGCCTGCCAGGAGTCGGTTAGCGATGAACCGAGCTGAATGAACGGGATTCAGAAAGACAAACACCTGTGCACACAACATCCTGTAACATTTAAGAGCCAGCAGCTGGCGTTCAAGGACGCTTTGGGAGTCAGAAACGCAGGAGATTTCCACTTGATGCCAGGCTGTCTCCATATGTTCAGAATCCACTGTTTTTATGGATAATGTTGGGTTAGGGTCGGCTGTCGGACTGACGGGTTAATGCAAAGCTGCAGCGGACGCTGGATATTTCCCTGGAAGGACAGTAAGTGGCTGAACGGGCTGAAAATAGCCACAGCTTGGGGACAAGCTCTCATATGAGATGCTGTTTCTGTATTCTGAGCTCAGACTCGGTCTGTGAAACAAGCCTTTGGTGCGTCTGATATAAAGAGACGTCCAACTGGAGGCCTCCTGATGTGAGAAAGCAGCAAACATGTCCGACTCCCACCATCAGAAAGCTGCTGCTCAACGGCACAAATACAAAAAAACAAGGCAATGTTTGCATTATTGGTTCAATCTTTGGTGTGCAACACAGTTTTAATGCATTAAGACTTCTTGAATGCCTTTAATTTTTAATACAAGCTACAGAAACGGCCCACATTACACATTTATAAAGCCTTTAACCTTGTCTTTGTTGTACAAAAGTCTCAGTCTCACGGACGCTCTTATCATAAAGATATTCATATAAGCAGCAGCGCTTTTCCTCCACAGTCACACACCGATGAGCATACCAGGGGCGGCGTGCAGCCCAAGGACGCTTCGGCACGAGCAGGGCCTGGGGATCGAACTCCCGACCTTTAAATCGTGGAGCCACGGTCACCGCGGCTTGTAAATTCTGCCTGGTTCAGTTCATAAAAGGACACATCTGGGCAGGAAGTAGCTCTTAAACACACCGAGAAGAAAAGAAAAAAACAACCTTCAGCCGCGGTGTTGGCCTGTGGCAGAGGACGTGACCGAAGAACGGCGGTGAGGCAGGTGCGTTAGTACGTTAGGTCAAGAGGAAAAGATCAAAGGAAAGGTCGACACGAATTTATTGGTTTAGAAAAGAATCAGAATGAAAGTTTGGTGGTTAGACTGCATCGTACTCACAATCAGGGCAATGTGGGCGACCGCCCAGGGCGCCCTAAAAAACTACCGCTCATTTCCATGTCAAGTTAGTGGAGTGGGCGCTGCCCTCAAGCTGGATTTAAGCTGGATTTACAGCCGACCCATGACGTCAAAATGACGTTTCAGGCCTGGCGCTTCCCTTGAAAAGGCGCCGCAGCGCGTTGTCGTGCACCAGTCGATTTTCGTAACTCGGCTGCGCCGAGAACGACAAACCGGACGGACCGATGTGAGACCGGCTCAGTCAGGAGGTGCGTTTGTACAGGCAGCTGTACGAAACTGCAGGGAAACAGCACAGGGACCAACGTAAACTCCCAGAACTGGTGCACAGAGATGGGCAGAACTTTGGGGAAAGAGGGAGAGTTCTGTAAGAATGTGTGGAAGAAGCTACGGGACAGATACGTGAAGGCAAAGAAGAGGGCAGAGACTCTGAGTGGTGACGCCGGGGGCTTCAGACCTTCTATGAGTGACGAGAGTGACGTAGGCTACAGGCTATTTATTAGCCTATAGGGCGTAAATGTAGCCAGGTCCGCCTCTGCCCACAACCCTTCAGTCTGTGGGCTGAGCAGACGACCCCATACAACGTTTCATTACAGGGTTATTTTGTTGATTTACTTTTTAATGCATCCAAAAAGAAGGAAAGAAGGCATGTTTACACAACACAGGAAGGTCCAGCTGAGCATCTTATGGCGCTTTTCCACTAGCTCTACACGGCTCGCCACAGCTCGGTTTGGTTGTGTTTCCATTACGCTTGGTGCCTCCTGGACGTGGGCGGGGTCGTGCGCGTGTTGCTGCTCACCCTGTGGCTTTTTGTTGCACAGAAGACCAGAGAAGACTCCTGGCCGCCAGACAAAACAGTGTTGAAAAGTACCGGAGAGTTTTGTTACGAGCTTCAAAAAGACGACGTTTGGAGGTAATCTAACGGTTGCTAACGCTAGTTTTTATTATCCGCGTTATGAGGCTTCCAGTGACGACGCTCATCGCCCAATCAGTGGAAGGCAGTCGGCTGACGTCACATTTTAGTAACGCGTCGGCCCGCTTGGAACCAGGGCTGAGGTGGCACGGAAAATCGTCCCGGTTGCAGGTACGGCGTGCTAGTGGAAACACGCAATAGCGCGCCGAGCCGAAGCGAGCTGGTGGAAAAGCGCCATTAGAGCTCAGACACCCGGATAATGACCGAGTCACTTCTGTGTGTTGACTCACAGCCCCATCACAGCTGATGAAACTCGGCCACCGGATACTTTACGGTGGGGCTGACTGGAAACTAACTGGATACTCCGGACATTTGCTTTTGCCAAACCCCTCCTGAGCATCTTTAGAACGTTTTAGGGCAGCGGTGGAGGCATGAAAACGGCTGAACAGAGCTTCAGATGTTCTCTGAGAAGGAAGGACAACCGTGTCAGCAGCTCTTTGCTTCATTCTGAGAGGATCTGAGGGATTTCCAGGTGTGCCCATGCTGCTGAGGTTTATCCAGGCAGGGAGCCGAGCAGGGGCGTGGCTACGGGGGGGCACTGCTCCCCCAGGAACAAGTCCTGCCCCCCTGAGAAATGCCCTGTCCATCCAAAGAAAACTGGCCAGAAAAAAGGCCACGATTTATTCTCTCTGTTTGTGTCTTGTATTGATAGAATAAATGCAGGTGGTGATTTTAAAAAAGCATATATCTGCAAAGTTTATAGCTTTATTTATTTTTTTGTTATCGTGCCCCCCCCTCCGTAACCTTAACCCCTTGCTGCTGAAAAAAAAAGGCGATTTTCACATTTTCGGATGTTTTTGTTGTATATAATGATCTGAAATGTAGACTTAATGAAGGTAATGAAAAGCTGGAGTTGGCTGGATGTCTCGCCCAAAGTATCTACCTGAATTTAAACCCTCAAAAATTGACGGTCATGATTTATGCTAGTGTGACCATATTTTCACTACCGAATTGAATTATTATTATTTTTATTATTATTATGCTTGAAGTTGTAGTAGTGGTTTTCCACAGATTTTTTTTCAGGTATTGTTTTCTGCCCCCCCAGATGAGCTAACTGCCCCCCCACACATGCATTCTGCTCACACCTCTGGAGCCGAGGCTCTGCACGCTTTCCCAAACAGTCGAGTCTGTCTGAGAAGAAGGAAATGGATCAGACTACTTCCTGAAAGCCGAACTTTCTGCCCACTGACACCAGAGTGATCTTATTTAAGGTGAAGCGTGAGACGTTTCTGAATGCTTGCTGCTCCTGTTGATGCTTTTAACTACAGATATCGACGCTCCATAAACGAATCGCACGCCTGTTGCCAACGTTAATGAAGAGAATTGCTTTCACACCCACCAGCTAAACAAACAGTATCGAGTTGTGTTCCTAATGTCAGGAGCCATTAATTTGCTGCCAGCTTTATATTGAATGTGTTATCAGACGCCCGGCCGGGGAGGCAGAGCAAAGACGAAATGAGCCAATTTAATAGTGTTTGGCAGGAGGAGTCACGTTTCTGTTGTCTGAGCTGGAATCTGAACTAAATGTGTTCAGCCTGGTCCTGCAGAGGCGTCTGCACCTGTTCCTCTGCTATCTGCAGACTTTCTATTAGCGCTCCGTCATGCAGAACTGCTTTGCTTATTGGATGATTTTCCTCTTTCTGACAGGGAAGCTCATTGTCTGTTGGCACTTGGCAGCTGTAAACAAAAGCCATGATTTCAGCTCCGCAGTCACGTGCACGTCTTTCATTTCATTATTAGCTGGAGGAACTTTTCCTTTCTGCCGTGCACTGATTTCATGTTCCAGCTCTGCAGAGAGGGTGTCGATCAAAGAGTGAAGCTCGTCTTTCAGATGTTGAACAGCTCTGGTCTTCAGCTGCTTTTTCCAGCTTCTGGAAGCTGAAGATTGCAGCCAACGGCTCTTTAAGTTTGAGAAAAGACAAACGAGATGTCCCCAAAATAAAGAGCAGGGACGGTTTTTGCTATGGGCAATGTGGGCGACCGCCCAAGAACCAAAAAAAAAGAAAAAAAAAAAAGCCAGTTTTCTAGACGACCGCTCATTTCCATGTCAAGTTAGTGGAGTGGGCGCCCTCATTGTGACGTCAACTTGCTGCTGAGAGTCATACAGGGGGGGGGGGGGCAGACTGATCCCAGGCCACAACACAAACTGGTTCCAATCCAAATAAACTGTATTTCATTCCTAAAATGAACACAGACCTTCATGTAATTAACTGGGTTATGTAAAAAATGTAAAATAACATAAATCTGTGCAGCCATCTACGTGAATGTGTTTACGTCACGTGACTCCGGCTGAATGACGGGTGAACGGGCGGCGTTAATGGGAAAAGCAAAGGTAATAATGTGGAGTCATCATGGATCATCATCATGGGGAAAGACCAAAGAAGCCATCAGGTGCCCAGTTTAGAAAGAGAAGAAGAGAAGAAGAGGAGAAACGGGCAGAAGATAAAGGGATGCAGATTTCTATTAGTGACGTAGGCTATAGGCTATCTGTTAGCCTCTTGCTAACATGTTGCTATTAGCCACGACTGTATTTGATTTTTAGTTTTGCTGAACTAGAATTAGAATTGAGGCATCATGTCATGCAGCTAATTTCACCCAAAGGCAACCTGGTCCGGTTTGTGTTTGCAACACAACAAGAAGTCCCGACTGTGGATTATTTTTATTGTTATGAGCTATATGCTAAAGGGATGGTTCGCCCAGGGTGTAAATCTCGCCAAGTTTGCTGCTGATAAAGAGAGTATATCCTGTGCTGTTAGTGGCATGAAAAACCCAGAGAGCAGGAACTATTGTTCAGGTTAGTAGCATCACAGTCAGGGCTCTGCTCCACCCGCAGAGGGGGGGGGGCATCGACCTACAGACCACCGGAGCGACTGCAGGAAAACGGGTAAAAAGGATCTGACCCCAGCAGGAGGTAATCAGGCTGTTTAAAGCTGTTGAAATAGACTGAGAGTTCACTCAGGATGTGGGTCCTGACCGCCGGCTGATTCAACGTGTTGAACGACATCAGCTGTGTGACAGAGAGCTCCCCTGATTGGCTGTTCAGAGCGGCGGCGACAGAAAGCTAACGGCTAACTTCTCCTCAGAGCTGGAATAAAGGCGGCCTGGTGGTCTGCGGCCTGCCGCCGTATCAGAGGCTCATCAACTGCGTCGGCCTCATTCTGCCTCCTCTGAAGGAGCAGAGGTTTCTCCCTTTGAGTGGCCTGTCCAGAGCAGGATAAACACTCTGATTTAAACTGGGACATGTTACTCTGCTGGCCCGTTTTTCATAAAAAAATGGGCCAGCAGAGTTTCTGAATTGTCACAAATCTTCTGAAAACATCTGAAGTTATGAGGTTAGCAACTTAAGCTTAAACTTAACCAGCTCATTCAGGTACTTCTGGCCAGTGAGAGGTGGAGAATGGCAGGTCTTTATCTTTTAGATAAAACTAATTATCGCAGTCTAATTGAGCTTTTCCACTAGCTCGCCACGACTCTACACGGCTCCCCACGGCTCGGTTTGGTTGTGTTTCCATTACACTTGGTGCCTCCTGGACGTGGGCGGTGGCGGTAACACGGCTGCGCGTGTTGCTGCTCACCCTGTGGCTTTTTGTGGCACAGAAGGCAAGAGAAGAGAGCCAGAGAAGACTCCTGGTCGCCAGACAAAACAGTATTGAAAAGTACCGGAGAGTTTTGTTACGAGCTTCAAAAAGACGACGTTTGGAGGTAAGCTAACAGTTGCTAACGCTAGCTTTTATTATCCGCGTTATGACGCTTCCAGTGACGACGCTCATCGCCCAATCAGTGGAAGGCAGTCGGCTGACGTCACGTTTTAGTAACGCTTCGGCCCGCTTGGAACCAGGGCTGAGGTGGCACGGAAAATCGTCCCGGTTGCAGGTACGGCGAGCCGAAGCGAGCTGGTGGAAAAGCGCCATAATGCACACCAGAGGGGGGATTCTCTCTGTGGAAACCCTGAACTGCATCACACGTCCCCTCAGAGCCGAGCAGCAACACCTTTCAGCCGTCGTGGGGACACGCAGCAGCATCTTGGGGTATAAGTCCTGACATGATGAAGACATGCATTTACAAAAAAATGCACATTTTACTGAAACCTTTTCTGCTTCTCGGAGCTTTAACTCTAAAAATCTAATTACCCTCCAACAAAAGAAGGCATGAGATGGAGCCGGTTTCTCTCCCTGAGAATGACGGAGTATTGACTGACGGAGGGCCTTTTAATTCTCAGGGATATCCACTTCAGACATTCATGAGCTGCTGGAACTGAAATATCCTGCATTCTCTGAGAGATGATTCTCACTTGAAGTCAGAATGGAGCAGAGAGCGTTCGGCTCAGAGACCTTCAGACCGGACGTGGAGCTTTGATCGCGAACATTAACACACTTTAAGATGATCGATGCTGTTGGCTCGTACATAAAATCCAACTCTGAAAACAACTTGTTGCCTCTCTCAGATTCAGACATTCAGAGGAAGCGTGGAGCCGTTTCTTCTGCCTCGGTGCTGGGGATCGGGGCCAATTTCCCGAATCGATTCGATTTGGATTCATAAGGTACTGAATCGATTAATCACGATTCAATTCGATTCGATTCAATTCAATCTGCTTTGAAATATTTCCAAATAAACCAGATGAAACTCTGTTTGAAACATGTTTATTAGACTCCAAACGTGCCAATACAAAAGGACTTATTTCTTGTGTTTATAAAATTGCTCTTGACTATTTACCAGCATATGAGAAGTGCTCAAATAAATCAAAATGGGAATCGGACTTAAACTGCAAATATGATGACAAAAGCTGGAACAGATTGCTAAATTCATCCCATTCTCTATATTTCACCGCATATATTGTACCCCATATAGATTGAATAAAATGAATGCCAGTATCACAGACAAATGCCAGAGATGTAAGACATCTGTAGGTGATCTTCTTCATATGCTTTGGAGTTGTGTACACTTGCAAACCTACTGGAATAATGTATTTCTGATAACCTCAGCAGCTTGTGGGCTTTCTTTAGACGCTGACCCCAGGATGTGGATACTTGGAGATGTTATGTCCTTGAATTTATATCCTTGCAAGAAATACTTTGTTTTGTTAGCATCATCTGCAGCAAAAAAGTGTATACTTATAAATTGGAAAGCTATGGAGCCACCAAACCAAAATCATTGGATCAATGAACTGTTGTCATATTGCACTCCTGAAAAATTCTCCATTCAATACGTGGGACATTGGATAGGTTTGACCGGATATGGACACCCTTCTTGGACATTCTAACCAGATTAGATCTGAGAGACCGTTTTATGTCAATAAAAAAAAAAAAAAAGTTTTGTTTTATTAACTCTGGCCTTACAAAAATATGTTTGATGCTAAATTTAACATTACTGCATGTATTATTACACGAGAGAGTGGGTGGGGTGGGTGTGTTTTTTTTCTTTCTTTTTTTAGTTTTAGTTTTGTTGTTGTTATTCTTTTTTTTGTTCTTTTTTTTGTTTGTTTGTGTTTTTTTTCTCAAAATAAAAAGTAATATTGTACACTGGATGTAAATTTACAACTGTATACTTTGAATAAATATATCTATACAATTCAATCTGCTCTTAAATAATGAAAACTGTTTTACAAAATACAAATGTATTTTATTTTATCTATTACTTTCACCATAAACAACAGGTTTTAAGGGCAAACTTGTGAATTGGACAGTTTAAACTGGGAAACGTTCCCAGAAACATTCCCAGAGACCAGCAGCTCTGTGATGGATGAGGTCACATGACGCAGCTCAGGGTAACAGAAGCCATCATGGCTGCCCGTGGAGCTGGAAATCCTACATGTGCCATGTGGAAATATGTCAACATTGTTATTTTTAATAAAACATAATATCCCAGCCAACATTTGAAAGCTGGGTTTTAAATGGGCTCAGAAACGGGCCCCATGTGGGATTCCACACAGCCGGCTCGGTGTTAATGGCGTTAATGTGAGTCTGAAGCAGGATTTTACTGCAGCCTCGTGTGTGTCAGCATCCATTTGTGTTGCCCACCTGCTGGTGACCTCAGGCGCCCTGATATCTGCTCCCAGGAACAAGAAGAAGGAGTTTTACACCTGCTGGTGACCTCAGACGCCCTGATATATGCTCCCAGGAACAGGAAGAAGGAGTTTTACACCTCAGACGCCCTGATATATGCTCCCAGGAACAGGAAGAAGGAGTTTTACACCTCAGACGCCCTGATATATGCTCCCAGGAACAGGAAGAAGGAGTTTTACACCTCAGACGCCCTGATATATGCTCCCAGGAACAGGAAGAAGGAGTTTTACACCTGCTGGTGACTTCAGACCCCCTGATATATGCTCCTAGGAACAGGAGGAAGGAGTTTTACACCTGCTGGTGACCTCAGACGCCCTGATATATGCTCCCAGGAACAGGAAGAAGGAGTTTTACACCTGCTGGTGACCTCAGACGCCCTGATATATGCTCCCAGGAACAGGAAGAAGGAGTTTAACACCTGCTGGTGACCTCAGACGCCCTGATATATGCTCCCAGGAACAGGAAGAAGGAGTTTTACAGCTCAGACGCCCTGATATATGCTCCCAGGAACAGGAAGAAGGAGTTGTACACCTGCTGGTGACCTCAGACGCCCTGATATATGCTCCCAGGAACAGGAAGAAGGAGTTTTACACCTGCTGGTGACCTCAGACGCCCTGATATATGCTCCCAGGAACAGGAAGAAGGAGTTTTACACCTGCTGGTGACCTCAGACGCCCTGATATATGCTCCCAGGAACAGGAAGAAGGAGTTTTACACCTGCTGGTGACCTCAGACGCCCTGATATATGCTCCCAGGAACAGGAAGAAGGAGTTTTACACCTGCTGGTGACCTCAGACGCCCTGATATATGCTCCCAGGAACAGGAAGAAGGAGTTTTACACCTGCTGGTGACCTCAGACGCCCTGATATATGCTCCCAGGAACAGGAAGAAGGAGTTTTACAGCTCAGACGCCCTGATATATGCTCCCAGGAACAGGAAGAAGGAGTTTAACACAATATGTCACCTTTAATAAACAAATCTGTACCACTAAGGTGGTACCAGAAACAAGCTTACAGCCTCACAAGATTAGGCAGAAGAGCTTCATCCAATCCACAGCATTCACACCATGGCCATTCAAACAGCTGCCTACCAAAAGTAGATTTTACTACAATTAAAATAACACAGAGACAAACATGCTGGGGGCTCATAGGACAGGACTCAGGTGCCCCAGGATCAGAGGATCAGATCAAAGAATAGTCCAATCAGTGTTTAGCCTGCCAGCCAATCAGAAATCTGCAATCTCACACACAATCAGGCCTGAGGTTGTAACAGATGATCCCTCTGTTGGTCTGCCAGGCGTTCATGTTCCCCAGAGGATGAAGTCTTTGAATTCTTTAGTCAGTTCAGTCTTTTCATCGTGCACGGCTTCAGGGTTTAAATATGTGCGTGTAGTTACTGTGAGCTGCCAGGTGACCTGTGCAGCAGAGAATAAACACATCCTGCGTGGACGCTGATGGACTGAAGCTGCTGACGGGCTCCATTCGTGTGGAAAAGGTGTGAGAGGGAGGACGGGCTGAAGGTTACTGAGCTGCCGCCTGTTTGCATGCTGGCTGCATCACGAGCTCAGAGCAGCTGCAGACTCTTCCTCATACGCTAACAGCTCGGCTCTAAAGGCAAAAGGATTCACATCACAAACATGTTTCAGCCTGTTGTTACAGAGCCAAGACCGTGCACCAAAATTCTGTTTATTTTCAAGTGAGTGATGTTAAAGTGGTGAAGAGCTGTTAATGTGTTCTGACTTCCAGATGCACAGATCCAGGCTGCATGCCCTCAGTTTCATGTTTAACTCGGGCACCAGAGGAGCGAGGAGACAGAGGAGCGAGGAGACAGAGGAGCGAGGAAACAGAGGAGGGAGGAGACAGAGGAGCGAGGAGACAGAGGAGCGAGGAAGCAGAGGAGCGAGGAGACAGAGGAGCGAGGAGACAGAGGAGCGAGGAAACAGAGGAGGGAGGAGACAGAGGAGCGAGGAGACAGAGGAGCGAGGAAGCAGAGGAGCGAGGAGACAGAGGAGCGAGGAGACAGAGGAGGGAGGAGACAGGGGAGCGAGGAAACAGAGGAGCGAGGAGACAGGGGAGCGAGGAGACAGAGGAGCGAGGAGACAGAGGAGCGAGGAGACAGGGGAGCGAGGAGACAGAGGAGCGAGGAAACAGAGGAGCGAGGAGACAGGGGAGCGAGGAGACAGAGGAGCGAGGAGACAGAGGAGCGAGGAGACAGGGGAGCGAGGAGACAGAGGAGCGAGGAGACAGAGGAGCGAGGAGACAGGGGAGCGAGGAGACAGAGGAGCGAGGAGACAGGAGCGAGGAGACAGAGGAGGGAGGAAACAGAGGAGGGAGGAAACAGAGGAGCGAGGAGACAGGGGAGCGAGGAGACAGAGGAGCGAGGAGACAGAGGAGCGAGGAGACAGAGGAGCGAGGAGACAGAGGAGCGAGGAGACAGAGGAGGGAGGAAACAGGAGCGAGGAGACAGGGAAGGGAGGAGACAGAGGAGGGAGGAAACAGAGGAGTGAGGAGACAGAGGAGCGAGGAGACAGAGGAGCGAGGAAACAGAGGAGGGAGGAGACAGGGGAGCGACGAGACAGAGGAGGGAGGAGACAGAGGAGGGAGGAGACAGAGGAGGGAGGAAACAGAGGAGGGAGGAAACAGGAGCGAGGAAGCAGAGGAGCGAGGAGACAGAGGAGCGAGGAGACAGAGGAGGGAGGAGACAGAGGAGCGAGGAGAAAGAGGAGCGAGGAGACAGAGGAGCGAGGAGACAGAGGAGCGAGGAGACAGGGGAGGGAGGAGACAGAGGAGCGAGGAGACAGGGGAGCGAGGAGACAGGGGAGCGAGGAGACAGAGGAGTGAGGAGACAGAGGAGTGAGGAAGCAGAGGAGCGAGGAAACAGAGGAGGGAGGAGACAGAGGAGCGAGGAGACAGAGGAGCGAGGAGACAGGAGCGAGGAGACAGAGGAGCGAGGAAACAGAGGAGCGAGGAAGAAGAGGAGTGAGGAAACAGGGGAACGAGGAAAAAGGAGCGAGGAGACAGACGAGTGAGGAAACAGAGGAGCGAGGAAACAGAGGAGTGAGGAAGCAGAGGAGCGAGGAGACAGATGAGCGAGGAAACAGAGGAGCGAGGAAACAGAGGAGCGAGGAGACAGAGGAGCGAGGAAACAGAGGAGCGAGGAGACAGAGGAGCGAGGAGACAGAGGAGCGAGGAGACAGATGAGTGAGGAAACAGAGGAGTGAGGAAACAGAGGAGTGAGGAAACAGAGGAGTGAGGAAACAGAGGAGCGAGGAGACAGATGAGTGAGGAAACAGAGGAGTGAGGAAACAGAGGAGCGAGGAAACAGAGGAGCGAGGACACAGAGGAGCGAGGAAACAGAGGAGCGAGGAAGCAGAGGAGTGAGGAAACAGAGGAGCGAGGAGACAGATGAGTGAGGAAACAGATGAGTGAGGAAACAGAGGAGTGAGGAAACAGAGGAGCGAGGAAACAGAGGAGCGAGGAGACAGATGAGTGAGGACACAGAGGAGCGAGGAAACAGAGGAGTGAGGAAGCAGAGGAGTGAGGAAACAGAGGAGCGAGGAGACAGATGAGTGAGGAAACAGATGAGTGAGGAAACAGAGGAGTGAGGAAACAGAGGAGCGAGGAAACAGAGGAGCGAGGAGACAGATGAGTGAGGAGACAGATGAGTGAGGAGACAGGGGAGCGAGGAGACAGAGGAGCGAGGAGACAGAGGAGCGAGGAAACAGATGAGTGAGGAAACAGAGGAGCGAGGAGACAGATGAGTGAGGAAACAGGAGTGAGGAGACAGATGAGTGAGGAGACAGATGAGTGAGGAGACAGATGAGTGAGGAAACAGAGGAGTGAGGAAACAGAGGAGCGAGGAGACAGATGAGTGAGGAAACAGAGGAGTGAGGAAACAGAGGAGCGAGGAAACAGAGGAGCGAGGAGACAGAGGAGCGAGGAGACAGATGAGTGAGGAGACAGAGGAGCGAGGAGACAGATGAGTGAGGAAACAGAGGAGTGAGGAAACAGAGGAGCGAGGAGACAGATGAGCGAGGAGACAGAGGAGCGAGGAGACAGAGGAGCGAGGAAACAGATGAGCGAGGAGACAGATGAGTGAGGAAACAGAGGAGTGAGGAGACAGAGGAGCGAGGAAACAGAGGAGCGAGGAAACAGAGGAGCGAGGAGACAGATGAGTGAGGAAACAGAGGAGTGAGGAAACAGAGGAGTGAGGAAGCAGAGGAGCGAGGAGACAGAGGAGCGAGGAGACAGAGGAGCGAGGAAACAGATGAGTGAGGAAACAGAGGAGCGAGGAGACAGATGAGTGAGGAAACAGAGGAGTGAGGAGACAGAGGAGCGAGGAAACAGAGGAGCGAGGAGACAGGAGCGAGGAGACAGAGGAGCGAGGAGACAGGGGAGCGAGGAGACAGGGGAGCGAGGAAGAAGAGGAGTGAGGAGACAGACGAGTGAGGAAACAGGAGCGAGGAAACAGAGGAGCGAGGAGACAGAGGAGCGAGGAAACAGAGGAGTGAGGAGACAGAGGAGCGAGGAGACAGAGGAGCGAGGAGACAGATGAGTGAGGAAACAGAGGAGGGAGGAGACAGAGGAGGGAGGAAACAGAGGAGGGAGGAAACAGGAGCGAGGAAGCAGAGGAGCGAGGAGACAGAGGAGCGAGGAGACAGAGGAGGGAGGAGACAGAGGAGCGAGGAGAAAGAGGAGCGAGGAGACAGAGGAGCGAGGAGACAGGGGAGGGAGGAGACAGAGGAGCGAGGAGACAGGGGAGCGAGGAGACAGAGGAGCGAGGAGACAGGGGAGGGAGGAGACAGAGGAGCGAGGAGACAGGGGAGCGAGGAGACAGGGGAGCGAGGAGACAGAGGAGTGAGGAGACAGAGGAGTGAGGAAGCAGAGGAGCGAGGAAACAGAGGAGGGAGGAGACAGAGGAGGGAGGAGACAGAGGAGCGAGGAGACAGAGGAGCGAGGAGACAGGAGCGAGGAGACAGAGGAGCGAGGAAACAGAGGAGCGAGGAAGAAGAGGAGTGAGGAAACAGGGGAACGAGGAAAAAGGAGCGAGGAGACAGACGAGTGAGGAAACAGAGGAGCGAGGAAACAGAGGAGTGAGGAAGCAGAGGAGCGAGGAGACAGATGAGCGAGGAAACAGAGGAGCGAGGAAACAGAGGAGCGAGGAGACAGAGGAGCGAGGAAACAGAGGAGCGAGGAGACAGAGGAGCGAGGAGACAGAGGAGCGAGGAGACAGATGAGTGAGGAAACAGAGGAGTGAGGAAACAGAGGAGTGAGGAAACAGAGGAGTGAGGAAACAGAGGAGCGAGGAGACAGATGAGTGAGGAAACAGAGGAGTGAGGAAACAGAGGAGCGAGGAAACAGAGGAGCGAGGACACAGAGGAGCGAGGAAACAGAGGAGCGAGGAAGCAGAGGAGTGAGGAAACAGAGGAGCGAGGAGACAGATGAGTGAGGAAACAGATGAGTGAGGAAACAGAGGAGTGAGGAAACAGAGGAGCGAGGAAACAGAGGAGCGAGGAGACAGATGAGTGAGGACACAGAGGAGCGAGGAAACAGAGGAGCGAGGAGACAGATGAGTGAGGAGACAGATGAGTGAGGAGACAGGGGAGCGAGGAGACAGAGGAGCGAGGAGACAGAGGAGCGAGGAAACAGATGAGTGAGGAAACAGAGGAGCGAGGAGACAGATGAGTGAGGAAACAGGAGTGAGGAGACAGATGAGTGAGGAGACAGATGAGTGAGGAGACAGATGAGTGAGGAAACAGAGGAGTGAGGAAACAGAGGAGCGAGGAGACAGATGAGTGAGGAAACAGAGGAGTGAGGAAACAGAGGAGCGAGGAAACAGAGGAGCGAGGAGACAGAGGAGCGAGGAGACAGATGAGTGAGGAGACAGAGGAGCGAGGAGACAGATGAGTGAGGAAACAGAGGAGTGAGGAAACAGAGGAGCGAGGAGACAGATGAGCGAGGAGACAGAGGAGCGAGGAGACAGAGGAGCGAGGAAACAGATGAGCGAGGAGACAGATGAGTGAGGAAACAGAGGAGTGAGGAGACAGAGGAGCGAGGAAACAGAGGAGCGAGGAAACAGAGGAGCGAGGAGACAGATGAGTGAGGAAACAGAGGAGTGAGGAAACAGAGGAGTGAGGAAGCAGAGGAGCGAGGAGACAGAGGAGCGAGGAGACAGAGGAGCGAGGAAACAGATGAGTGAGGAAACAGAGGAGCGAGGAGACAGATGAGTGAGGAAACAGAGGAGTGAGGAGACAGAGGAGCGAGGAAACAGAGGAGCGAGGAGACAGGAGCGAGGAGACAGAGGAGCGAGGAGACAGGGGAGCGAGGAGACAGGGGAGCGAGGAAGAAGAGGAGTGAGGAGACAGACGAGTGAGGAAACAGGAGCGAGGAAACAGAGGAGCGAGGAGACAGAGGAGCGAGGAAACAGAGGAGTGAGGAGACAGAGGAGCGAGGAGACAGAGGAGCGAGGAGACAGATGAGTGAGGAAACAGAGGAGTGAGGAAACAGAGGAGTGAGGAAACAGAGGAGCGAGGAAACAGAGGAGCGAGGAGACAGATGAGTGAGGAGACAGAGGAGCGAGGGAAATGAGGAGCGAGGGAACAGAGGAGCGAGGAAACAGAGGAGTGAGGAAGCAGAGGAGCGAGGAGACAGAGGAGCGAGGAAACAGAGGAGAGAGGAGACAGGGGAGCGAGGAGACAGAGGAGCGAGGAGACAGAGGAGCGAGGAGACAGAGGAGCGAGGAGACAGAGGAGCGAGGAGACAGAGGAGCGAGGAGACAGAGGAGGGAGGAAACAGGAGCGAGGAGACAGGGAAGGGAGGAGACAGAGGAGGGAGGAAACAGAGGAGTGAGGAGACAGAGGAGCGAGGAGACAGAGGAGCGACGAGACAGAGGAGGGAGGAGACAGAGGAGGGAGGAGACAGAGGAGGGAGGAAACAGAGGAGGGAGGAAACAGGAGCGAGGAAGCAGAGGAGCGAGGAGACAGAGGAGCGAGGAGACAGAGGAGGGAGGAGACAGAGGAGCGAGGAGAAAGAGGAGCGAGGAGACAGAGGAGCGAGGAGACAGAGGAGCGAGGAGACAGGGGAGGGAGGAGACAGAGGAGCGAGGAGACAGGGGAGCGAGGAGACAGGGGAGCGAGGAGACAGAGGAGTGAGGAGACAGAGGAGTGAGGAAGCAGAGGAGCGAGGAAACAGAGGAGGGAGGAGACAGAGGAGGGAGGAGACAGAGGAGCGAGGAGACAGAGGAGCGAGGAGACAGGAGCGAGGAGACAGAGGAGCGAGGAAACAGAGGAGCGAGGAAGAAGAGGAGTGAGGAAACAGGGGAACGAGGAAAAAGAGGAGCGAGGAAACAGAGGAGCGAGGAAACAGAGGAGTGAGGAAGCAGAGGAGCGAGGAGACAGATGAGCGAGGAAACAGAGGAGCGAGGAAACAGAGGAGCGAGGAGACAGAGGAGCGAGGAAACAGAGGAGCGAGGAGACAGAGGAGCGAGGAGACAGAGGAGCGAGGAGACAGATGAGTGAGGAAACAGACGAGTGAGGAAACAGAGGAGTGAGGAAACAGAGGAGCGAGGAAACAGAGGAGCGAGGAAACAGAGGAGCGAGGAGACAGATGAGTGAGGAGACAGATGAGTGAGGAGACAGGGGAGCGAGGAGACAGAGGAGCGAGGAGACAGAGGAGCGAGGAAACAGATGAGTGAGGAAACAGAGGAGCGAGGAGACAGATGAGTGAGGAAACAGAGGAGTGAGGAGACAGATGAGTGAGGAAACAGAGGAGTGAGGAAACAGAGGAGCGAGGAGACAGATGAGTGAGGAAACAGAGGAGTGAGGAAACAGAGGAGCGAGGAAACAGAGGAGCG
The DNA here is from genome assembly GCF_027942865.1 of Odontesthes bonariensis. NCBI lineage: Eukaryota > Metazoa > Chordata > Actinopteri > Atheriniformes > Atherinopsidae > Odontesthes > Odontesthes bonariensis. The sequence goes on along the minus strand of NC_134517.1, from coordinate 36,786,702 downwards.
AGGAGACAGATGAGTGAGGAGACAGAGGAGCGAGGAGACAGATGAGTGAGGAAACAGAGGAGTGAGGAAACAGAGGAGCGAGGAGACAGATGAGCGAGGAGACAGAGGAGCGAGGAGACAGAGGAGCGAGGAAACAGATGAGCGAGGAGACAGATGAGTGAGGAAACAGAGGAGTGAGGAAGCAGAGGAGCGAGGAGACAGAGGAGCGAGGAGACAGAGGAGCGAGGAAACAGATGAGTGAGGAGACAGAGGAGCGAGGAGACAGATGAGTGAGGAAACAGAGGAGTGAGGAGACAGAGGAGCGAGGAAACAGAGGAGCGAGGAGACAGGAGCGAGGAGACAGAGGAGCGAGGAGACAGGGGAGCGAGGAGACAGGGGAGCGAGGAAGAAGAGGAGTGAGGAGACAGACGAGTGAGGAAACAGGAGCGAGGAAACAGAGGAGCGAGGAGACAGAGGAGCGAGGAGACAGAGGAGCGAGGAGACAGAGGAGCGAGGAGACAGATGAGTGAGGAAACAGAGGAGTGAGGAGACAGAGGAGCGAGGAGACAGAGGAGCGAGGAGACAGATGAGTGAGGAAACAGAGGAGTGAGGAAACAGAGGAGTGAGGAAACAGAGGAGCGAGGAAACAGAGGAGCGAGGAGACAGATGAGTGAGGAGACAGAGGAGCGAGGGAAATGAGGAGCGAGGGAACAGAGGAGCGAGGAAACAGAGGAGTGAGGAAGCAGAGGAGCGAGGAGACAGAGGAGCGAGGAAACAGAGGAGAGAGGAGACAGGGGAGCGAGGAGACAGAGGAGCGAGGAAACAGAGGAGCGAGGAGACAGACGAGTGAGGAAACAGAGGAGCGAGGAGACAGAGGAGTGAGGAGACAGACGAGTGAGGAAACAGAGGAGCGAGGAGACAGACGAGTGAGGAAACAGAGGAGCGAGGAAACAGAGGAGCGAGGAGACAGACGAGTGAGGAAACAGAGGAGCGAGGAGACAGAGGAGTGAGGAGACAGAGGAGCGAGGAAACAGGGGAGAAAGGAAACAGGGGAGCGAGGAGACAGAGGAGCGAGGAGACAGGGGAGTGAGGAGACAGAGGAGCGAGGAAACAGAGGAGAAAGGAAACAGGGGAGCGAGGAGACAGAGGAGCGAGGAGACAGGGGAGTGAGGAGACAGAGGAGCGAGGAAACAGAGGAGAAAGGAGACAGGGGAGCGAGGAGACAGAGGAGCGAGGAGACAGACGAGTGAGGAAACAGAGGAGCGAGGAAACAGAGGAGTGAGGAGACAGAGGAGCGAGGAAACAGGGGAGACAGGAGACAGACGAGTGAGGAAACAGAGGAGCGAGGAAACAGAGGAGCGAGGAGACAGAGGAGCGAGGAAACAGATGAGTGAGGAAACAGAGGAGCGAGGAGACAGAGGAGCAAGGAGACAGAGGAGCGAGGAAACAGAGGAGCGAGGAAACAGAGGAGCGAGGAGACAGATGAGTGAGGAAACAGAGGAGTGAGGAAACAGAGGAGCGAGGAGACAGAGGAGTGAGGAGACAGAGGAGCGAGGAAACAGAGGAGCGAGGAGACAGATGAGTGAGGAAACAGAGGAGTGAGGAAGCAGAGGAGCGAGGAAGCAGAGGAGCGAGGAGACAGGGGAGCGAGGAGACAGAGGAGCGAGGGAACAGAGGAGCGAGGAGACAGAGGAGTGAGGAAGCAGAGGAGCGAGGAGACAGAGGAGCGAGGAAACAGAGGAGAGAGGAGACAGGGGAGCGAGGAGACAGAGGAGCGAGGAGACAGAGGAGCGAGGAGACAGACGAGTGAGGAAACAGAGGAGCGAGGAAACAGAGGAGCGAGGAGACAGACGAGTGAGGAAACAGAGGAGCGAGGAAACAGGGGAGACAGGAGACAGACGAGTGAGGAAACAGAGGAGCGAGGAAACAGAGGAGCGAGGAAACAGAGGAGCGAGGAAACAGAGGAGCGAGGAGACAGAGGAGCGAGGAAACAGAGGAGCGAGGAAACAGAGGAGTGAGGAAGCAGAGGAGCGAGGAGACAGAGGAGTGAGGAGACAGAGGAGAAAGGAGACAGGGGAGCGAGGAGACAGAGGAGCGAGGAGACAGATGAGCGAGGAAACAGAGGAGCGAGGAAAACGAGGAGCGAGGAGACAGAGGAGCGAGGAAACAGAGGAGCGAGGAAACAGGAGCGAGGAGACAGAGGAGCGAGGAGACAGAGGAGCGAGGAAGCAGAGGAGCGAGGAGACAGAGGAGTGAGGAGACAGAGGAGCGAGGAGACAGAGGAGCGAGGAAACAGAGGAGTGAGGAGGCAGAGGAGCGAGGAGACAGAGGAGCGAGGAGACAGATGAGTGAGGAAACAGAGGAGTGAGGAAACAAAGGAGCGAGGAAGCAGAGGAGCGAGGAGACAGAGGAGCGAGGAGACAGAGGAGCGAGGAAACAGAGGAGAAAGGAGACAGGGGAGCGAGGAAGCAGAGGAGCGAGGAGACAGAGGAGCGAGGAAACAGAGGAGAAAGGAGACAGGGGAGCGAGGAGACAGAGGAGAAAGGAGACAGGGGAGCGAGGAGACAGGGGAGCGAGGAGACAGGGGAGCGAGGAGACAGAGGAGCGAGGAAACAGAGGAGCGAGGAAACAGAGGAGCGAGGAGACAGAGGAGCGAGGAAACAGAGGAGCGAGGAGACAGAGGAGCGAGGAAACAGAGGAGCGAGGAAAAAGAGGAGCGAGGAAACAGAGGAGCGAGGAAACAGAGGAGTGAGGAAACAGATGAGCGAGGAGACAGAGGAGTGAGGAAACAGAGGAGCGAGGAAAAAGAGGAGCGAGGAAACAGAGGAGCGAGGAAACAGAGGAGTGAGGAAACAGATGAGCGAGGAAACAGAGGAGTGAGGAAACAGAGGAGCGAGGAAACAGAGGAGCGAGGAGACAGATGAGTGAGGAGACAGAGGAGCGAGGAGACAGAGGAGCGAGGAGACAGAGGAGCGAGGAAACAGAGGAGAAAGGAGACAGGGGAGCGAGGAAGCAGAGGAGCGAGGAGACAGAGGAGCGAGGAAACAGAGGAGAAAGGAGACAGGGGAGCGAGGAGACAGAGGAGAAAGGAGACAGGGGAGCGAGGAGACAGGGGAGCGAGGAGACAGGGGAGCGAGGAGACAGAGGAGCGAGGAAACAGAGGAGCGAGGAAACAGAGGAGCGAGGAGACAGAGGAGCGAGGAAACAGAGGAGCGAGGAGACAGAGGAGCGAGGAAACAGAGGAGCGAGGAAAAAGAGGAGCGAGGAAACAGAGGAGCGAGGAAACAGAGGAGTGAGGAAACAGATGAGCGAGGAGACAGAGGAGTGAGGAAACAGAGGAGCGAGGAAAAAGAGGAGCGAGGAAACAGAGGAGCGAGGAAACAGAGGAGTGAGGAAACAGATGAGCGAGGAAACAGAGGAGTGAGGAAACAGAGGAGCGAGGAAACAGAGGAGCGAGGAGACAGATGAGTGAGGAGACAGAGGAGCGAGGAGACAGATGAGTGAGGAAACAGAGGAGTGAGGAAACAGAGGAGCGAGGAGACAGATGAGCGAGGAGACAGAGGAGCGAGGAAGCAGAGGAGCGAGGAAAAAGAGGAGCGAGGAAACAGAGGAGTGAGGAAACAGATGAGCGAGGAGACAGAGGAGCGAGGAGACAGAGGGGCGAGGAAAAAGAGGAGCGAGGAAGCAGAGGAGCGAGGAGGCAGAGGAGCGAGGAAGCAGAGGAGCGAGGAAGCAGAGGAGCGAGGAAGCAGAGGAGCGAGGAAACAGAGGAGCGAGGAGACAGAGGAGCGAGGAAACAGAGGAGCGAGGAAACAGAGGAGCGAGGAGACAGATGAGTGAGGAAACAGAGGAGTGAGGAAACAGAGGAGTGAGGAAACAGAGGAGCGAGGAGACAGATGAGTGAGGAAACAGAGGAGTGAGGAAACAGAGGAGCGAGGAAACAGAGGAGCGAGGAGACAGAGGAGCGAGGAAACAGAGGAGCGAGGAAACAGAGGAGCGAGGAGACAGATGAGTGAGGAAACAGAGGAGCGAGGAGACAGATGAGTGAGGAAACAGAGGAGTGAGGAAACAGAGGAGTGAGGAAACAGAGGAGCGAGGAGACAGATGAGTGAGGAAACAGAGGAGTGAGGAAACAGATGAGTGAGGAAACAGATGAGTGAGGAAACAGATGAGTGAGGAGACAGAGGAGCGAGGAGACAGAGGAGCGAGGAGACAGATGAGTGAGGAAACAGAGGAGTGAGGAAACAGAGGAGTGAGGAAACAGAGGAGTGAGGAAACAGAGGAGCGAGGAGACAGATGAGTGAGGAAACAGATGAGTGAGGAAACAGAGGAGTGAGGAAACAGAGGAGCGAGGAAACAGAGGAGCGAGGAGACAGAGGAGCGAGGAGACAGATGAGTGAGGAGACAGATGAGTGAGGAGACAGGGGAGCGAGGAGACAGAGGAGCGAGGAGACAGATGAGTGAGGAAACAGAGGAGTGAGGAAACAGAGGAGCGAGGAGACAGATGAGTGAGGAGACAGAGGAGCGAGGAGACAGATGAGTGAGGAAACAGAGGAGTGAGGAAACAGAGGAGCGAGGAAACAGAGGAGCGAGGAGACAGATGAGCGAGGAGACAGAGGAGCGAGGAGACAGATGAGTGAGGAAACAGAGGAGTGAGGAAACAGAGGAGCGAGGAGACAGATGAGCGAGGAGACAGAGGAGCGAGGAGACAGGGGAGTGAGGAAACAGAGGAGCGAGGAAACAGAGGAGCGAGGAGACAGATGAGTGAGGAGACAGAGGAGAAAGGAAACAGGGGAGCGAGGAGACAGAGGAGCGAGGAGACAGGGGAGTGAGGAGACAGAGGAGCGAGGAAACAGAGGAGAAAGGAGACAGGGGAGCGAGGAGACAGAGGAGCGAGGAGACAGACGAGTGAGGAAACAGAGGAGCGAGGAAACAGAGGAGTGAGGAGACAGAGGAGCGAGGAAACAGGGGAGACAGGAGACAGACGAGTGAGGAAACAGAGGAGCGAGGAAACAGAGGAGCGAGGAGACAGAGGAGCGAGGAAACAGATGAGTGAGGAAACAGAGGAGCGAGGAGACAGAGGAGCAAGGAGACAGAGGAGCGAGGAAACAGAGGAGCGAGGAAACAGAGGAGCGAGGAGACAGATGAGTGAGGAAACAGAGGAGCGAGGAGACAGAGGAGTGAGGAAACAGAGGAGTGAGGAGACAGAGGAGTGAGGAGACAGAGGAGCGAGGAAACAGAGGAGCGAGGAGACAGATGAGTGAGGAAACAGAGGAGTGAGGAAGCAGAGGAGCGAGGAGACAGGGGAGCGAGGAGACAGAGGAGCGAGGGAACAGAGGAGCGAGGGAACAGAGGAGCGAGGAAACAGAGGAGTGAGGAAGCAGAGGAGCGAGGAGACAGAGGAGCGAGGAAACAGAGGAGAGAGGAGACAGGGGAGCGAGGAGACAGAGGAGCGAGGAGACAGAGGAGCGAGGAGACAGAGGAGCGAGGAGACAGACGAGTGAGGAAACAGAGGAGCGAGGAAACAGAGGAGCGAGGAGACAGACGAGTGAGGAAACAGAGGAGCGAGGAGACAGAGGAGTGAGGAGACAGAGGAGCGAGGAAACAGGGGAGCGAGGAGACAGAGGAGCGAGGAAACAGAGGAGAGAGGAAACAGGGGAGCGAGGAGACAGAGGAGCGAGGAGACAGGGGAGTGAGGAGACAGAGGAGCGAGGAGACAGGGGAGCGAGGAAACAGAGGAGCGAGGAGACAGAGGAGCGAGGAAACAGAGGAGCGAGGAAACAGAGGAGTGAGGAAGCAGAGGAGCGAGGAGACAGAGGAGTGAGGAGACAGAGGATCGAGGAAACAGAGGAGAAAGGAGACAGGGGAGCGAGGAGACAGAGGAGCGAGGAGACAGATGAGCGAGGAGACAGAGGAGCGAGGAGACAGAGGAGCGAGGAAACAGAGGAGCGAGGAGACAGAGGAGCGAGGAGACAGAGGAGCGAGGAAACAGATGAGTGAGGAAACAGAGGAGCGAGGAGACAGATGAGTGAGGAAACAGAGGAGTGAGGAGACAGAGGAGCGAGGAAACAGAGGAGCGAGGAGACAGGAGCGAGGAGACAGAGGAGCGAGGAGACAGGGGAGCGAGGAGACAGGGGAGCGAGGAAGAAGAGGAGTGAGGAGACAGACGAGTGAGGAAACAGGAGCGAGGAAACAGAGGAGCGAGGAGACAGAGGAGCGAGGAGACAGAGGAGCGAGGAGACAGAGGAGCGAGGAGACAGATGAGTGAGGAAACAGAGGAGTGAGGAGACAGAGGAGCGAGGAGACAGAGGAGCGAGGAGACAGATGAGTGAGGAAACAGAGGAGTGAGGAAACAGAGGAGTGAGGAAACAGAGGAGCGAGGAAACAGAGGAGCGAGGAGACAGATGAGTGAGGAGACAGAGGAGCGAGGGAAATGAGGAGCGAGGGAACAGAGGAGCGAGGAAACAGAGGAGTGAGGAAGCAGAGGAGCGAGGAGACAGAGGAGCGAGGAAACAGAGGAGAGAGGAGACAGGGGAGCGAGGAGACAGAGGAGCGAGGAGACAGAGGAGCGAGGAAACAGAGGAGCGAGGAGACAGACGAGTGAGGAAACAGAGGAGCGAGGAGACAGAGGAGTGAGGAGACAGACGAGTGAGGAAACAGAGGAGCGAGGAGACAGACGAGTGAGGAAACAGAGGAGCGAGGAAACAGAGGAGCGAGGAGACAGACGAGTGAGGAAACAGAGGAGCGAGGAGACAGAGGAGTGAGGAGACAGAGGAGCGAGGAAACAGGGGAGAAAGGAAACAGGGGAGCGAGGAGACAGAGGAGCGAGGAGACAGGGGAGTGAGGAGACAGAGGAGCGAGGAAACAGAGGAGAAAGGAAACAGGGGAGCGAGGAGACAGAGGAGCGAGGAGACAGGGGAGTGAGGAGACAGAGGAGCGAGGAAACAGAGGAGAAAGGAGACAGGGGAGCGAGGAGACAGAGGAGCGAGGAGACAGACGAGTGAGGAAACAGAGGAGCGAGGAAACAGAGGAGTGAGGAGACAGAGGAGCGAGGAAACAGGGGAGACAGGAGACAGACGAGTGAGGAAACAGAGGAGCGAGGAAACAGAGGAGCGAGGAGACAGAGGAGCGAGGAAACAGAGGAGCGAGGAGACAGATGAGTGAGGAAACAGAGGAGTGAGGAAACAGAGGAGCGAGGAGACAGAGGAGTGAGGAGACAGAGGAGCGAGGAAACAGAGGAGCGAGGAGACAGATGAGTGAGGAAACAGAGGAGTGAGGAAGCAGAGGAGCGAGGAAGCAGAGGAGCGAGGAGACAGGGGAGCGAGGAGACAGAGGAGCGAGGGAACAGAGGAGCGAGGAGACAGAGGAGTGAGGAAGCAGAGGAGCGAGGAGACAGAGGAGCGAGGAAACAGAGGAGAGAGGAGACAGGGGAGCGAGGAGACAGAGGAGCGAGGAGACAGAGGAGCGAGGAGACAGACGAGTGAGGAAACAGAGGAGCGAGGAAACAGAGGAGCGAGGAGACAGACGAGTGAGGAAACAGAGGAGCGAGGAAACAGGGGAGACAGGAGACAGACGAGTGAGGAAACAGAGGAGCGAGGAAACAGAGGAGCGAGGAAACAGAGGAGCGAGGAAACAGAGGAGCGAGGAGACAGAGGAGCGAGGAAACAGAGGAGCGAGGAAACAGAGGAGTGAGGAAGCAGAGGAGCGAGGAGACAGAGGAGTGAGGAGACAGAGGAGAAAGGAGACAGGGGAGCGAGGAGACAGAGGAGCGAGGAGACAGATGAGCGAGGAAACAGAGGAGCGAGGAAAACGAGGAGCGAGGAGACAGAGGAGCGAGGAAACAGAGGAGCGAGGAAACAGGAGCGAGGAGACAGAGGAGCGAGGAGACAGAGGAGCGAGGAAGCAGAGGAGCGAGGAGACAGAGGAGTGAGGAGACAGAGGAGCGAGGAGACAGAGGAGCGAGGAAACAGAGGAGTGAGGAGGCAGAGGAGCGAGGAGACAGAGGAGCGAGGAGACAGATGAGTGAGGAAACAGAGGAGTGAGGAAACAAAGGAGCGAGGAAGCAGAGGAGCGAGGAGACAGAGGAGCGAGGAGACAGAGGAGCGAGGAAACAGAGGAGAAAGGAGACAGGGGAGCGAGGAAGCAGAGGAGCGAGGAGACAGAGGAGCGAGGAAACAGAGGAGAAAGGAGACAGGGGAGCGAGGAGACAGAGGAGAAAGGAGACAGGGGAGCGAGGAGACAGGGGAGCGAGGAGACAGGGGAGCGAGGAGACAGAGGAGCGAGGAAACAGAGGAGCGAGGAAACAGAGGAGCGAGGAGACAGAGGAGCGAGGAAACAGAGGAGCGAGGAGACAGAGGAGCGAGGAAACAGAGGAGCGAGGAAAAAGAGGAGCGAGGAAACAGAGGAGCGAGGAAACAGAGGAGTGAGGAAACAGATGAGCGAGGAGACAGAGGAGTGAGGAAACAGAGGAGCGAGGAAAAAGAGGAGCGAGGAAACAGAGGAGCGAGGAAACAGAGGAGTGAGGAAACAGATGAGCGAGGAAACAGAGGAGTGAGGAAACAGAGGAGCGAGGAAACAGAGGAGCGAGGAGACAGATGAGTGAGGAGACAGAGGAGCGAGGAGACAGAGGAGCGAGGAGACAGAGGAGCGAGGAAACAGAGGAGAAAGGAGACAGGGGAGCGAGGAAGCAGAGGAGCGAGGAGACAGAGGAGCGAGGAAACAGAGGAGAAAGGAGACAGGGGAGCGAGGAGACAGAGGAGAAAGGAGACAGGGGAGCGAGGAGACAGGGGAGCGAGGAGACAGGGGAGCGAGGAGACAGAGGAGCGAGGAAACAGAGGAGCGAGGAAACAGAGGAGCGAGGAGACAGAGGAGCGAGGAAACAGAGGAGCGAGGAGACAGAGGAGCGAGGAAACAGAGGAGCGAGGAAAAAGAGGAGCGAGGAAACAGAGGAGCGAGGAAACAGAGGAGTGAGGAAACAGATGAGCGAGGAGACAGAGGAGTGAGGAAACAGAGGAGCGAGGAAAAAGAGGAGCGAGGAAACAGAGGAGCGAGGAAACAGAGGAGTGAGGAAACAGATGAGCGAGGAAACAGAGGAGTGAGGAAACAGAGGAGCGAGGAAACAGAGGAGCGAGGAGACAGATGAGTGAGGAGACAGAGGAGCGAGGAGACAGATGAGTGAGGAAACAGAGGAGTGAGGAAACAGAGGAGCGAGGAGACAGATGAGCGAGGAGACAGAGGAGCGAGGAAGCAGAGGAGCGAGGAAAAAGAGGAGCGAGGAAACAGAGGAGTGAGGAAACAGATGAGCGAGGAGACAGAGGAGCGAGGAGACAGAGGGGCGAGGAAAAAGAGGAGCGAGGAAGCAGAGGAGCGAGGAGGCAGAGGAGCGAGGAAGCAGAGGAGCGAGGAAGCAGAGGAGCGAGGAAGCAGAGGAGCGAGGAAACAGAGGAGCGAGGAGACAGAGGAGCGAGGAAACAGAGGAGCGAGGAAACAGAGGAGCGAGGAGACAGATGAGTGAGGAAACAGAGGAGTGAGGAAACAGAGGAGTGAGGAAACAGAGGAGCGAGGAGACAGATGAGTGAGGAAACAGAGGAGTGAGGAAACAGAGGAGCGAGGAAACAGAGGAGCGAGGAGACAGAGGAGCGAGGAAACAGAGGAGCGAGGAAACAGAGGAGCGAGGAGACAGATGAGTGAGGAAACAGAGGAGCGAGGAGACAGATGAGTGAGGAAACAGAGGAGTGAGGAAACAGAGGAGTGAGGAAACAGAGGAGCGAGGAGACAGATGAGTGAGGAAACAGAGGAGTGAGGAAACAGATGAGTGAGGAAACAGATGAGTGAGGAAACAGATGAGTGAGGAGACAGAGGAGCGAGGAGACAGAGGAGCGAGGAGACAGATGAGTGAGGAAACAGAGGAGTGAGGAAACAGAGGAGTGAGGAAACAGAGGAGTGAGGAAACAGAGGAGCGAGGAGACAGATGAGTGAGGAAACAGATGAGTGAGGAAACAGAGGAGTGAGGAAACAGAGGAGCGAGGAAACAGAGGAGCGAGGAGACAGAGGAGCGAGGAGACAGATGAGTGAGGAGACAGATGAGTGAGGAGACAGGGGAGCGAGGAGACAGAGGAGCGAGGAGACAGATGAGTGAGGAAACAGAGGAGTGAGGAAACAGAGGAGCGAGGAGACAGATGAGTGAGGAGACAGAGGAGCGAGGAGACAGATGAGTGAGGAAACAGAGGAGTGAGGAAACAGAGGAGCGAGGAAACAGAGGAGCGAGGAGACAGATGAGCGAGGAGACAGAGGAGCGAGGAGACAGATGAGTGAGGAAACAGAGGAGTGAGGAAACAGAGGAGCGAGGAGACAGATGAGCGAGGAGACAGAGGAGCGAGGAGACAGGGGAGTGAGGAAACAGAGGAGCGAGGAAACAGAGGAGCGAGGAGACAGATGAGTGAGGAGACAGAGGAGAAAGGAAACAGGGGAGCGAGGAGACAGAGGAGCGAGGAGACAGGGGAGTGAGGAGACAGAGGAGCGAGGAAACAGAGGAGAAAGGAGACAGGGGAGCGAGGAGACAGAGGAGCGAGGAGACAGACGAGTGAGGAAACAGAGGAGCGAGGAAACAGAGGAGTGAGGAGACAGAGGAGCGAGGAAACAGGGGAGACAGGAGACAGACGAGTGAGGAAACAGAGGAGCGAGGAAACAGAGGAGCGAGGAGACAGAGGAGCGAGGAAACAGATGAGTGAGGAAACAGAGGAGCGAGGAGACAGAGGAGCAAGGAGACAGAGGAGCGAGGAAACAGAGGAGCGAGGAAACAGAGGAGCGAGGAGACAGATGAGTGAGGAAACAGAGGAGCGAGGAGACAGAGGAGTGAGGAAACAGAGGAGTGAGGAGACAGAGGAGTGAGGAGACAGAGGAGCGAGGAAACAGAGGAGCGAGGAGACAGATGAGTGAGGAAACAGAGGAGTGAGGAAGCAGAGGAGCGAGGAGACAGGGGAGCGAGGAGACAGAGGAGCGAGGGAACAGAGGAGCGAGGGAACAGAGGAGCGAGGAAACAGAGGAGTGAGGAAGCAGAGGAGCGAGGAGACAGAGGAGCGAGGAAACAGAGGAGAGAGGAGACAGGGGAGCGAGGAGACAGAGGAGCGAGGAGACAGAGGAGCGAGGAGACAGAGGAGCGAGGAGACAGACGAGTGAGGAAACAGAGGAGCGAGGAAACAGAGGAGCGAGGAGACAGACGAGTGAGGAAACAGAGGAGCGAGGAGACAGAGGAGTGAGGAGACAGAGGAGCGAGGAAACAGGGGAGCGAGGAGACAGAGGAGCGAGGAAACAGAGGAGAGAGGAAACAGGGGAGCGAGGAGACAGAGGAGCGAGGAGACAGGGGAGTGAGGAGACAGAGGAGCGAGGAGACAGGGGAGCGAGGAAACAGAGGAGCGAGGAGACAGAGGAGCGAGGAAACAGAGGAGCGAGGAAACAGAGGAGTGAGGAAGCAGAGGAGCGAGGAGACAGAGGAGTGAGGAGACAGAGGATCGAGGAAACAGAGGAGAAAGGAGACAGGGGAGCGAGGAGACAGAGGAGCGAGGAGACAGATGAGCGAGGAGACAGAGGAGCGAGGAGACAGAGGAGCGAGGAAACAGAGGAGCGAGGAGACAGAGGAGCGAGGAGACAGAGGAGCGAGGAAACAGATGAGTGAGGAAACAGAGGAGCGAGGAGACAGATGAGTGAGGAAACAGAGGAGTGAGGAGACAGAGGAGCGAGGAAACAGAGGAGCGAGGAGACAGGAGCGAGGAGACAGAGGAGCGAGGAGACAGGGGAGCGAGGAGACAGGGGAGCGAGGAAGAAGAGGAGTGAGGAGACAGACGAGTGAGGAAACAGGAGCGAGGAAACAGAGGAGCGAGGAGACAGAGGAGCGAGGAGACAGAGGAGCGAGGAGACAGAGGAGCGAGGAGACAGATGAGTGAGGAAACAGAGGAGTGAGGAGACAGAGGAGCGAGGAGACAGAGGAGCGAGGAGACAGATGAGTGAGGAAACAGAGGAGTGAGGAAACAGAGGAGTGAGGAAACAGAGGAGCGAGGAAACAGAGGAGCGAGGAGACAGATGAGTGAGGAGACAGAGGAGCGAGGGAAATGAGGAGCGAGGGAACAGAGGAGCGAGGAAACAGAGGAGTGAGGAAGCAGAGGAGCGAGGAGACAGAGGAGCGAGGAAACAGAGGAGAGAGGAGACAGGGGAGCGAGGAGACAGAGGAGCGAGGAGACAGAGGAGCGAGGAAACAGAGGAGCGAGGAGACAGACGAGTGAGGAAACAGAGGAGCGAGGAGACAGAGGAGTGAGGAGACAGACGAGTGAGGAAACAGAGGAGCGAGGAGACAGACGAGTGAGGAAACAGAGGAGCGAGGAAACAGAGGAGCGAGGAGACAGACGAGTGAGGAAACAGAGGAGCGAGGAGACAGAGGAGTGAGGAGACAGAGGAGCGAGGAAACAGGGGAGAAAGGAAACAGGGGAGCGAGGAGACAGAGGAGCGAGGAGACAGGGGAGTGAGGAGACAGAGGAGCGAGGAAACAGAGGAGAAAGGAAACAGGGGAGCGAGGAGACAGAGGAGCGAGGAGACAGGGGAGTGAGGAGACAGAGGAGCGAGGAAACAGAGGAGAAAGGAGACAGGGGAGCGAGGAGACAGAGGAGCGAGGAGACAGACGAGTGAGGAAACAGAGGAGCGAGGAAACAGAGGAGTGAGGAGACAGAGGAGCGAGGAAACAGGGGAGACAGGAGACAGACGAGTGAGGAAACAGAGGAGCGAGGAAACAGAGGAGCGAGGAGACAGAGGAGCGAGGAAACAGAGGAGCGAGGAGACAGATGAGTGAGGAAACAGAGGAGTGAGGAAACAGAGGAGCGAGGAGACAGAGGAGTGAGGAGACAGAGGAGCGAGGAAACAGAGGAGCGAGGAGACAGATGAGTGAGGAAACAGAGGAGTGAGGAAGCAGAGGAGCGAGGAAGCAGAGGAGCGAGGAGACAGGGGAGCGAGGAGACAGAGGAGCGAGGGAACAGAGGAGCGAGGAGACAGAGGAGTGAGGAAGCAGAGGAGCGAGGAGACAGAGGAGCGAGGAAACAGAGGAGAGAGGAGACAGGGGAGCGAGGAGACAGAGGAGCGAGGAGACAGAGGAGCGAGGAGACAGACGAGTGAGGAAACAGAGGAGCGAGGAAACAGAGGAGCGAGGAGACAGACGAGTGAGGAAACAGAGGAGCGAGGAAACAGGGGAGACAGGAGACAGACGAGTGAGGAAACAGAGGAGCGAGGAAACAGAGGAGCGAGGAAACAGAGGAGCGAGGAAACAGAGGAGCGAGGAGACAGAGGAGCGAGGAAACAGAGGAGCGAGGAAACAGAGGAGTGAGGAAGCAGAGGAGCGAGGAGACAGAGGAGTGAGGAGACAGAGGAGAAAGGAGACAGGGGAGCGAGGAGACAGAGGAGCGAGGAGACAGATGAGCGAGGAAACAGAGGAGCGAGGAAAACGAGGAGCGAGGAGACAGAGGAGCGAGGAAACAGAGGAGCGAGGAAACAGGAGCGAGGAGACAGAGGAGCGAGGAGACAGAGGAGCGAGGAAGCAGAGGAGCGAGGAGACAGAGGAGTGAGGAGACAGAGGAGCGAGGAGACAGAGGAGCGAGGAAACAGAGGAGTGAGGAGGCAGAGGAGCGAGGAGACAGAGGAGCGAGGAGACAGATGAGTGAGGAAACAGAGGAGTGAGGAAACAAAGGAGCGAGGAAGCAGAGGAGCGAGGAGACAGAGGAGCGAGGAGACAGAGGAGCGAGGAAACAGAGGAGAAAGGAGACAGGGGAGCGAGGAAGCAGAGGAGCGAGGAGACAGAGGAGCGAGGAAACAGAGGAGAAAGGAGACAGGGGAGCGAGGAGACAGAGGAGAAAGGAGACAGGGGAGCGAGGAGACAGGGGAGCGAGGAGACAGGGGAGCGAGGAGACAGAGGAGCGAGGAAACAGAGGAGCGAGGAAACAGAGGAGCGAGGAGACAGAGGAGCGAGGAAACAGAGGAGCGAGGAGACAGAGGAGCGAGGAAACAGAGGAGCGAGGAAAAAGAGGAGCGAGGAAACAGAGGAGCGAGGAAACAGAGGAGTGAGGAAACAGATGAGCGAGGAGACAGAGGAGTGAGGAAACAGAGGAGCGAGGAAAAAGAGGAGCGAGGAAACAGAGGAGCGAGGAAACAGAGGAGTGAGGAAACAGATGAGCGAGGAAACAGAGGAGTGAGGAAACAGAGGAGCGAGGAAACAGAGGAGCGAGGAGACAGATGAGTGAGGAGACAGAGGAGCGAGGAGACAGAGGAGCGAGGAGACAGAGGAGCGAGGAAACAGAGGAGAAAGGAGACAGGGGAGCGAGGAAGCAGAGGAGCGAGGAGACAGAGGAGCGAGGAAACAGAGGAGAAAGGAGACAGGGGAGCGAGGAGACAGAGGAGAAAGGAGACAGGGGAGCGAGGAGACAGGGGAGCGAGGAGACAGGGGAGCGAGGAGACAGGGGAGCGAGGAGACAGAGGAGCGAGGAAACAGAGGAGCGAGGAGACAGAGGAGCGAGGAAACAGAGGAGCGAGGAGACAGAGGAGCGAGGAAACAGAGGAGCGAGGAAAAAGAGGAGCGAGGAAACAGAGGAGCGAGGAAACAGAGGAGTGAGGAAACAGATGAGCGAGGAGACAGAGGAGTGAGGAAACAGAGGAGCGAGGAAAAAGAGGAGCGAGGAAACAGAGGAGCGAGGAAACAGAGGAGTGAGGAAACAGATGAGCGAGGAAACAGAGGAGTGAGGAAACAGAGGAGCGAGGAAACAGAGGAGCGAGGAGACAGAGGAGCGAGGAAACAGAGGAGCGAGGAGACAGAGGAGCGAGGAAACAGAGGAGAGAGGAAACAGGGGAGCGAGGAGACAGAGGAGCGAGGAGACAGGGGAGTGAGGAGACAGAGGAGCGAGGAGACAGGGGAGCGAGGAAACAGAGGAGCGAGGAGACAGAGGAGCGAGGAAACAGAGGAGCGAGGAAACAGAGGAGTGAGGAAGCAGAGGAGCGAGGAGACAGAGGAGTGAGGAGACAGAGGATCGAGGAAACAGAGGAGAAAGGAGACAGGGGAGCGAGGAGACAGAGGAGCGAGGAGACAGATGAGCGAGGAGACAGAGGAGCGAGGAGACAGAGGAGCGAGGAAACAGAGGAGCGAGGAGACAGAGGAGCGAGGAGACAGAGGAGCGAGGAAACAGATGAGTGAGGAAACAGAGGAGCGAGGAGACAGATGAGTGAGGAAACAGAGGAGTGAGGAGACAGAGGAGCGAGGAAACAGAGGAGCGAGGAGACAGGAGCGAGGAGACAGAGGAGCGAGGAGACAGGGGAGCGAGGAGACAGGGGAGCGAGGAAGAAGAGGAGTGAGGAGACAGACGAGTGAGGAAACAGGAGCGAGGAAACAGAGGAGCGAGGAGACAGAGGAGCGAGGAGACAGAGGAGCGAGGAGACAGAGGAGCGAGGAGACAGATGAGTGAGGAAACAGAGGAGTGAGGAGACAGAGGAGCGAGGAGACAGAGGAGCGAGGAGACAGATGAGTGAGGAAACAGAGGAGTGAGGAAACAGAGGAGTGAGGAAACAGAGGAGCGAGGAAACAGAGGAGCGAGGAGACAGATGAGTGAGGAGACAGAGGAGCGAGGGAAATGAGGAGCGAGGGAACAGAGGAGCGAGGAAACAGAGGAGTGAGGAAGCAGAGGAGCGAGGAGACAGAGGAGCGAGGAAACAGAGGAGAGAGGAGACAGGGGAGCGAGGAGACAGAGGAGCGAGGAGACAGAGGAGCGAGGAAACAGAGGAGCGAGGAGACAGACGAGTGAGGAAACAGAGGAGCGAGGAGACAGAGGAGTGAGGAGACAGACGAGTGAGGAAACAGAGGAGCGAGGAGACAGACGAGTGAGGAAACAGAGGAGCGAGGAAACAGAGGAGCGAGGAGACAGACGAGTGAGGAAACAGAGGAGCGAGGAGACAGAGGAGTGAGGAGACAGAGGAGCGAGGAAACAGGGGAGAAAGGAAACAGGGGAGCGAGGAGACAGAGGAGCGAGGAGACAGGGGAGTGAGGAGACAGAGGAGCGAGGAAACAGAGGAGAAAGGAAACAGGGGAGCGAGGAGACAGAGGAGCGAGGAGACAGGGGAGTGAGGAGACAGAGGAGCGAGGAAACAGAGGAGAAAGGAGACAGGGGAGCGAGGAGACAGGGGAGCGAGGAGACAGAGGAGCGAGGAGACAGACGAGTGAGGAAACAGAGGAGCGAGGAAACAGAGGAGTGAGGAGACAGAGGAGCGAGGAAACAGGGGAGACAGGAGACAGACGAGTGAGGAAACAGAGGAGCGAGGAAACAGAGGAGCGAGGAGACAGAGGAGCGAGGAAACAGATGAGTGAGGAAACAGAGGAGCGAGGAGACAGAGGAGCAAGGAGACAGAGGAGCGAGGAAACAGAGGAGCGAGGAAACAGAGGAGCGAGGAGACAGATGAGTGAGGAAACAGAGGAGTGAGGAAACAGAGGAGCGAGGAGACAGAGGAGTGAGGAGACAGAGGAGCGAGGAAACAGAGGAGCGAGGAGACAGATGAGTGAGGAAACAGAGGAGTGAGGAAGCAGAGGAGCGAGGAAGCAGAGGAGCGAGGAGACAGGGGAGCGAGGAGACAGAGGAGCGAGGGAACAGAGGAGCGAGGAGACAGAGGAGTGAGGAAGCAGAGGAGCGAGGAGACAGAGGAGCGAGGAAACAGAGGAGAGAGGAGACAGGGGAGCGAGGAGACAGAGGAGCGAGGAGACAGAGGAGCGAGGAGACAGACGAGTGAGGAAACAGAGGAGCGAGGAAACAGAGGAGCGAGGAGACAGACGAGTGAGGAAACAGAGGAGCGAGGAAACAGGGGAGACAGGAGACAGACGAGTGAGGAAACAGAGGAGCGAGGAAACAGAGGAGCGAGGAAACAGAGGAGCGAGGAAACAGAGGAGCGAGGAGACAGAGGAGCGAGGAAACAGAGGAGCGAGGAAACAGAGGAGTGAGGAAGCAGAGGAGCGAGGAGACAGAGGAGTGAGGAGACAGAGGAGAAAGGAGACAGGGGAGCGAGGAGACAGAGGAGCGAGGAGACAGATGAGCGAGGAAACAGAGGAGCGAGGAAAACGAGGAGCGAGGAGACAGAGGAGCGAGGAAACAGAGGAGCGAGGAAACAGGAGCGAGGAGACAGAGGAGCGAGGAGACAGAGGAGCGAGGAAGCAGAGGAGCGAGGAGACAGAGGAGTGAGGAGACAGAGGAGCGAGGAGACAGAGGAGCGAGGAAACAGAGGAGTGAGGAGGCAGAGGAGCGAGGAGACAGAGGAGCGAGGAGACAGATGAGTGAGGAAACAGAGGAGTGAGGAAACAAAGGAGCGAGGAAGCAGAGGAGCGAGGAGACAGAGGAGCGAGGAGACAGAGGAGAAAGGAGACAGGGGAGCGAGGAAGCAGAGGAGCGAGGAGACAGAGGAGCGAGGAAACAGAGGAGAAAGGAGACAGGGGAGCGAGGAGACAGAGGAGAAAGGAGACAGGGGAGCGAGGAGACAGGGGAGCGAGGAGACAGGGGAGCGAGGAGACAGAGGAGCGAGGAAACAGAGGAGCGAGGAAACAGAGGAGCGAGGAGACAGAGGAGCGAGGAAACAGAGGAGCGAGGAGACAGAGGAGCGAGGAAACAGAGGAGCGAGGAAAAAGAGGAGCGAGGAAACAGAGGAGCGAGGAAACAGAGGAGCGAGGAGACAGAGGAGTGAGGAAACAGAGGAGCGAGGAAAAAGAGGAGCGAGGAAACAGAGGAGCGAGGAAACAGAGGAGTGAGGAAACAGATGAGCGAGGAAACAGAGGAGTGAGGAAACAGAGGAGCGAGGAAACAGAGGAGCGAGGAGACAGATGAGTGAGGAGACAGAGGAGCGAGGAGACAGAGGAGCGAGGAGACAGAGGAGCGAGGAAACAGAGGAGAAAGGAGACAGGGGAGCGAGGAAGCAGAGGAGCGAGGAGACAGAGGAGCGAGGAAACAGAGGAGAAAGGAGACAGGGGAGCGAGGAGACAGAGGAGAAAGGAGACAGGGGAGCGAGGAGACAGGGGAGCGAGGAGACAGGGGAGCGAGGAGACAGAGGAGCGAGGAAACAGAGGAGCGAGGAAACAGAGGAGCGAGGAGACAGAGGAGCGAGGAAACAGAGGAGCGAGGAGACAGAGGAGCGAGGAAACAGAGGAGCGAGGAAAAAGAGGAGCGAGGAAACAGAGGAGCGAGGAAACAGAGGAGTGAGGAAACAGATGAGCGAGGAGACAGAGGAGTGAGGAAACAGAGGAGCGAGGAAAAAGAGGAGCGAGGAAACAGAGGAGCGAGGAAACAGAGGAGTGAGGAAACAGATGAGCGAGGAAACAGAGGAGTGAGGAAACAGAGGAGTGAGGAAACAGAGGAGCGAGGAAACAGAGGAGCGAGGAGACAGATGAGTGAGGAGACAGAGGAGCGAGGAGACAGATGAGTGAGGAAACAGAGGAGTGAGGAAACAGAGGAGCGAGGAGACAGATGAGCGAGGAGACAGAGGAGCGAGGAAGCAGAGGAGCGAGGAAAAAGAGGAGCGAGGAAACAGAGGAGTGAGGAAACAGATGAGCGAGGAGACAGAGGAGCGAGGAGACAGAGGGGCGAGGAAAAAGAGGAGCGAGGAAGCAGAGGAGCGAGGAGGCAGAGGAGCGAGGAAGCAGAGGAGCGAGGAAGCAGAGGAGCGAGGAAGCAGAGGAGCGAGGAAACAGAGGAGCGAGGAGACAGAGGAGCGAGGAAACAGAGGAGCGAGGAAACAGAGGAGCGAGGAGACAGAGGAGTGAGGAAACAGAGGAGCGAGGAGACAGATGAGTGAGGAAACAGATGAGTGAGGAAACAGAGGAGTGAGGAAACAGAGGAGCGAGGAAACAGAGGAGCGAGGAGACAGAGGAGCGAGGAGACAGATGAGTGAGGAGACAGATGAGTGAGGAGACAGGGGAGCGAGGAGACAGAGGAGCGAGGAGACAGATGAGTGAGGAAACAGAGGAGTGAGGAAACAGAGGAGCGAGGAGACAGATGAGTGAGGAGACAGAGGAGCGAGGAGACAGATGAGTGAGGAAACAGAGGAGTGAGGAAACAGAGGAGCGAGGAAACAGAGGAGCGAGGAGACAGATGAGTGAGGAGACAGAGGAGCGAGGAGACAGATGAGTGAGGAAACAGAGGAGTGAGGAAACAGAGGAGCGAGGAGACAGATGAGCGAGGAGACAGAGGAGCGAGGAGACAGGGGAGTGAGGAAACAGAGGAGCGAGGAAACAGAGGAGCGAGGAGACAGATGAGTGAGGAGACAGAGGAGAAAGGAAACAGGGGAGCGAGGAGACAGAGGAGCGAGGAGACAGGGGAGTGAGGAGACAGAGGAGCGAGGAAACAGAGGAGAAAGGAGACAGGGGAGCGAGGAGACAGAGGAGCGAGGAGACAGACGAGTGAGGAAACAGAGGAGCGAGGAAACAGAGGAGTGAGGAGACAGAGGAGCGAGGAAACAGGGGAGACAGGAGACAGACGAGTGAGGAAACAGAGGAGCGAGGAAACAGAGGAGCGAGGAGACAGAGGAGCGAGGAAACAGATGAGTGAGGAAACAGAGGAGCGAGGAGACAGAGGAGCAAGGAGACAGAGGAGCGAGGAAACAGAGGAGCGAGGAAACAGAGGAGCGAGGAGACAGATGAGTGAGGAAACAGAGGAGCGAGGAGACAGAGGAGTGAGGAAACAGAGGAGTGAGGAGACAGAGGAGTGAGGAGACAGAGGAGCGAGGAAACAGAGGAGCGAGGAGACAGATGAGTGAGGAAACAGAGGAGTGAGGAAGCAGAGGAGCGAGGAGACAGGGGAGCGAGGAGACAGAGGAGCGAGGGAACAGAGGAGCGAGGGAACAGAGGAGCGAGGAAACAGAGGAGTGAGGAAGCAGAGGAGCGAGGAGACAGAGGAGCGAGGAAACAGAGGAGAGAGGAGACAGGGGAGCGAGGAGACAGAGGAGCGAGGAGACAGAGGAGCGAGGAGACAGAGGAGCGAGGAGACAGACGAGTGAGGAAACAGAGGAGCGAGGAAACAGAGGAGCGAGGAGACAGACGAGTGAGGAAACAGAGGAGCGAGGAGACAGAGGAGCGAGGAGACAGAGGAGCGAGGAAACAGGGGAGCGAGGAGACAGAGGAGCGAGGAAACAGAGGAGAGAGGAAACAGGGGAGCGAGGAGACAGAGGAGCGAGGAGACAGGGGAGTGAGGAGACAGAGGAGCGAGGAGACAGGGGAGCGAGGAAACAGAGGAGCGAGGAGACAGAGGAGCGAGGAAACAGAGGAGCGAGGAAACAGAGGAGTGAGGAAGCAGAGGAGCGAGGAGACAGAGGAGTGAGGAGACAGAGGATCGAGGAAACAGAGGAGAAAGGAGACAGGGGAGCGAGGAGACAGAGGAGCGAGGAGACAGATGAGCGAGGAAACAGAGGAGCGAGGAAACAGGGGAGACAGGAGACAGACGAGTGAGGAAACAGAGGAGCGAGGAAACAGAGGAGCGAGGAAACAGAGGAGCGAGGAAACAGAGGAGCGAGGAAACAGAGGAGCGAGGAGACAGAGGAGCGAGGAAACAGAGGAGCGAGGAAACAGAGGAGTGAGGAAGCAGAGGAGCGAGGAGACAGAGGAGTGAGGAGACAGAGGATCGAGGAAACAGAGGAGAAAGGAGACAGGGGAGCGAGGAGACAGAGGAGCGAGGAGACAGATGAGCGAGGAAACAGAGGAGCGAGGAAAACGAGGAGCGAGGAGACAGAGGAGCGAGGAGACAGAGGAGCGAGGAGACAGAGGAGCGAGGAGACAGGAGCGAGGAGACAGGGGAGCGAGGAAACAGAGGAGCGAGGAAACAGAGGAGCGAGGAAACAGAGGAGCGAGGAGACAGAGGAGCGAGGAGACAGAGGAGCGAGGAAGCAGAGGAGCGAGGAGACAGAGGAGTGAGGAGACAGAGGAGCGAGGAGACAGAGGAGCGAGGAAACAGAGGAGCGAGGAGGCAGAGGAGCGAGGAGACAGAGGAGAGAGGAGACAGGGGAGCGAGGAGACAGGGGAGCGAGGAGACAGAGGAGCGAGGAAACAGAGGAGCGAGGAAACAGAGGAGCGAGGAGACAGAGGAGCGAGGAAACAGAGGAGCGAGGAGACAGAGGAGCGAGGAAACAGAGGAGCGAGGAAAAAGAGGAGCGAGGAAACAGAGGAGCGAGGAAACAGAGGAGTGAGGAAACAGATGAGCGAGGAGACAGAGGAGTGAGGAAACAGAGGAGTGAGGAAACAGAGGAGCGAGGAAACAGAGGAGCGAGGAGACAGATGAGTGAGGAGACAGAGGAGCGAGGAGACAGATGAGTGAGGAAACAGAGGAGTGAGGAAACAGAGGAGCGAGGAGACAGATGAGCGAGGAGACAGAGGAGCGAGGAGACAGAGGAGTGAGGAGACAGAGGAGCGAGGAAACAGGGGAGCGAGGAGACAGAGGAGCGAGGAAACAGAGGAGAGAGGAAACAGGGGAGCGAGGAGACAGAGGAGCGAGGAGACAGGGGAGTGAGGAGACAGAGGAGCGAGGAGACAGACGAGTGAGGAAACAGAGGAGCGAGGAAACAGGGGAGACAGGAGACAGACGAGTGAGGAAACAGAGGAGCGAGGAAACAGAGGAGCGAGGAAACAGAGGAGCGAGGAAACAGAGGAGCGAGGAGACAGAGGAGCGAGGAAACAGAGGAGCGAGGAAACAGAGGAGTGAGGAAGCAGAGGAGCGAGGAGACAGAGGAGTGAGGAGACAGAGGAGAAAGGAGACAGGGGAGCGAGGAGACAGAGGAGCGAGGAGACAGATGAGCGAGGAAACAGAGGAGCGAGGAAAACGAGGAGCGAGGAGACAGAGGAGCGAGGAAACAGAGGAGCGAGGAAACAGGAGCGAGGAGACAGAGGAGCGAGGAGACAGAGGAGCGAGGAAGCAGAGGAGCGAGGAGACAGAGGAGTGAGGAGACAGAGGAGCGAGGAGACAGAGGAGCGAGGAAACAGAGGAGTGAGGAGGCAGAGGAGCGAGGAGACAGAGGAGCGAGGAGACAGATGAGTGAGGAAACAGAGGAGTGAGGAAACAAAGGAGCGAGGAAGCAGAGGAGCGAGGAGACAGAGGAGCGAGGAGACAGAGGAGCGAGGAAACAGAGGAGAAAGGAGACAGGGGAGCGAGGAAGCAGAGGAGCGAGGAGACAGAGGAGCGAGGAAACAGAGGAGAAAGGAGACAGGGGAGCGAGGAGACAGAGGAGAAAGGAGACAGGGGAGCGAGGAGACAGGGGAGCGAGGAGACAGGGGAGCGAGGAGACAGAGGAGCGAGGAAACAGAGGAGCGAGGAAACAGAGGAGCGAGGAGACAGAGGAGCGAGGAAACAGAGGAGCGAGGAGACAGAGGAGCGAGGAAACAGAGGAGCGAGGAAAAAGAGGAGCGAGGAAACAGAGGAGCGAGGAAACAGAGGAGTGAGGAAACAGATGAGCGAGGAGACAGAGGAGTGAGGAAACAGAGGAGCGAGGAAAAAGAGGAGCGAGGAAACAGAGGAGCGAGGAAACAGAGGAGTGAGGAAACAGATGAGCGAGGAAACAGAGGAGTGAGGAAACAGAGGAGCGAGGAAACAGAGGAGCGAGGAGACAGATGAGTGAGGAGACAGAGGAGCGAGGAGACAGATGAGTGAGGAAACAGAGGAGTGAGGAAACAGAGGAGCGAGGAGACAGATGAGCGAGGAGACAGAGGAGCGAGGAAGCAGAGGAGCGAGGAAAAAGAGGAGCGAGGAAACAGAGGAGTGAGGAAACAGATGAGCGAGGAGACAGAGGAGCAAGGAGACAGAGGGGCGAGGAAAAAGAGGAGCGAGGAAGCAGAGGAGCGAGGAGGCAGAGGAGCGAGGAAGCAGAGGAGCGAGGAAGCAGAGGAGCGAGGAAGCAGAGGAGCGAGGAAACAGAGGAGCGAGGAGACAGAGGAGCGAGGAAACAGAGGAGCGAGGAAA
Organism: Odontesthes bonariensis; assembly: GCF_027942865.1. Lineage (NCBI taxonomy): Eukaryota > Metazoa > Chordata > Actinopteri > Atheriniformes > Atherinopsidae > Odontesthes > Odontesthes bonariensis. The sequence continues at coordinate 36,763,732 of NC_134517.1, read as the reverse complement.
CAGAGGAGCGAGGAGACAGATGAGTGAGGAAACAGAGGAGTGAGGAAACAGAGGAGTGAGGAAACAGAGGAGCGAGGAGACAGATGAGCGAGGAGACAGAGGAGCGAGGAAGCAGAGGAGCGAGGAAAAAGAGGAGCGAGGAGACAGAGGAGCGAGGAGACAGAGGGGCGAGGAAAAAGAGGAGCGAGGAAACAGAGGAGCGAGGAGACAGACGAGTGAGGAAACAGAGGAGCGAGGAAACAGGGGAGACAGGAGACAGACGAGTGAGGAAACAGAGGAGCGAGGAAACAGAGGAGCGAGGAAACAGAGGAGCGAGGAAACAGAGGAGCGAGGAGACAGAGGAGCGAGGAAACAGAGGAGCGAGGAAACAGAGGAGTGAGGAAGCAGAGGAGCGAGGAGACAGAGGAGTGAGGAGACAGAGGAGAAAGGAGACAGGGGAGCGAGGAGACAGAGGAGCGAGGAGACAGATGAGCGAGGAAACAGAGGAGCGAGGAAAACGAGGAGCGAGGAGACAGAGGAGCGAGGAAACAGAGGAGCGAGGAAACAGGAGCGAGGAGACAGAGGAGCGAGGAGACAGAGGAGCGAGGAAGCAGAGGAGCGAGGAGACAGAGGAGTGAGGAGACAGAGGAGCGAGGAGACAGAGGAGCGAGGAAACAGAGGAGTGAGGAGGCAGAGGAGCGAGGAGACAGAGGAGCGAGGAGACAGATGAGTGAGGAAACAGAGGAGTGAGGAAACAAAGGAGCGAGGAAGCAGAGGAGCGAGGAGACAGAGGAGCGAGGAGACAGAGGAGCGAGGAAACAGAGGAGAAAGGAGACAGGGGAGCGAGGAAGCAGAGGAGCGAGGAGACAGAGGAGCGAGGAAACAGAGGAGAAAGGAGACAGGGGAGCGAGGAGACAGAGGAGAAAGGAGACAGGGGAGCGAGGAGACAGGGGAGCGAGGAGACAGGGGAGCGAGGAGACAGAGGAGCGAGGAAACAGAGGAGCGAGGAAACAGAGGAGCGAGGAGACAGAGGAGCGAGGAAACAGAGGAGCGAGGAGACAGAGGAGCGAGGAAACAGAGGAGCGAGGAAAAAGAGGAGCGAGGAAACAGAGGAGCGAGGAAACAGAGGAGTGAGGAAACAGATGAGCGAGGAGACAGAGGAGTGAGGAAACAGGAGCGAGGAAAAAGAGGAGCGAGGAAACAGAGGAGCGAGGAAACAGAGGAGTGAGGAAACAGATGAGCGAGGAAACAGAGGAGTGAGGAAACAAAGGAGCGAGGAAACAGAGGAGCGAGGAGACAGATGAGTGAGGAGACAGAGGAGCGAGGAGACAGATGAGTGAGGAAACAGAGGAGTGAGGAAACAGAGGAGCGAGGAGACAGATGAGCGAGGAGACAGAGGAGCGAGGAAGCAGAGGAGCGAGGAAACAGATGAGTGAGGAAACAGATGAGCGAGGAGACAGAGGAGCGAGGAGACAGAGGGGCGAGGAAAAAGAGGAGCGAGGAAACAGAGGAGTGAGGAAACAGATGAGCGAGGAGACAGAGGAGCGAGGAGACAGAGGGGCGAGGAAAAAGAGGAGCGAGGAAGCAGAGGAGCGAGGAGGCAGAGGAGCGAGGAAGCAGAGGAGCGAGGAAGCAGAGGAGCGAGGAAGCAGAGGAGCGAGGAAACAGAGGAGCGAGGAGACAGAGGAGCGAGGAAACAGAGGAGCGAGGAAACAGAGGAGCGAGGAGACAGATGAGTGAGGAAACAGAGGAGTGAGGAAACAGAGGAGTGAGGAAACAGAGGAGCGAGGAGACAGATGAGCGAGGAAACAGAGGAGTGAGGAAACAGAGGAGCGAGGAAACAGAGGAGCGAGGAGACAGAGGAGCGAGGAAACAGAGGAGCGAGGAAACAGAGGAGCGAGGAGACAGATGAGTGAGGAAACAGAGGAGCGAGGAGACAGATGAGTGAGGAAACAGAGGAGTGAGGAAACAGAGGAGTGAGGAAACAGAGGAGCGAGGAGACAGATGAGTGAGGAAACAGAGGAGTGAGGAAACAGATGAGTGAGGAAACAGATGAGTGAGGAGACAGAGGAGCGAGGAGACAGAGGAGCGAGGAGACAGATGAGTGAGGAAACAGAGGAGTGAGGAAACAGAGGAGTGAGGAAACAGAGGAGTGAGGAAACAGAGGAGCGAGGAGACAGATGAGTGAGGAAACAGATGAGTGAGGAAACAGAGGAGTGAGGAAACAGAGGAGCGAGGAAACAGAGGAGCGAGGAGACAGAGGAGCGAGGAGACAGATGAGTGAGGAGACAGATGAGTGAGGAGACAGGGGAGCGAGGAGACAGAGGAGCGAGGAGACAGATGAGTGAGGAAACAGAGGAGTGAGGAAACAGAGGAGCGAGGAGACAGATGAGTGAGGAGACAGAGGAGCGAGGAGACAGATGAGTGAGGAAACAGAGGAGTGAGGAAACAGAGGAGCGAGGAAACAGAGGAGCGAGGAGACAGATGAGTGAGGAGACAGAGGAGCGAGGAGACAGATGAGTGAGGAAACAGAGGAGTGAGGAAACAGAGGAGCGAGGAGACAGATGAGCGAGGAGACAGAGGAGCGAGGAGACAGGGGAGTGAGGAAACAGAGGAGCGAGGAAACAGAGGAGCGAGGAGACAGATGAGTGAGGAGACAGAGGAGAAAGGAAACAGGGGAGCGAGGAGACAGAGGAGCGAGGAGACAGGGGAGTGAGGAGACAGAGGAGCGAGGAAACAGAGGAGAAAGGAGACAGGGGAGCGAGGAGACAGAGGAGCGAGGAGACAGACGAGTGAGGAAACAGAGGAGCGAGGAAACAGAGGAGTGAGGAGACAGAGGAGCGAGGAAACAGGGGAGACAGGAGACAGACGAGTGAGGAAACAGAGGAGCGAGGAAACAGAGGAGCGAGGAGACAGAGGAGCGAGGAAACAGATGAGTGAGGAAACAGAGGAGCGAGGAGACAGAGGAGCAAGGAGACAGAGGAGCGAGGAAACAGAGGAGCGAGGAAACAGAGGAGCGAGGAGACAGATGAGTGAGGAAACAGAGGAGCGAGGAGACAGAGGAGTGAGGAAACAGAGGAGTGAGGAGTCAGAGGAGTGAGGAGACAGAGGAGCGAGGAAACAGAGGAGCGAGGAGACAGATGAGTGAGGAAACAGAGGAGCGAGGAAACAGAGGAGCGAGGAGACAGAGGAGCGAGGAAACAGATGAGTGAGGAAACAGAGGAGCGAGGAGACAGAGGAGCAAGGAGACAGAGGAGCGAGGAAACAGAGGAGCGAGGAAACAGAGGAGCGAGGAGACAGATGAGTGAGGAAACAGAGGAGTGAGGAAACAGAGGAGCGAGGAGACAGAGGAGTGAGGAGACAGAGGAGCGAGGAAACAGAGGAGCGAGGAGACAGATGAGTGAGGAAACAGAGGAGTGAGGAAGCAGAGGAGCGAGGAAGCAGAGGAGCGAGGAGACAGGGGAGCGAGGAGACAGAGGAGCGAGGGAACAGAGGAGCGAGGAGACAGAGGAGTGAGGAAGCAGAGGAGCGAGGAGACAGAGGAGCGAGGAAACAGAGGAGAGAGGAGACAGGGGAGCGAGGAGACAGAGGAGCGAGGAGACAGAGGAGCGAGGAGACAGACGAGTGAGGAAACAGAGGAGCGAGGAAACAGAGGAGCGAGGAGACAGACGAGTGAGGAAACAGAGGAGCGAGGAAACAGGGGAGACAGGAGACAGACGAGTGAGGAAACAGAGGAGCGAGGAAACAGAGGAGCGAGGAAACAGAGGAGCGAGGAAACAGAGGAGCGAGGAGACAGAGGAGCGAGGAAACAGAGGAGCGAGGAAACAGAGGAGTGAGGAAGCAGAGGAGCGAGGAGACAGAGGAGTGAGGAGACAGAGGAGAAAGGAGACAGGGGAGCGAGGAGACAGAGGAGCGAGGAGACAGATGAGCGAGGAAACAGAGGAGCGAGGAAAACGAGGAGCGAGGAGACAGAGGAGCGAGGAAACAGAGGAGCGAGGAAACAGGAGCGAGGAGACAGAGGAGCGAGGAGACAGAGGAGCGAGGAAGCAGAGGAGCGAGGAGACAGAGGAGTGAGGAGACAGAGGAGCGAGGAGACAGAGGAGCGAGGAAACAGAGGAGTGAGGAGGCAGAGGAGCGAGGAGACAGAGGAGCGAGGAGACAGATGAGTGAGGAAACAGAGGAGTGAGGAAACAAAGGAGCGAGGAAGCAGAGGAGCGAGGAGACAGAGGAGCGAGGAGACAGAGGAGAAAGGAGACAGGGGAGCGAGGAAGCAGAGGAGCGAGGAGACAGAGGAGCGAGGAAACAGAGGAGAAAGGAGACAGGGGAGCGAGGAGACAGAGGAGAAAGGAGACAGGGGAGCGAGGAGACAGGGGAGCGAGGAGACAGGGGAGCGAGGAGACAGAGGAGCGAGGAAACAGAGGAGCGAGGAAACAGAGGAGCGAGGAGACAGAGGAGCGAGGAAACAGAGGAGCGAGGAGACAGAGGAGCGAGGAAACAGAGGAGCGAGGAAAAAGAGGAGCGAGGAAACAGAGGAGCGAGGAAACAGAGGAGCGAGGAGACAGAGGAGTGAGGAAACAGAGGAGCGAGGAAAAAGAGGAGCGAGGAAACAGAGGAGCGAGGAAACAGAGGAGTGAGGAAACAGATGAGCGAGGAAACAGAGGAGTGAGGAAACAGAGGAGCGAGGAAACAGAGGAGCGAGGAGACAGATGAGTGAGGAGACAGAGGAGCGAGGAGACAGAGGAGCGAGGAGACAGAGGAGCGAGGAAACAGAGGAGAAAGGAGACAGGGGAGCGAGGAAGCAGAGGAGCGAGGAGACAGAGGAGCGAGGAAACAGAGGAGAAAGGAGACAGGGGAGCGAGGAGACAGAGGAGAAAGGAGACAGGGGAGCGAGGAGACAGGGGAGCGAGGAGACAGGGGAGCGAGGAGACAGAGGAGCGAGGAAACAGAGGAGCGAGGAAACAGAGGAGCGAGGAGACAGAGGAGCGAGGAAACAGAGGAGCGAGGAGACAGAGGAGCGAGGAAACAGAGGAGCGAGGAAAAAGAGGAGCGAGGAAACAGAGGAGCGAGGAAACAGAGGAGTGAGGAAACAGATGAGCGAGGAGACAGAGGAGTGAGGAAACAGAGGAGCGAGGAAAAAGAGGAGCGAGGAAACAGAGGAGCGAGGAAACAGAGGAGTGAGGAAACAGATGAGCGAGGAAACAGAGGAGTGAGGAAACAGAGGAGTGAGGAAACAGAGGAGCGAGGAAACAGAGGAGCGAGGAGACAGATGAGTGAGGAGACAGAGGAGCGAGGAGACAGATGAGTGAGGAAACAGAGGAGTGAGGAAACAGAGGAGCGAGGAGACAGATGAGCGAGGAGACAGAGGAGCGAGGAAGCAGAGGAGCGAGGAAAAAGAGGAGCGAGGAAACAGAGGAGTGAGGAAACAGATGAGCGAGGAGACAGAGGAGCGAGGAGACAGAGGGGCGAGGAAAAAGAGGAGCGAGGAAGCAGAGGAGCGAGGAGGCAGAGGAGCGAGGAAGCAGAGGAGCGAGGAAGCAGAGGAGCGAGGAAGCAGAGGAGCGAGGAAACAGAGGAGCGAGGAGACAGAGGAGCGAGGAAACAGAGGAGCGAGGAAACAGAGGAGCGAGGAGACAGAGGAGTGAGGAAACAGAGGAGCGAGGAGACAGATGAGTGAGGAAACAGATGAGTGAGGAAACAGAGGAGTGAGGAAACAGAGGAGCGAGGAAACAGAGGAGCGAGGAGACAGAGGAGCGAGGAGACAGATGAGTGAGGAGACAGATGAGTGAGGAGACAGGGGAGCGAGGAGACAGAGGAGCGAGGAGACAGATGAGTGAGGAAACAGAGGAGTGAGGAAACAGAGGAGCGAGGAGACAGATGAGTGAGGAGACAGAGGAGCGAGGAGACAGATGAGTGAGGAAACAGAGGAGTGAGGAAACAGAGGAGCGAGGAAACAGAGGAGCGAGGAGACAGATGAGTGAGGAGACAGAGGAGCGAGGAGACAGATGAGTGAGGAAACAGAGGAGTGAGGAAACAGAGGAGCGAGGAGACAGATGAGCGAGGAGACAGAGGAGCGAGGAGACAGGGGAGTGAGGAAACAGAGGAGCGAGGAAACAGAGGAGCGAGGAGACAGATGAGTGAGGAGACAGAGGAGAAAGGAAACAGGGGAGCGAGGAGACAGAGGAGCGAGGAGACAGGGGAGTGAGGAGACAGAGGAGCGAGGAAACAGAGGAGAGAGGAGACAGGGGAGCGAGGAGACAGAGGAGCGAGGAGACAGACGAGTGAGGAAACAGAGGAGCGAGGAAACAGAGGAGTGAGGAGACAGAGGAGCGAGGAAACAGGGGAGACAGGAGACAGACGAGTGAGGAAACAGAGGAGCGAGGAAACAGAGGAGCGAGGAGACAGAGGAGCGAGGAAACAGATGAGTGAGGAAACAGAGGAGCGAGGAGACAGAGGAGCGAGGAGACAGAGGAGCGAGGAAACAGAGGAGCGAGGAAACAGAGGAGCGAGGAGACAGATGAGTGAGGAAACAGAGGAGCGAGGAGACAGAGGAGTGAGGAAACAGAGGAGTGAGGAGACAGAGGAGTGAGGAGACAGAGGAGCGAGGAAACAGAGGAGCGAGGAGACAGATGAGTGAGGAAACAGAGGAGTGAGGAAGCAGAGGAGCGAGGAGACAGGGGAGCGAGGAGACAGAGGAGCGAGGGAACAGAGGAGCGAGGGAACAGAGGAGCGAGGAAACAGAGGAGTGAGGAAGCAGAGGAGCGAGGAGACAGAGGAGCGAGGAAACAGAGGAGAGAGGAGACAGGGGAGCGAGGAGACAGAGGAGCGAGGAGACAGAGGAGCGAGGAGACAGAGGAGCGAGGAGACAGACGAGTGAGGAAACAGAGGAGCGAGGAAACAGAGGAGCGAGGAGACAGACGAGTGAGGAAACAGAGGAGCGAGGAGACAGAGGAGCGAGGAGACAGAGGAGCGAGGAAACAGGGGAGCGAGGAGACAGAGGAGCGAGGAAACAGAGGAGAGAGGAAACAGGGGAGCGAGGAGACAGAGGAGCGAGGAGACAGGGGAGTGAGGAGACAGAGGAGCGAGGAGACAGGGGAGCGAGGAAACAGAGGAGCGAGGAGACAGAGGAGCGAGGAAACAGAGGAGCGAGGAAACAGAGGAGTGAGGAAGCAGAGGAGCGAGGAGACAGAGGAGTGAGGAGACAGAGGATCGAGGAAACAGAGGAGAAAGGAGACAGGGGAGCGAGGAGACAGAGGAGCGAGGAGACAGATGAGCGAGGAAACAGAGGAGCGAGGAAACAGGGGAGACAGGAGACAGACGAGTGAGGAAACAGAGGAGCGAGGAAACAGAGGAGCGAGGAAACAGAGGAGCGAGGAAACAGAGGAGCGAGGAAACAGAGGAGCGAGGAGACAGAGGAGCGAGGAAACAGAGGAGCGAGGAAACAGAGGAGTGAGGAAGCAGAGGAGCGAGGAGACAGAGGAGTGAGGAGACAGAGGATCGAGGAAACAGAGGAGAAAGGAGACAGGGGAGCGAGGAGACAGAGGAGCGAGGAGACAGATGAGCGAGGAAACAGAGGAGCGAGGAAAACGAGGAGCGAGGAGACAGAGGAGCGAGGAGACAGAGGAGCGAGGAGACAGAGGAGCGAGGAGACAGGAGCGAGGAGACAGGGGAGCGAGGAAACAGAGGAGCGAGGAAACAGAGGAGCGAGGAAACAGAGGAGCGAGGAGACAGAGGAGCGAGGAGACAGAGGAGCGAGGAAGCAGAGGAGCGAGGAGACAGAGGAGTGAGGAGACAGAGGAGCGAGGAGACAGAGGAGCGAGGAAACAGAGGAGCGAGGAGGCAGAGGAGCGAGGAGACAGAGGAGAAAGGAGACAGGGGAGCGAGGAGACAGGGGAGCGAGGAGACAGAGGAGCGAGGAAACAGAGGAGCGAGGAAACAGAGGAGCGAGGAGACAGAGGAGCGAGGAAACAGAGGAGCGAGGAGACAGAGGAGCGAGGAAACAGAGGAGCGAGGAAAAAGAGGAGCGAGGAAACAGAGGAGCGAGGAAACAGAGGAGTGAGGAAACAGATGAGCGAGGAGACAGAGGAGTGAGGAAACAGAGGAGTGAGGAAACAGAGGAGCGAGGAAACAGAGGAGCGAGGAGACAGATGAGTGAGGAGACAGAGGAGCGAGGAGACAGATGAGTGAGGAAACAGAGGAGTGAGGAAACAGAGGAGCGAGGAGACAGATGAGCGAGGAGACAGAGGAGCGAGGAGACAGAGGAGTGAGGAGACAGAGGAGCGAGGAAACAGGGGAGCGAGGAGACAGAGGAGCGAGGAAACAGAGGAGAGAGGAAACAGGGGAGCGAGGAGACAGAGGAGCGAGGAGACAGGGGAGTGAGGAGACAGAGGAGCGAGGAGACAGACGAGTGAGGAAACAGAGGAGCGAGGAAACAGGGGAGACAGGAGACAGACGAGTGAGGAAACAGAGGAGCGAGGAAACAGAGGAGCGAGGAAACAGAGGAGCGAGGAAACAGAGGAGCGAGGAGACAGAGGAGCGAGGAAACAGAGGAGCGAGGAAACAGAGGAGTGAGGAAGCAGAGGAGCGAGGAGACAGAGGAGTGAGGAGACAGAGGAGAAAGGAGACAGGGGAGCGAGGAGACAGAGGAGCGAGGAGACAGATGAGCGAGGAAACAGAGGAGCGAGGAAAACGAGGAGCGAGGAGACAGAGGAGCGAGGAAACAGAGGAGCGAGGAAACAGGAGCGAGGAGACAGAGGAGCGAGGAGACAGAGGAGCGAGGAAGCAGAGGAGCGAGGAGACAGAGGAGTGAGGAGACAGAGGAGCGAGGAGACAGAGGAGCGAGGAAACAGAGGAGTGAGGAGGCAGAGGAGCGAGGAGACAGAGGAGCGAGGAGACAGATGAGTGAGGAAACAGAGGAGTGAGGAAACAAAGGAGCGAGGAAGCAGAGGAGCGAGGAGACAGAGGAGCGAGGAGACAGAGGAGCGAGGAAACAGAGGAGAAAGGAGACAGGGGAGCGAGGAAGCAGAGGAGCGAGGAGACAGAGGAGCGAGGAAACAGAGGAGAAAGGAGACAGGGGAGCGAGGAGACAGAGGAGAAAGGAGACAGGGGAGCGAGGAGACAGGGGAGCGAGGAGACAGGGGAGCGAGGAGACAGAGGAGCGAGGAAACAGAGGAGCGAGGAAACAGAGGAGCGAGGAGACAGAGGAGCGAGGAAACAGAGGAGCGAGGAGACAGAGGAGCGAGGAAACAGAGGAGCGAGGAAAAAGAGGAGCGAGGAAACAGAGGAGCGAGGAAACAGAGGAGTGAGGAAACAGATGAGCGAGGAGACAGAGGAGTGAGGAAACAGAGGAGCGAGGAAAAAGAGGAGCGAGGAAACAGAGGAGCGAGGAAACAGAGGAGTGAGGAAACAGATGAGCGAGGAAACAGAGGAGTGAGGAAACAGAGGAGCGAGGAAACAGAGGAGCGAGGAGACAGATGAGTGAGGAGACAGAGGAGCGAGGAGACAGATGAGTGAGGAAACAGAGGAGTGAGGAAACAGAGGAGCGAGGAGACAGATGAGCGAGGAGACAGAGGAGCGAGGAAGCAGAGGAGCGAGGAAAAAGAGGAGCGAGGAAACAGAGGAGTGAGGAAACAGATGAGCGAGGAGACAGAGGAGCAAGGAGACAGAGGGGCGAGGAAAAAGAGGAGCGAGGAAGCAGAGGAGCGAGGAGGCAGAGGAGCGAGGAAGCAGAGGAGCGAGGAAGCAGAGGAGCGAGGAAGCAGAGGAGCGAGGAAACAGAGGAGCGAGGAGACAGAGGAGCGAGGAAACAGAGGAGCGAGGAAACAGAGGAGCGAGGAGACAGATGAGTGAGGAAACAGAGGAGTGAGGAAACAGAGGAGTGAGGAAACAGAGGAGCGAGGAGACAGATGAGCGAGGAGACAGAGGAGCGAGGAAGCAGAGGAGCGAGGAAAAAGAGGAGCGAGGAGACAGAGGAGCGAGGAGACAGAGGGGCGAGGAAAAAGAGGAGCGAGGAAACAGAGGAGCGAGGAGACAGACGAGTGAGGAAACAGAGGAGCGAGGAAACAGGGGAGACAGGAGACAGACGAGTGAGGAAACAGAGGAGCGAGGAAACAGAGGAGCGAGGAAACAGAGGAGCGAGGAAACAGAGGAGCGAGGAGACAGAGGAGCGAGGAAACAGAGGAGCGAGGAAACAGAGGAGTGAGGAAGCAGAGGAGCGAGGAGACAGAGGAGTGAGGAGACAGAGGAGAAAGGAGACAGGGGAGCGAGGAGACAGAGGAGCGAGGAGACAGATGAGCGAGGAAACAGAGGAGCGAGGAAAACGAGGAGCGAGGAGACAGAGGAGCGAGGAAACAGAGGAGCGAGGAAACAGGAGCGAGGAGACAGAGGAGCGAGGAGACAGAGGAGCGAGGAAGCAGAGGAGCGAGGAGACAGAGGAGTGAGGAGACAGAGGAGCGAGGAGACAGAGGAGCGAGGAAACAGAGGAGTGAGGAGGCAGAGGAGCGAGGAGACAGAGGAGCGAGGAGACAGATGAGTGAGGAAACAGAGGAGTGAGGAAACAAAGGAGCGAGGAAGCAGAGGAGCGAGGAGACAGAGGAGCGAGGAGACAGAGGAGCGAGGAAACAGAGGAGAAAGGAGACAGGGGAGCGAGGAAGCAGAGGAGCGAGGAGACAGAGGAGCGAGGAAACAGAGGAGAAAGGAGACAGGGGAGCGAGGAGACAGAGGAGAAAGGAGACAGGGGAGCGAGGAGACAGGGGAGCGAGGAGACAGGGGAGCGAGGAGACAGAGGAGCGAGGAAACAGAGGAGCGAGGAAACAGAGGAGCGAGGAGACAGAGGAGCGAGGAAACAGAGGAGCGAGGAGACAGAGGAGCGAGGAAACAGAGGAGCGAGGAAAAAGAGGAGCGAGGAAACAGAGGAGCGAGGAAACAGAGGAGTGAGGAAACAGATGAGCGAGGAGACAGAGGAGTGAGGAAACAGGAGCGAGGAAAAAGAGGAGCGAGGAAACAGAGGAGCGAGGAAACAGAGGAGTGAGGAAACAGATGAGCGAGGAAACAGAGGAGTGAGGAAACAAAGGAGCGAGGAAACAGAGGAGCGAGGAGACAGATGAGTGAGGAGACAGAGGAGCGAGGAGACAGATGAGTGAGGAAACAGAGGAGTGAGGAAACAGAGGAGCGAGGAGACAGATGAGCGAGGAGACAGAGGAGCGAGGAAGCAGAGGAGCGAGGAAACAGATGAGTGAGGAAACAGATGAGCGAGGAGACAGAGGAGCGAGGAGACAGAGGGGCGAGGAAAAAGAGGAGCGAGGAAACAGAGGAGTGAGGAAACAGATGAGCGAGGAGACAGAGGAGCGAGGAGACAGAGGGGCGAGGAAAAAGAGGAGCGAGGAAGCAGAGGAGCGAGGAGGCAGAGGAGCGAGGAAGCAGAGGAGCGAGGAAGCAGAGGAGCGAGGAAGCAGAGGAGCGAGGAAACAGAGGAGCGAGGAGACAGAGGAGCGAGGAAACAGAGGAGCGAGGAAACAGAGGAGCGAGGAGACAGATGAGTGAGGAAACAGAGGAGTGAGGAAACAGAGGAGTGAGGAAACAGAGGAGCGAGGAGACAGATGAGCGAGGAAACAGAGGAGTGAGGAAACAGAGGAGCGAGGAAACAGAGGAGCGAGGAGACAGAGGAGCGAGGAAACAGAGGAGCGAGGAAACAGAGGAGCGAGGAGACAGATGAGTGAGGAAACAGAGGAGCGAGGAGACAGATGAGTGAGGAAACAGAGGAGTGAGGAAACAGAGGAGTGAGGAAACAGAGGAGCGAGGAGACAGATGAGTGAGGAAACAGAGGAGTGAGGAAACAGATGAGTGAGGAAACAGATGAGTGAGGAGACAGAGGAGCGAGGAGACAGAGGAGCGAGGAGACAGATGAGTGAGGAAACAGAGGAGTGAGGAAACAGAGGAGTGAGGAAACAGAGGAGTGAGGAAACAGAGGAGCGAGGAGACAGATGAGTGAGGAAACAGATGAGTGAGGAAACAGAGGAGTGAGGAAACAGAGGAGCGAGGAAACAGAGGAGCGAGGAGACAGAGGAGCGAGGAGACAGATGAGTGAGGAGACAGATGAGTGAGGAGACAGGGGAGCGAGGAGACAGAGGAGCGAGGAGACAGATGAGTGAGGAAACAGAGGAGTGAGGAAACAGAGGAGCGAGGAGACAGATGAGTGAGGAGACAGAGGAGCGAGGAGACAGATGAGTGAGGAAACAGAGGAGTGAGGAAACAGAGGAGCGAGGAAACAGAGGAGCGAGGAGACAGATGAGTGAGGAGACAGAGGAGCGAGGAGACAGATGAGTGAGGAAACAGAGGAGTGAGGAAACAGAGGAGCGAGGAGACAGATGAGCGAGGAGACAGAGGAGCGAGGAGACAGGGGAGTGAGGAAACAGAGGAGCGAGGAAACAGAGGAGCGAGGAGACAGATGAGTGAGGAGACAGAGGAGAAAGGAAACAGGGGAGCGAGGAGACAGAGGAGCGAGGAGACAGGGGAGTGAGGAGACAGAGGAGCGAGGAAACAGAGGAGAAAGGAGACAGGGGAGCGAGGAGACAGAGGAGCGAGGAGACAGACGAGTGAGGAAACAGAGGAGCGAGGAAACAGAGGAGTGAGGAGACAGAGGAGCGAGGAAACAGGGGAGACAGGAGACAGACGAGTGAGGAAACAGAGGAGCGAGGAAACAGAGGAGCGAGGAGACAGAGGAGCGAGGAAACAGATGAGTGAGGAAACAGAGGAGCGAGGAGACAGAGGAGCAAGGAGACAGAGGAGCGAGGAAACAGAGGAGCGAGGAAACAGAGGAGCGAGGAGACAGATGAGTGAGGAAACAGAGGAGCGAGGAGACAGAGGAGTGAGGAAACAGAGGAGTGAGGAGTCAGAGGAGTGAGGAGACAGAGGAGCGAGGAAACAGAGGAGCGAGGAGACAGATGAGTGAGGAAACAGAGGAGTGAGGAAGCAGAGGAGCGAGGAGACAGGGGAGCGAGGAGACAGAGGAGCGAGGGAACAGAGGAGCGAGGGAACAGAGGAGCGAGGAAACAGAGGAGTGAGGAAGCAGAGGAGCGAGGAGACAGAGGAGCGAGGAAACAGAGGAGAGAGGAGACAGGGGAGCGAGGAGACAGAGGAGCGAGGAGACAGAGGAGCGAGGAGACAGAGGAGCGAGGAGACAGACGAGTGAGGAAACAGAGGAGCGAGGAAACAGAGGAGCGAGGAGACAGACGAGTGAGGAAACAGAGGAGCGAGGAGACAGAGGAGTGAGGAGACAGAGGAGCGAGGAAACAGGGGAGCGAGGAGACAGAGGAGCGAGGAAACAGAGGAGAGAGGAAACAGGGGAGCGAGGAGACAGAGGAGCGAGGAGACAGGGGAGTGAGGAGACAGAGGAGCGAGGAGACAGGGGAGCGAGGAAACAGAGGAGCGAGGAGACAGAGGAGCGAGGAAACAGAGGAGCGAGGAAACAGAGGAGTGAGGAAGCAGAGGAGCGAGGAGACAGAGGAGTGAGGAGACAGAGGATCGAGGAAACAGAGGAGAAAGGAGACAGGGGAGCGAGGAGACAGAGGAGCGAGGAGACAGATGAGCGAGGAAACAGAGGAGCGAGGAAACAGGGGAGACAGGAGACAGACGAGTGAGGAAACAGAGGAGCGAGGAAACAGAGGAGCGAGGAAACAGAGGAGCGAGGAAACAGAGGAGCGAGGAAACAGAGGAGCGAGGAGACAGAGGAGCGAGGAAACAGAGGAGCGAGGAAACAGAGGAGTGAGGAAGCAGAGGAGCGAGGAGACAGAGGAGTGAGGAGACAGAGGATCGAGGAAACAGAGGAGAAAGGAGACAGGGGAGCGAGGAGACAGAGGAGCGAGGAGACAGATGAGCGAGGAAACAGAGGAGCGAGGAAAACGAGGAGCGAGGAGACAGAGGAGCGAGGAAACAGAGGAGCGAGGAAACAGAGGAGCGAGGAGACAGAGGAGCGAGGAGACAGAGGAGCGAGGAAGCAGAGGAGCGAGGAGACAGAGGAGTGAGGAGACAGAGGAGCGAGGAGACAGAGGAGCGAGGAAACAGAGGAGTGAGGAGGCAGAGGAGCGAGGAGACAGAGGAGAAAGGAGACAGGGGAGCGAGGAGACAGGGGAGCGAGGAGACAGAGGAGCGAGGAAACAGAGGAGCGAGGAAACAGAGGAGCGAGGAGACAGAGGAGCGAGGAAACAGAGGAGCGAGGAGACAGAGGAGCGAGGAAACAGAGGAGCGAGGAAAAAGAGGAGCGAGGAAACAGAGGAGCGAGGAAACAGAGGAGTGAGGAAACAGATGAGCGAGGAGACAGAGGAGTGAGGAAACAGAGGAGTGAGGAAACAGAGGAGCGAGGAAACAGAGGAGCGAGGAGACAGATGAGTGAGGAGACAGAGGAGCGAGGAGACAGATGAGTGAGGAAACAGAGGAGTGAGGAAACAGAGGAGCGAGGAGACAGATGAGCGAGGAGACAGAGGAGCGAGGAGACAGAGGAGTGAGGAGACAGAGGAGCGAGGAAACAGGGGAGCGAGGAGACAGAGGAGCGAGGAAACAGAGGAGAGAGGAAACAGGGGAGCGAGGAGACAGAGGAGCGAGGAGACAGGGGAGTGAGGAGACAGAGGAGCGAGGAGACAGACGAGTGAGGAAACAGAGGAGCGAGGAAACAGGGGAGACAGGAGACAGACGAGTGAGGAAACAGAGGAGCGAGGAAACAGAGGAGCGAGGAAACAGAGGAGCGAGGAAACAGAGGAGCGAGGAGACAGAGGAGCGAGGAAACAGAGGAGCGAGGAAACAGAGGAGTGAGGAAGCAGAGGAGCGAGGAGACAGAGGAGTGAGGAGACAGAGGAGAAAGGAGACAGGGGAGCGAGGAGACAGAGGAGCGAGGAGACAGATGAGCGAGGAAACAGAGGAGCGAGGAAAACGAGGAGCGAGGAGACAGAGGAGCGAGGAAACAGAGGAGCGAGGAAACAGGAGCGAGGAGACAGAGGAGCGAGGAGACAGAGGAGCGAGGAAGCAGAGGAGCGAGGAGACAGAGGAGTGAGGAGACAGAGGAGCGAGGAGACAGAGGAGCGAGGAAACAGAGGAGTGAGGAGGCAGAGGAGCGAGGAGACAGAGGAGCGAGGAGACAGATGAGTGAGGAAACAGAGGAGTGAGGAAACAAAGGAGCGAGGAAGCAGAGGAGCGAGGAGACAGAGGAGCGAGGAGACAGAGGAGCGAGGAAACAGAGGAGAAAGGAGACAGGGGAGCGAGGAAGCAGAGGAGCGAGGAGACAGAGGAGCGAGGAAACAGAGGAGAAAGGAGACAGGGGAGCGAGGAGACAGAGGAGAAAGGAGACAGGGGAGCGAGGAGACAGGGGAGCGAGGAGACAGGGGAGCGAGGAGACAGAGGAGCGAGGAAACAGAGGAGCGAGGAAACAGAGGAGCGAGGAGACAGAGGAGCGAGGAAACAGAGGAGCGAGGAGACAGAGGAGCGAGGAAACAGAGGAGCGAGGAAAAAGAGGAGCGAGGAAACAGAGGAGCGAGGAAACAGAGGAGTGAGGAAACAGATGAGCGAGGAGACAGAGGAGTGAGGAAACAGAGGAGCGAGGAAAAAGAGGAGCGAGGAAACAGAGGAGCGAGGAAACAGAGGAGTGAGGAAACAGATGAGCGAGGAAACAGAGGAGTGAGGAAACAGAGGAGCGAGGAAACAGAGGAGCGAGGAGACAGATGAGTGAGGAGACAGAGGAGCGAGGAGACAGATGAGTGAGGAAACAGAGGAGTGAGGAAACAGAGGAGCGAGGAGACAGATGAGCGAGGAGACAGAGGAGCGAGGAAGCAGAGGAGCGAGGAAAAAGAGGAGCGAGGAAACAGAGGAGTGAGGAAACAGATGAGCGAGGAGACAGAGGAGCAAGGAGACAGAGGGGCGAGGAAAAAGAGGAGCGAGGAAGCAGAGGAGCGAGGAGGCAGAGGAGCGAGGAAGCAGAGGAGCGAGGAAGCAGAGGAGCGAGGAAGCAGAGGAGCGAGGAAACAGAGGAGCGAGGAGACAGAGGAGCGAGGAAACAGAGGAGCGAGGAAACAGAGGAGCGAGGAGACAGATGAGTGAGGAAACAGAGGAGTGAGGAAACAGAGGAGTGAGGAAACAGAGGAGCGAGGAGACAGATGAGCGAGGAGACAGAGGAGCGAGGAAGCAGAGGAGCGAGGAAAAAGAGGAGCGAGGAGACAGAGGAGCGAGGAGACAGAGGGGCGAGGAAAAAGAGGAGCGAGGAAACAGAGGAGCGAGGAGACAGACGAGTGAGGAAACAGAGGAGCGAGGAAACAGGGGAGACAGGAGACAGACGAGTGAGGAAACAGAGGAGCGAGGAAACAGAGGAGCGAGGAAACAGAGGAGCGAGGAAACAGAGGAGCGAGGAGACAGAGGAGCGAGGAAACAGAGGAGCGAGGAAACAGAGGAGTGAGGAAGCAGAGGAGCGAGGAGACAGAGGAGTGAGGAGACAGAGGAGAAAGGAGACAGGGGAGCGAGGAGACAGAGGAGCGAGGAGACAGATGAGCGAGGAAACAGAGGAGCGAGGAAAACGAGGAGCGAGGAGACAGAGGAGCGAGGAAACAGAGGAGCGAGGAAACAGGAGCGAGGAGACAGAGGAGCGAGGAGACAGAGGAGCGAGGAAGCAGAGGAGCGAGGAGACAGAGGAGTGAGGAGACAGAGGAGCGAGGAGACAGAGGAGCGAGGAAACAGAGGAGTGAGGAGGCAGAGGAGCGAGGAGACAGAGGAGCGAGGAGACAGATGAGTGAGGAAACAGAGGAGTGAGGAAACAAAGGAGCGAGGAAGCAGAGGAGCGAGGAGACAGAGGAGCGAGGAGACAGAGGAGCGAGGAAACAGAGGAGAAAGGAGACAGGGGAGCGAGGAAGCAGAGGAGCGAGGAGACAGAGGAGCGAGGAAACAGAGGAGAAAGGAGACAGGGGAGCGAGGAGACAGAGGAGAAAGGAGACAGGGGAGCGAGGAGACAGGGGAGCGAGGAGACAGGGGAGCGAGGAGACAGAGGAGCGAGGAAACAGAGGAGCGAGGAAACAGAGGAGCGAGGAGACAGAGGAGCGAGGAAACAGAGGAGCGAGGAGACAGAGGAGCGAGGAAACAGAGGAGCGAGGAAAAAGAGGAGCGAGGAAACAGAGGAGCGAGGAAACAGAGGAGTGAGGAAACAGATGAGCGAGGAGACAGAGGAGTGAGGAAACAGAGGAGCGAGGAAAAAGAGGAGCGAGGAAACAGAGGAGCGAGGAAACAGAGGAGTGAGGAAACAGATGAGCGAGGAAACAGAGGAGTGAGGAAACAGAGGAGCGAGGAAACAGAGGAGCGAGGAGACAGATGAGTGAGGAGACAGAGGAGCGAGGAGACAGATGAGTGAGGAAACAGAGGAGTGAGGAAACAGAGGAGCGAGGAGACAGATGAGCGAGGAGACAGAGGAGCGAGGAAGCAGAGGAGCGAGGAAAAAGAGGAGCGAGGAAACAGAGGAGTGAGGAAACAGATGAGCGAGGAGACAGAGGAGCAAGGAGACAGAGGGGCGAGGAAAAAGAGGAGCGAGGAAGCAGAGGAGCGAGGAGGCAGAGGAGCGAGGAAGCAGAGGAGCGAGGAAGCAGAGGAGCGAGGAAGCAGAGGAGCGAGGAAACAGAGGAGCGAGGAGACAGAGGAGCGAGGAAACAGAGGAGCGAGGAAACAGAGGAGCGAGGAGACAGATGAGTGAGGAAACAGAGGAGTGAGGAAACAGAGGAGTGAGGAAACAGAGGAGCGAGGAGACAGATGAGCGAGGAGACAGAGGAGCGAGGAAGCAGAGGAGCGAGGAAAAAGAGGAGCGAGGAGACAGAGGAGCGAGGAGACAGAGGGGCGAGGAAAAAGAGGAGCGAGGAAGCAGAGGAGCGAGGAGGCAGAGGAGCGAGGAAGCAGAGGAGCGAGGAAGCAGAGGAGCGAGGAAACAGAGGAGCGAGGAGACAGAGGAGCGAGGAAACAGAGGAGCGAGGAAACAGAGGAGCGAGGAGACAGAGGAGCGAGGAAACAGAGGAGCGAGGAGACAGAGGGGCGAGGAAGCAGAGGAGCGAGGAAAAAGAGGAGCGAGGAAACAGAGGAGCGAGGAAACAGAGGAGCGAGGAAACAGATGAGCGAGGAGACAGAGGAGCGAGGAGACAGAGGGGCGAGGAAAAAGAGGAGCTAGGAAGCAGAGGAGCGAGGAGGCAGAGGAGCGAGGAAGCAGAGGAGCGAGGAAACAGAGGAGCGAGGAGACAGAGGAGCGAGGAGACAGAGGAGCGAGGAAACAGAGGAGCGAGGAGACAGAGGAGCGAGGAGACAGAGGAGCGAGGAGACAGAGGAGCGAGGAGACAGAGGAGCGAGGAAACAGAGGAGCGAGGAGACAGAGGAGGGAGGAAACAGAGGAGGGAGGAAACAGAGGAGCGAGGAGACAGACGAGCGAGGAAACAGAGGAGCGAGGAAACAGAGGAGCGAGGAGACAGACGAGTGAGGAAACAGAGGAGGGAGGAGACAGAGGAGGGAGGAAACAGAGGAGGGAGGAAACAGAGGAGCGAGGAAACAGGGGAGCGAGGAGACAGAGGAGCGAGGAAACAGAGGAGCGAGGAAACAGAGGAGTGAGGAAGCAGAGGAGCGAGGAGACAGACGAGTGAGGAGACAGACGAGTGAGGAAACAGGGGAGCGTGGAAACAGAGGAGCGAGGAGACAGAGGAGCGAGGAAGCAGAGGAGTGAGGAGACAGAGGAGCGAGGAAGCAGAGGAGTGAGGAAACAGACGAGTGAGGAAACAGGGGAGCGAGGAGACAGAGAAGCGAGGAGACAGAGGAGCGAGGAAGCAGAGGAGCGAGGAAGCAGAGGAGCGAGGAAGCAGAGGAGCGAGGAAACAGAGGAAGCAGAGGAGCGAGGAAACAGAGGAGCGAGGAAACAGGAGCGAGGAAACAGAGGAGCGAGGAAACAGAGGAGCGAGGAAACAGAGGAACGAGGAAACAGGAGCGAGGAAACAGAGGAGCGAGGAAACAGAGGAGCGAGGAAACAGAGGAGCGAGGAAACAGGATTGAGGAAACAGAGGAGCGAGGAAACAGAGGAGCGAGGAAGCAGATGAGGGAGGAAACAGAGGAGCGAGGAAGCAGAGGAGCGAGGAAACAGAGGAGCGAGGAAGCAGAGGAGCGAGGAAACAGAGGAGCGAGGAAGCAGAGGAGCGAGGAAACAGAGGAGCGAGGGAACAGAGGAGCGAGGAAGCAGAGGAGCGAGGAAACAGAGGAGCGAGGAAAAAGAGGAGCGAGGAAGCAGAGGAGCGAGGAAGCAGAGGAGCGAGGAAACAGAGGAGCGAGGAAGCAGAGGAGCGAGGAGACAGAGGAAACAGAGGAACCAGGAATGAAAAAATGTCCAGCTGATGTGACACCCTGAACAATCATGTGTAAGAAGAGGCGACAGAGACGGATGCAGGAGGAGGAGGAGGCAGGAGATGAGGGAGGAGGAGGAGGCAGGAGATGAGGGAGGAGGAAGAAGGAGATGAGGGAGGAGGAGGAGGCAGGAGATGAGGGAGGAGGAGGAAGAAGGAGATGAGGGAGGAGGCAGAATATGAGGGAGGAGGAAGCAGGAGATGAGGGAGGAGGCAGGAGATGAGGGAGGAGGAAGCAGGAGATGAGGGAGGAGGAGGCAGGAGATGAGGGAGGAGGAGGAAGCAGGAGATGAGGGAGGAGGAAGAAGGAGATGAGGGAGGAGGAGGAAGAAGGAGATGAGGGAGGAGGAGGCAGGAGATGAGGGAGGAGGAGGCAGGAGATGAGGGAGGAGGAGGAGGCAGGAGATGAGGGAGGAGGAGGAGGCAGGAGATGAGGGAGGAGGAGGAAGAAGGAGATGAGGGAGGAGGCAGAATATGAGGGAGGAGGAAGCAGGAGATGAGGGAGGAGGCAGGAGATGAGGGAGGAGGAAGCAGGAGATGAGGGAGGAGGAGGCAGGAGATGAGGGAGGAGGAGGCAGGAGATGAGGGAGGAGGAAGCAGGAGATGAGGGAGGAGGAGGCAGGAGATGAGGGAGGAGGAGTTTTAATGGCTCTGCTTCTCTTTGCATGAATGGAATCAGTCAGGAGGACAAATGTTTGGCGTTTGAGGCGATGACTTGTATTCAGGGAAATTATGAGCATGTGCGGCTCCCAAAAGGCGGCATGTGAGCTGGATGAGATCCTCACACTAACCACCATTTACTGGGTCAGTGATCACAGAGCCCTGCTGGGGACCGCTGGAGCCACAGCTCCCCCTGGCGGACAGGTTCAGGTACTGCAGCGCTCACAGACCTTCAGGTGGGCATCTGCCTGAATGCTGCATGGACTAAATAAATGTAAATGTGCTTTATTTATACAGCCCTTTACAGACAATCATTATGATGTACCAAAGTGCTTTACCAATAATAAATAAAGAGAAGAATAAGTAAAAACAAATAAAAACAACAAAAGAACAGTGAAAGCAATAAAATACAACAAAATAAAATAAGATAAAAGTGCCATCATACTACTGGGTATTAAAGCCATCCTAAATAAGCAGGTTTTTAGCCTGGATCTGAAGAGGCCCAGGTCAGAAATAAGACGCAGCTGGACGGGGGGCTTATTCCAGAGCCTGGGGGCAGCTTTGGGAAAAGGCTCGCTCACCCCAGGGTTTGTATTCTGACCTGCGCACTTCCAGCAGAAACTGATCTGTTGACCTCAGAGCTCTACCAGGACTGTTAAAAGCTCAGATAAATACGACGGGGCGAGGCCGTTAAGAGCTTTAAAAACAGACATTAAAGGTTTAAAATCAGTTCTGTAAAGGACAGGAAGCCGATGGAGGGAGTTATAAGTCCTGGGTGTGAGCTAGCCACGCCCCTTCATTTGAAAACAGGAGACAGGAATAGAAAAAGTAGAGAAATAAATTAAAGTAGAAAATCAAAGTTTGTACGGCTCGATGAACTGATTCACCGACCTGAATAAGCCTGTTTTCATGATAAATGTTTCCTTATAAGATGGCCTCCCTTCTCCTCGGCTCGGACAGTTTGAACAGATCGTATCGGTTTACGGCAGCTTCAGTCAGAGCAGCTGCTGCCGTTGCTCCTGGGAAACATTCATCGGGCCGCTCTGCGTTCCCTGTAAAGCTGCACTGAACTGGAACTGTATTTACATTTCTGTGTTTTATAATGTTTGATATAAAGCCGTTATTAGCTTGTATTCTGTTTTTAGGGTGACTGCAGATGTAAATACCCTTTTGGCAGAGGTGGGTAGCAGAGATGGGGACTCGAGTCACTGTGACTTAGACTCGAGTCGACTCGAGTCGCTGTTCTGATGACTTGTGACTTGACTTGGCAAAAAATAAAAGACTTGAGACTCGACTCGGACTTGGAAGTTAAAGACTCGGCACTTGACTTGAGACACGATGACTTGAATGACTTGAGAGTTATTCAGTTCATGTTTTCAGTTTGAATATAAGATTAATAAATTAATAAAAAAATAATATGGATTACCCGGTAGGAGCGCAGGCTGAGAATGGCGTCCTGATTGGATCCCTACCCTGTCAGTCAGCCATGCCCTCTCTACATACCTTAGTGTTTATTGGAGAGAATAAACTCATATCAGATATGCATCAACATGTCAGCGGGACCGAGAGTCGTTGTCTTCGGCTTTCATAATCACCGTTTTGACGGCTAAAGACGAACAGCTCAATGCAAGACATGCGGCATCAACATCTCAGACAGCCAGACGACAACTTCCAACTTTGTTCCTCATTTAAAGATCCATTCTGACCAGGAAGTGCTGTTAAATTAGCTAATATTATCCTGTTAGCCTAGCCGGTAGTTAGCTAACGTTAGCTT
Source organism: Odontesthes bonariensis (assembly GCF_027942865.1). NCBI lineage: Eukaryota > Metazoa > Chordata > Actinopteri > Atheriniformes > Atherinopsidae > Odontesthes > Odontesthes bonariensis. Next base: position 36,741,934 of record NC_134517.1, on the reverse strand, counting down.
GATATGATACGGGGTGGACAGGTTGGACACATTGGCCAATGATGTTTACTGACAGTTACTTATATCTTTGTGTTTTCACTTTATTAAGATCAGATTCTGCAGGTAAAATTGCAATAATAAGGTGACTTGACCTGACCAGAAAAAAATAATAGAGACTTGCACATGTGTGACTTGGTCCCATCTCTAGTGGGTAGTAACGAGTTACATTTACTTGAGTAAGTTTTTGAAAACATTATACTTCCAGAAGTAGTTTTAAATCTCTATACTTTTTACTTTAACTTGAGTAGATGTGTGCAGCAGAAGCTGTCCTCTTACTCCGCTACATTAGGCTACAATGAGCTGGTTACTTTTCTTCTTACCTCTTTGGTATTCTACGCCTCATTATTTTTATCCCCCCGCGTACGCCTCATTTTAATGTTTTATTCTGACAGAGAGAGAGACTTCCGCCAAAGGCTCTACCACCTGACTGTGTTCCACCAATCAGACGCAGCCGTGCAGTCTGGTCACGTGACCGTACTCGATCTCAGCGGCGGGACGGGTTAGCTTTAGCATTAGCAGTCGTAGCAAACAAACAAAGAAACAGATGAAAAATGTCAGAACCAACGGTGGGAAATGAAGACGCAGACGAGGCCTCATACTGAAAGCATGTTTACCTTACAAAGAGTGAGAAACAGCAGCTACATTATGTGTCTTCTGTGTCAACCAAAACAAACGCACATTTCAGCAGAAACTCAACATCTAACTTGAGGAAACATGTAGCGCTAAGTTTCCTAAACTCGTTTTTCCCCCCATGGATAGGTGAATGTTTGTTTTTTAGGTTACACGCACTGGAAAAAATGCCCCTCCAAAAATAAGTAAAAAAACAACAAATAAAAGACGTTTTTGCTTGAAATAAGCAAAAAAATCTGCCAACGGAACTAGTGAAAATCGGCTTGTTAAGATTTCTTGAAATAAAATGTGATATTTAGGACTTTTGAGTTAAAGTGATCTTGAAATTAGCTTAAAAACCTCTTCAAATGTAAAAAAAAAGCTTGTTTCATATGATATGTGACTCAAAACAATTTGTTTTCAAGACTTTTTCATTTAACAAGATATTCTAGATGTATTGTCTTCAAACAAGTCCCTATATCTGGCTGAAATAGAACTTGTTAGGCAGTTGTGTCTTATATTAAGTGTAATGAGATATTTTGACTAGAAATGAGACAAATATACTTGGTAAGACTTTGATTTTTTCCAGTGTATGGGTTACATATGTTTTAAACATTTCCTAAGTCTCTTTTATTTTTGTCTGATTGAATGCTTGTGTTAACAAATAAATCAGACATTTTACTTTTACTTGAGTCGTATTATTCTGAAGTAACAGTACTTTTACTTGAGTACAGTGTTTGGCTGCTCTGCCCACCTCTGCCTTTTGGCTAACTCACACCTACAGTTGTGTTTATCAGCGTCTGTTGAACAAAATGAAGAAATGAAGAAATGAAGGGAGTGGTGGAGCTGAGTCAAACTGCTGCACATTCAGCAGGATCGGCCTGATTTAGAGCAGATGTTACAGCAGCAAAGACGGTGTGAGGACAAAGCAGCGTGTCGGCCGATGAGGGTGACTGATGATACACAGTTTTACTTGGAGACTTTTTTCTCCTAAAAATATTCAGATGAAAGATTAATGAAATGCAAACAAACAGTCTGTGGATAAAAGCTGCTCCAGGTTTCCTTTACATGCTGTAATTGTCTCCGTCTCCTCCTTTGGGAAGAGGAGTAAGCAGAGCTTTAAAATACATTCTGCTCCAAAGCGGGAACATCCAGCACGTGTCACCGAGCGGGGGGGGCAGGGTGGTCCTGATCAGCACCACAGGTCCGTCTGTCCTCAGCAGCCACAGCGCAGACAAACAGGGAGTAAATGAAAATGACAGTTTAGCTGCAGAACAGCCGGAGTTGGTGTGCCACAGAATGTCAGCACAATAAGAAGTCCTCAGGCCGCAGTTCTGAGGCCGAGCGCTGACTCAGCACAGGAAGGAGAAGACGTCACGCTGGAGTGAGCGAGCAGTTTAACGGGAAGCAAAACACTGTGGAAAAAAAACATTAAATGCTTTAAGTTTTACAGAACAGAGGGCTGCGAGTCACCATGACGACCTGGGTCAGTTCAAGCAGTGGTGTAAAAAGAGAGTGGCGACACTCTCATAGACTTCTACAGAAAGAAAGGAATGCGGAAGTCACGTGGGTCACGGAGACGCCACAGTTCCAAACAAGAGACGCAGCTCCGTTAACCTCAATTGCTCATCAAGAACAATTACTGGTAAGTTAATAAAATAACATTTTTAAACATTATCTATCAGAAGTATACTCTTAGACATCGTTATTTTTACATTTGGTTAGCATGAAATGTCGATGTTGATGTTAAAAATGGAATGGATTTAGGGACCTAGCTTAAAGCTGAGTAACGGAGGCTAACGTGAGGTAATTAACGGGATCATTTCACTAAAGTCCGTTAACTTTTTTACTGTCAGGTGACAGTATGTAAAGTTGTTTTGATTGTTAGGTTTTAAAACATTACCAAAATACTATATAGGCCTATAGTAATAATACATTTAATACATTTTTGGTATTTCTGACGTATTTTCTCCGGTAAATTGATTAAATTACAACAGTTTTGGCATAGTGAGGCATTAGCTGACTGGTCTTTAATTAAGTAAGTTTTTTTCAGCATGACTTTGCAGCTGTGATAATGAATTTATTAATTTCTCTGTTGCTGTTGTCAGGGAGGTCAGCAGATGTGGTGCTCGCTGCTGTCATGGATCAACCCTCATTAGGACTTCAGAACTTTTCTACAATGTCCAAACCCTTGAATTTGATCAAATATATTTCATTGTTGCAGATTAATCTACCCAACAGTATAAATAGCAGTAAAACAACTTCTTTAATAAGGCTTGTTTTACATTTTCCATGATGACATTTTATAATAAAATGTTTGGTTTAAAGGGATATGCCTTCTGTTCTCAATCTGTACAAAATGCTGTGAACACCTAATTATGCATGAAAAAAAAAATACCGTGATATGTATTTTTGGTCATACTGCCCAGCACTAATCTATCGGCGTTAAATAATTAGCTAGTTAACGCGATAATAGTTAGATAAGTTAACTGGCCCAGCCCTACCAAACACACAACAAACAGAGTCATTCAAAGCAGGCTTGTTGCTGATGTCCAGCTTCATACCAACAAAGGAGAGACATAAAAAGCCGTGTTTGTAATTCTTCTTCCGGACGATCGGCTCCATGTTTGAGACGATAAACGTTCAGGCGTGTTCTGAAGCAATCTGCAGAGAACAGCCTGAAGCTGCGGGAGTCTGAGGGAGCAGCGGGAGATCTTTTAGAGTTCAGCACTTTAACGAAGAAGGAAATTAATGTTCGCTCAAAAACCTCCTTCAAGAGCAAACATCAACACTTCCCTCTGCTGGAATCATTCTCAGTGAGAGTTTAAGTGTTTTCTTAGAGCACTGATTGTTCATGTGAGGATCTATAATCTGATTCTGCTGAGTAACACAGACCTGCACACTTTTACAGCTTATTCACAGTTATTTCACCCTTTTTGGCAAGATTAACTAGTTTAAATTCAGGATTAACTCAGGTGACTCTGAACTATCCTTTAGTTATGCTGCTGTTGTTTCTTCTTAGTGCTGTTCAAAGGGAATAGTCAAGTTTCTTTTTGTTAAGTCCCCTGAGATGACCTTTTTTGTGAATTGACGCTATATAGAGTCCAGACTAAACATGGAGAAGCAGCATTTAGCTGTTATGCTGCAAACAAGTGGAACAAACTGCCAGTGGAGATTAAACTTTCACCAAATGGAGACATTTTTAAATCCAGGTTAAAAACATTTCTGTTCTCATGTGTCTATGCATGAAATCTGCACGATATCTTTGAACTTATCTGGACTGTTGCTGGTTTTAAATAAATTTAAATTATTATATTTGTTTCTCTTTATATTCTTTTATGTATTTTTAATGCTTCTTCCACTCCCTGCTGCAATGCTTTTATTTTATGTAAAGCACTTTGAATTGTTTGTACATGAAATGTGCTACAAATAAATTTGATTTGATTTGATTTGATATAAATGAAACTGAATTGAATGGAGTGTCCTGACCGTGTCCAGCTGTCTGCTGTACAGACTCTAAAGGAGGCGTTTGGTAATGAGGAAGCTAACCTGAAGCCCTGAGCTCTGAATGCAGCAGCCTCCTTCAGTGTGCGGCTGCTGCACGGCGGGTTAGAGAGCAGCGAGGCATCAAAGGCCCTCCGCAATCAGCCTTCTGTGAAGAAACACTCCAATTAAATATAAGTGTCTGTGACAGGGAGAAGGTGCTGCGGGAGTCAGGGATATTATCAGAGGTAGCTGTTTGAAGGTGCACACTGGTGTGATATGTAGGAAAATACCAACAGGCTGTCCAAAGAAGAGATTTTCATTTTTGCTCTGGCAGAGTTTTCTAAGGATCCAGTGATTCCATCGGCTCATCTCTGCGTCTGTCTCACGTTCTGCAGGAGGATGAAGCAGGCCCTGAGTTTGGATGTGGGGGGAAACAGACTCACGGAGCTCTTTGTTAGGAACATCACACCGACTCTGGGTTTGTGATGAGTCGTTGGAAACTTTCCTCTGAGCTCCAGCTCCACGTTCACATTGTTACGGCCTTCGTATGTTTCTTTTTCCTGTATCAGATAGGTTCCTGCCTGCTGTCTCCACTGAGGAGACAGCAGACACTTCCTGGTTGAGGCCTACTCCTGCTCTGATTGGTTCTTCACCTTAATGACTCCAGCAATCACTGAAGAGGCCTCCCTATTTAAACCTCCTCTTCCTACCAGAAGGTGGCTGTGTTTCCTTTGTGTGAACAGCTGGCCTCTTTGCTGGGTGTTTGATTGATTGATTGATTGATTGATTAATTATTTGGATAGCTTTATTAGCTCGTGCTGGACTATGACTTTTCTTATGTTTTTTGTATGTTCTGAAGGCTACTATAAGCTGTTTGTAGTTCGGTTGATTTTGAAGAGTCCTGTGTTTTGGTTTTGTGTTATTTTGACTAAAACTGGTTCTGAAGCCTCTTGGGTTTTTTTTATTTTGTTTTGGCTTAGTTTTGGGTTTTTTGGAGTTTTGAATTACCTCTCAAATTTTAAGATGCAATTATTTGTTTTGGAGTTTCTCTTTTATTTAGGGTATTTGTTTTAGCTGAGGACATGCTAACGTTGCTAACGTTGCTGGGTTCAGATTCACCAACGTTAATCATTCATTCATAGTTATTGCATGTTGGTAGTATTTCCTTCCTTTGGTGAAATATTCACTTTGCAAGTTGCCCTGTTGTCGTCTTTTTTAGGGATGTGGAACCAAACTTTCCAGCGTTTGTACCGCTTGGGCGCCATGTTTACTGTTGGCTGCTGGCTGCGCTGGACTCGCCACGCAGCGCTGCGTGGTGACGTCATTCGCGCCCACTGGAATCGATAAGGGAATCGTTTGCATAATCGCCAAAACGATTCCAAGGAACTGAAACACTGGGAACCGGTTCTCAACAAGAACTGGTTTTTGATTCCCATCCCTACTCGCCTGTTGTCGCTCTGCTCATCAACCCTCCCGGTATTCATAGCTCTCCAGTCTCCTGCCAGTTGTCAGATCAGTGTTGTAATTTCTGTCAGTTGTTTTTTGGTTCTGTAGTTTTCTGCTTTCTGCCTCAGTAGGACCTTCATTTATCAGATAAAGCCACCGTGACCCGCTTCATCTGTAGCCCTGCGCTGGTTTCACCATGAATCAGGACATCTGTGAGGGTAACAGTTGGAGGAAATTGGGATTGTACAATATTTGTGTCTTTGTGATGAAAACAACAACAACTGAAGCACATCGTATGTTCCTACCGACTGCCACACTGATGAGTCAACAGAGAAAAGATCAAGGATGCTCTCTCTGTTGTTCCATCACATTTTCATCCAGACGCTGGACTCAAACTGGTCCCCACGGCAGCAGCATGAACCGGGCTGTGAATGATGGCGTGTTGGGCCGGGCCTGATACTCACGTCAGCATAAAGGAACTCAGTGGATGCTGCTCCTCGCTCCTCAAACTGAGTCACAGGGGGCAGAGCAGTCATTATGCAGGAAAAGGACCACGGAGCTATTTCTGTGCAGGCGCTGTGTTGTGGTGCTCATCAGGACTGTTGGGACCCCGTGGACATGAATAAACATTAAGCTACACTTCGGTGCTGTTAAAAGAACAATCTGACCCTCCTCCTCAGCAGAAATGGATCGTCTGAGTTAGAAAGTGAGCCCATCTTGCTGTCCTCTCCTGGTGCTCCGGGTGTTCCATGTCTCACCTCACCGACTCTTTATCTCTCATCTGATGAGGCCGGTTCATACGCTGGTCTCTGTTCTTGTCTTCATCCCCAGATTCAGCAGTTCACAGGCTGACATGCTGAACCCCACAAAGCCCCAAACGTAAGTCTCACTTGTATAACCCCCGATTCCAAGGGAGCCGGGATGCTGTTTAAAATGTAAATAACAAAGAAAATGCAAAGATTTACAATTTAGCCACAATAGGACATTAAAACATATGAGAAGATGAAAGTGAGACGTTTTATCATTTAATGAAAAATACGAGTTCATCTTGAATTTGATGGCAGCAACACATCTCATAAATGTTGGGACAGCTCCCTGTTTCCGGCTGTGCAGCATCCTCTCTTCTTTTAACAACATCTGTAAACATCTGGAACTGAGGACACCAGCTGCTGGACCTCTGGGAGACGAATGCTGTCCCATTCCTGTCTGATTCTAGCTGCTCAGCAGACCAGGCTCTTTGTTGTATTTTACATGCTTTCAGGTGGTGAAACATCTGGACTGCAGCTGGTCAGTGCAGCAGCTGGACTCTTCTACTATGAAGCCGTGCTGCTGGAACAGATTAATTCCACTTCCAGAGGCCCTAATCCGCCCCCCATGTTCCCTCTCCTGATGGTCCCTCTCACAATGGTTCCTCTTCCGATGGTCCCGATGGTCCCTCTCCCGATGGTCCCTCTCCTGATGGTCCCGATGGCTCCTCTCCCGATGGTCCCTCTCCCGATGGTCCCTCTTCCGATGGTCCCTCTCCCGATGATCCTGATGGTCCCTCTCCTGGTGGTCCCGATGGCTCCTCTCCCGATGGTCCCTCTTCCGATGGTCCCTCTCCCGATGATCCTGATGGTCCCTCTCCTGGTGGTCCCGATGGCTCCTCTCCCGATGGTCCCTCTTCCGATGGTCCCTCTCCCGATGGTCCTGATGGTCCCTCTCCTGATGGTCCCTCTTCCGATGGTCCCTCTCCCGATGGTCCTGATGGTCCCTCTCCTGATGGTCCCTCTTCCGATGGTCCCTCTCCCGATGATTCCGATGGTCCCGATGGTCCCTCTCCCTATGGTCCCTCTCCCGATGGTCCCGATGGTCTCTCTCCTGATGGTCCCGATGGCTTCTCTCCTGATGGTCCCGATGGCTCCTCTCCCGATGGTCCCTCTCCCGATAATCCTGATGGTCCCTCTCCTGATGGTCCCGATGGCTCCTCTCCCGATGGTCCCTCTTCCGATGGTCCCTCTCCCGATGGTCCTGATGGTCCCTCTCCTGATGGTCCCTCTTCCGATGGTCCCTCTCCCGATGGTCCTGATGGTCCCTCTCCTGATGGTCCCTCTTCCGATGGTCCCTCTCCCGATGATTCCGATGGTCCTGATGGTCCCTCTCCTGATGGTCCCGATGGTCCCTCTCCCAATGGTCCCTCTCCTGATGGTCCTGATGGTCCCTCTCCCAATGGTTCCTCTCCTGATGGTCCCTCTTCCGATGGTACCGATGGTCCTTCTCCTGATGGTCCCGATGGTCCCTCTCCTGATGGTCCCTCTCCCGATGGTCCCTCTCCCAATGGTCCCTCTTCCAATGGTCCTTCTCCTGATGGTCCCTCTCCTGATGGTCCAGATGGCTCCTCTCCTGATGGTCCCTCTCCCGATGGTCCCTCTCCTGATTGTCCCTCTCCCGATGGTCCCTCTCCTGATGGTCCCGATGGTCCCTCTCCCAATGGTCCCGATGGTCCCTCTCCCGATGGTCCCGATGGTCCCTCTCCCGATGATCCTGATGGTCCCTCTCCTGATGGTCCCGATGGCTCCTCTCCCAATGGTCCCTCTTCCGATGGTCCCTCTCCCGATGGTCCTGATGGTCCCTCTCCCGATGATTCCGATGGTCCCGATGGTCCTGATGGTCCCTCTCCCAATGGTCCCGATGGTCCCTCTCCCGATGTACCCTCTCCCGATGGTTCCTCTCCTGATGGTCCCTCTTCCGATGGTCCCTCTCCCAATGGTCCCTCTCCTGATGGTCCTGATGGTCCCTCTCCCAATGGTTCCTCTCCTGATGGTCCCTCTCCCGATGGTCCCGATGGTCCCTCTCCCGATGATCCTGATGGTCCTTCTCCTGATGGTCCCGATGGCTCCTCTCCCGATGGTTCCTCTCCCGATGGTCCTGATGGTCCCTCTCCCGATGATTCCGATGGTCCCGATGGTCCTGATGGTCCCTCTCCCAATGGTCCCGATGGTCCCTCTCCCGATGTACCCTCTCCCGATGGTTCCTCTCCTGATGGTCCCTCTTCCGATGGTCCCGATGGTCCCTCTCCCAATGGTCCCGATGGTCCCTCTCCCAATGGTTCCTCTCCTGATGGTCCCTCTTCTGATGGTACCGATGGTCCTTCTCCTGATGGTCCCGATGGTCCCTCTCCCGATGGTCCCTCTCCCGATGGTCCCTCTCCCAATGGTCCCTCTTCCAATGGTCCTTCTCCTGATGGTCCCTCTCCTGATGGTCCAGATGGCTCCTCTCCTGATGGTCCCGATGGCTCCTCTCCCGATGGTCCCTCTCCTGATGGTCCCGATGGTCCCTGTTTCGATGGTCCCTCTCCTGATGGTCCCTCTCCTGATGGTCCCGATGGCTCCTCTCCCGATGGTCCCTCTCCTGATGGTCCCGATGGCTCCTCTCCCGATGGTCCCTCTCCTGATGGTCCCGATGGCTCCTCTCCCGATGGTCCCTCTTCCGATGGTCCCTCTCCCGATGTTCCCTTTCCCGATGTTCCCCCTCCTGATGGTCCCGATGTTCCCTCTCCCGATGGTCCCTCTCCTGATGGTCCCGATGTTCCCTCTCCCGATGTTCCCTCTCCCGATGGTCCCTCTCCTGATGGTCCCGATGGTCCCGATGTTCCCTCTCCCGATGTTCCCTCTCCTGATGGTCCCGATGTTCCCTCTCCCGATGTCCCCTCTCCCGATGTCCCCTCTCCCGATGTTCCCTCTCCCGATGGTCCCTCTCCTGATGGTCCCGATGGTCCCGATGGTCCCTCTCCTGATGGTCCCGATGGTCCCGATGTTCCCTCTCCCGATGTTCCCTCTCCTGATGGTTCCGATGGCTCCTCTCCCAATGTTCCCTCTCCTGATGGTCCCTCTCCTGAAGGTCCTGATGGTCCCTCTCCTGATGTTCCCTCTCCCGATGGTCCCTCTCCTGATGTTCCCTCTCCTGATGTTCCCTCTCCTGATGGTCCCTCTCCTGATGGTCCCTCTCCTGATGTTCCCTCTCCCGATGGTCCCTCTCCTGATGTTCCCTCTCCTGATGGTCCCTCTCCTGATGGTCCCTCTCCTGATGGTCCCTCTCCTGAAGGTCCTGATGGTCCCTCTTGTGTAAAGTCGGCCTTAAGAAATAAGTGAACCATAACTCTCTCAGCACCATGAAGGATAAAAACCCGAGGCCAACACACTCAAACTGGTCCCCATGGCAGCAGCATGAACCGGGCTGTGAATCATGGCGTGTTGGACTGTGCCTAATGCTCACGTCAGCATAAAGGAACTCTGTTTTCAGTGTGGATGCTGCTCCTCGCTCCTCAAACTGAGTCACTGGGGGCAGAGCAGTCATTATGCAGGAAAAGGACCACGGAGCTATTTCTGTGCAGGCGCTGTGTTGTGGTGCTCATCAGGACTGTTGGGACCCCGTGGACATGAATAAACATTAAACTGTCCTTTTTAATATACAGTCTGGCTGCTGATCAGGATAACTTGTTGGAAACGACTGATTCACCCAGAAGAAAAATGAAGAAATTAGGACATTTTATGACTTTTAGATAAAGCCTGAAATGATCGTCGTCTTCTTGTTTTCAACCATTTTTTGATGAATTCAGCTTCACACGCATCCTGTTTGTCATATTTATTTACAGCAGACATCAACAGGCCGTCTTCCTTCATTCTGAAGCATCATGAAGATTAAAATAATGATCGAACGTCCCACTTAATCAAATCAAATCAAATCAAATTTATTTGTAACACATTTCATGTACAAAACAATTCCAAGTGCTTTACATAAAAAAAAAAAATATTGCAGCAGGGAGTGGAAGAAGCATTAAAAATAGAAAAAAGAATATAAAGAGAAACAAATAAAATCATTTAAATGAATTTAAAAACAAGCAACAGTTAAGTTCAAAGATAGCGTGCAGATTTCATGCATAGACACATGAGAAAAGAAATGTCTTTAACCTGGATTTAAAAATGTCTCCATTTGGTGAAAGTTTAATCTCCACTGGCAGTTTGTTCCACTTGTTTGCATCAGAACAGCTAAATGCTGCTTCTCCATGTTTAAAGATGAGCGACATTCAGTCGTCGATGAGTTTTAAACAGCTACTCAAACATCGTTGAGACAATCTTTTCTGTCTCCCTCTGTAAACAAAACTTATTTAAACATGTGCAGACTGTGTTTAGCTGCCAAGCAGAATATTGACAAGACTTCAAATGTTTAAACCTAAACTACAGATGGGATGGCAGATGGTGAGAATGGAGTCTGTGCGTCCTGTCAACAGACAGGATTCACTCCTTCATCTTTAGATCTACACACAGGAAGCAAACTTACTTCAAACTGTGGAGATCCCAGGAGATAAGCAGAAAGATATTAGTTTTTTAAAGGTTTTTTTGGCGGATGATACATGAGTACAAAGGGGCCGCTTCTGATTATTCTGCTTCCAGAAATTGGATCAAATAAAGCTCTACACAGAGAGTCTGTGGCTGCTGCAGTTCGCCTCTTCGTCCAGAGGAGGGCAGCATGGAGCTGCTGGTCGCGTGACTGAAGCAGGGAGACAGCTGATCAGCTGCATCAAGTTACAGACACACAGACCACATCCTTTTATCCAGTAAACTTTTTAATGTTTAAAACAGAAACCCAGATTTATTTCCACTTTCAGTCAGTTTCTTCTAAAGCTGCACGGGGCAACATTTCCCAGCCTGCAGTTCATCATGAAACTCCAGGAATGATGGAGGTGGAGGAGACAGTCAATGAAATTATTTGTGTGTTTTTAAAAAAAACTGGCAAAGAAAGTGAAAGTTTGTTTGGAAATGTCATGTTATGAAATATAACAACAACACGTGCTGATCCCCAACTCATTTAATCAGGCAACAAAAGAAAACAATTCATTCTGATTTGTGTTCATATTTTAAATACATTTAATTTCCTGTCTTAGTTTGCTCCTTCTGGGTTTTATATGCATCATTAGGTACATTTGTGTCAGTAAAAGAAATAAGAATTAATTACATTACAATGTCAGACTGTGTTATCTTTGCTGTTTTTCACACATGCAGCTAAAGAAATGGGAACAAATCTTAATTCCAGTCTGAAACCCACAAAGAGCTTCTAGATTATTCATTTCTGGTGGCATAAAACACTTTAATCATTTCATTTATATTAATTGTTCCATAATTAGTCATTAGATTATATCTTATATTCCTTTTTTAAGCTTTAAAATTAATCTTATTTACTTTTTCTTGATGTTGAATAACATATAATTCTTATTATTGTCTGTTTTTTCCTACTTTTCTACTTTGAGACGTGATAATGTTCATTATTTTGGGATTAAGATTTTTTTTAAACTGAATTTCATATATTAATTTGACTCTTTTGGTAACTGAAAGCAGTTTTAACCTAAATGTACAATAAAGTTGAAACTATGAAGCTGTTTTTCACAGATGCAGCTAAAGAAATGGGAACAAATGATGTGTCTCTGTGACAGGCTGCTGGGAATAAAGTGCCTAAAGATCCAGTTTAAAACGGCTTCTTTGCTAAGTTGGACACAACACTGGTTCATCCCTTGAGTTAGGAGCCTTTTTCCTGCCTGAATGGTTCACAGCTCAGAGTTAAGTGGCTTAACAAAGAAAAACACATTCCTCTGAAGATGCTCAGGTACAAGGACTGGACTGAAGATGAGGGAAGAAGCAGAAATTGTCCAAAGAGAAACTCTGAGAGAGCTTCAGGAAGCTGCAGAACTGCTGATTGGGACTCTGGATCGGGACTCCGGTTTGGACTCTATCCTCTTTGTTGTCACAGACTGAGCTCGGGGCTCAGAGCTTAAATCAAATCATCAAATCAAATCAAATTTATTTGTATAGCACATTTCATGTACAAAACAATTCAAAGTGCTTCACATAAAATAAAAGCATTGCAGCAGGGAGTGGAAGAAGCATTAAAAATACATAAAAGAATATAAAGAGAAACAAATAAAATAATTTAAATGAATTTAAAAACCAGCAACAGTCCAGATAAGTTCAAAGATATCGTGCAGATTTCATGCATAGACACATGAGAACAGAAATGTCTTTAACCTGGATTTAAAAATGTCTCCATTTGGTGAAAGTTTAATCTCCACTGGAAGTTTGTTCCACTTGTTAGCAGCATAACAGCTAAATGCTGCTTCTCCATGTTTAGTCTGGACTCTGGACTGGACCAGCTGGCCTGAGTCCTTGGATCTAAGAGCTCTGCTGGCTTTATATTCTCTGAACAGATCACAGATTGTAAACCATCAGCAGGCTTTTAAAATCTATTCTGTGACTGACTGGAAGCCAGAGTAAAGATTGTAAAGCTGCTGTGATGTGTTCAGCAACCTTTATTTTGAAAAGCCCTCCGCCGGAAGCGGACGCAGCTGGTCCAGCTGTTAACTTGTTAACTTGCTGTTGGTTGCGGGCGGTGACTCGGACTGACTGCGGCTCGGTTTCTCTGTAAAACAGGTAAATATCAGCTCAGCTCCAACTTTAACCGTCACAGACCTCCAGTTTTCCGCCTTTAACCGGGTCAGTCGCGCTTTTCCACCCGCTCTGTGTGTGCGTGTTTCCTGAGATGTTTCAGGCGATAATCTGACAGCTGGGAGGAGTTTACTTCCGCATGTGTTTACAGAAAGTCTCAGGTAATAACGCTCAGAGCTGGGTGGCCAGGGGTGTGAGCAGAATGCATGTGTGGGGGGGCAGTTAGCTCATCTGGGGGGGGGGGGGGCACAATACCTGAAAAAATTGGTGGAAAACCCCTACTACAACTACAAGTATATAAATTTATGTGTAGATTAAATCTATCAAGAAATGGAATCATAAGGTGTGTGTCTAATATAAAGGAAAGTGACACCCAATACAATTCTGACATCTGGAAATACTGGAAAAGGCAATTGTATGTGGGGGGGGGGGGGGGGGGGGGTGTATGTCTTTTAATGTCTTTTTAATGTACTGCATATTCTTATCTGGACCTTGAGTCTGTGAAATAAAGTTTATTATTTATAATAATAATAAAATAATAATAATAATATTAAAATAATAATAATAATAATGGTAATAATTCAATTCGGTAATGAAAATATGGGCACACTAGCATAAATCCCTGTGATGGACTGGCGGCCTGTCCAGGTGTACCCCGCCTCTCGCCCATTGACTGCTGGGATAGGCTCCGGCCCCCCCGCGACCCGACCGACGGATTCAGCGGGTATAGAAAATGGATGGATGATAGCATAAATCATGAATTTTTTATGAAGTTTTATTTATTTTTGTTTGTTTTTTTTTTGGGGGGGGGGTTGTAAAGAAATGTAGAACTTGTATGATGCAATAGCTTTTGTTTAACATGCTCCACACTCTCCATTGAGGGTTTAAATTCAGGTAGATACTTTGGGCGAGACATCCAGCCAACTCCAGCTTGTTATTACCTTCATTAAGTCTACATTTCAGATCATTATATACAACAAAAACATCCGAAAATGTGAAAATCGCCTTTTTTTTTCAGCAGAGAGGGGTTAAGGTTACGGGGGGGGGGGGCGATAGCAAAAAAATAAATGAAGCTATAAACTTTGCAGATATATGCTTTTTTAAATCACCACCTGCATTTATTCTATCAATACAAGACAAGTCCTGCCCCCCCCCCCCCCAGCCTCGATCATCTCGGGATCGTCTGGGGGTCATTTGGGGGTCATGTGGGGTTCTGGGGGTCGTCTGGGGGTCATGTGGGGTTCTGGGGGTCGTCTGGGGGTCATGTGGGGGTTATCTGGGGGTCATCTGGGGTTCTGGGGGTCATCTGGGGGTCATGTGGGGGTTATCTGGGGTTCTGGGGGTCATGTGGGGGTTATCTGGGGGTTATCTGGGGGTCATCTGGGGTTCTGGGGGTCATGTGGGGGTTATCTGGGGGTCATCTGGGGTTCTGGGGGTCATGTGGGGGTCATGTGGGGGTTATCTGGGGGTCATCTGGGGTTCTGGGGGTCATGTGGGGGTTATCTGGGGGTCATGTGGGGGTTATCTGGGGGTTATCTGGGGGTCATCTGGGGTTCTGGGGGTCATCTGGGGGTCATGTGGGGGTTATCTGGGGGTCATCTGGGGTTCTGGGGGTCATGTGGGGGTCATGTGGGGGTCATGTGGGGGTTATCTGGGGGTCATGTGGGGTTCTGGGGGTCATCTGGGGGTCATGTGGGGTTCTGGGGGTCATCTGGGGGTCATCTGGGGTTCTGGGGGTCAGTGTGACGATGAGTCCTCTCCTCTTCAGCATGGCCGTGTTTGAGAACCTCTTGGTGCTGCTGGAGCTGAAACATTTGACCTTCAAGGAGAAGAAGAAGCTGAAATCAGCCGTGACGGAGAACGGCGGCAGCGTCTGCTTCGTGGTGAACAAACAGGTGAGGCAGCGCCGTCACACCTGAGCGCTTTGCTGTCAGACTGCCGCCATCTTCGCCGTCTGACTCCTGCCTACGTTTCCCACAGTGCTCTCTGGTGGTGACCGGCGACGTGTCCAGCCTGAGCTCCAACCGGCTGAGAAGCATCCAGAAGCACCAGACGCCGGTGGTCGGGGTGAACTACGTGTTCGGCTGCGTGGAGGCGGGCGTTCTTCTGCCTGTGGATGAATACAAGCTGGATGCTCGGCCTGCAGTCTCAGCTCCTCCTCCTCCTCCTTCTTCACTGAGAAGAGCTCCTCCCATAAGCCGAGGTACTGGCGTACTACATACTGCGTACTACATTCTGCATACTACATACTTCCATACTACATACTACGTACTACATACTGCGTACTACATACTGCATACTGCGTACTACATACTACATACTGCGTACTACATACTGCATACTACATACTACATACTACATACTACATACTGCATACTGCATACTACATACTACATACTGCGTACTACATACTGCATACTACATACTGCATACTGCATACTACATACTATATAGTGCATACTACATACTACATACTGCATACTGCATACTACATACTACATACTGCATACTGCATACTGCATACTACATACTGCATACTACATACTGCATACTGCATACTACATACTGCATACTGCATACTGCATACTACATACTATATACTGCATATTACATACTGCATACTGCATACTACATACTATATAGTTCATACTACATACTACATACTGCATACTGCATACTACATACTGCATATTACATACTGCATACTACATACTATATAGTTGATACTACATACTACATACTGCATACTACATACTGCATACTGCATACTATATAGTTCATACTACATACTATATAGTTGATACTACATACTACATACTGCATACTGCATACTGCATACTACATACTTTATACTGCATACTACATACTACATACTGAATACTTCATACTGCATACTACATACTTCCATACTGCATACTACATACTACATACTACATACTACATACTGCATACCGCATACTGCATACTACATACTGCATACTACATACTGCATACTACATACTGCATACTGCATACTGCATACTACATACTACATACTTCATACTACATACTACATACTATATAGTTCATACTACATACTACATACTACATACTGCATACTGCATACTACATACTTCATACTACATACTGCATACTATATAGTTCATACTACATACTGCATACTACATACTGCATACCGCATACTGCATACTACATACTGCATACTACATACTACATACTGCATACTGCATACTACATACTACATACTTCATACTACATACTACATACTATATAGTTCATACTACATACTACATACTGCATACTGCATACTACATACTTCATACTACATACTGCATACTATATAGTTCATACTACATACTATATAGTTGATACTACATACTACATACTGCATACTACATACTGCATACTGCATACTGCATACTACATACTTTATACTGCATCATGCATACTACATACTGCATACAGCATACTACATACTACATACTGCATACTGCATACTGCATACAGCATACTACATACTACATACTGCATACTGCATACTGCATACTACATACTACATACTGCATACTACATACTGCATACTGCATACTGCATACTACATACTTTATACTGCATCATGCATACTACATACTGCATACAGCATACTACATACTACATACTGTATACTACATACTACATACTACATACTACATACTGCATACTGCATATTACATACTGCATACTGCATACTACATACTGCATACTGCATACTGCATACTACATACTACATACTGCATACTACATACTACATACTGCATACTGCATACTACATACTACATACTTTATACTGCATACTACATACTACATACTACATACTTCCGACCCCCGAGGTACCTTTCTGTGCATTTTATTCTGCGCTGCTCTGTGCTGGCTGACATGACTGATGGCATTACGTGCGTGTCTGTGTATACTGTGCAGAGCCTCGGCTATGCATCATGTCCGACCTAAAGTTTTGGTGACCCCCTCTTGCGATTGTGGCCACCCCTTGTTGAAACACGTTCCCCGGTCTATGTAATTTGCCATGGTGGCTATGAAGTCTCGTGTGCAGCGTTAGAATTTTAGTATTAGGTTAGCCAAGGAAAGGTTAAGCTAGTTATTTGCTTTTTTTTTTTTTTTTTTTAGCAACTCCTGAAAATAACATTCTGTATATGCTCAGTGTCAAATGTAGTTGATGGAAAGGTGGCAGTGAGAGGCTCGATGAGGAGGAATGAGGAGCCCCACAGACGACAGGTTTCTGCTTAGTTACAGGGCCCGTCCGAGGGGGGCGGGCATAATCCCAAGTGGGCAACGCCTTTTTTTCAGTTCTACGCAGAATGTACAGGCTTTTCTGATTCGCTCGTGGCTCTGCATTGTTTCTGTAAATTCGGGAACACAGCCTGTGGAGGTGACGCAACACTTGGAAGCCTAGTATGTGTATGTAACTGGGGTGAGCCACCCTTTTTCAGAAGGAGCGAGTTAAACCGGTTTTTAGTGGAAGTTGGCCTTTAAAGTTAGGAGGAGTAGGCGGTTTGGAACACAGCCATAGAGTTTCTCACCTTTGATCTCCACCCAGCAGTGACTCACCGTTGCCACCCGCCTCGTCCTCCCACACTTCTGCAGTTAAAGGATAAGACCGTTTTTTTGACATTGGGCCCTTGATTTCACATTATAACATGATGTTCTACTCACCCCTGCTTGTTGTTTGTCATTTGGAGCTGTTCCGAAGATATTCGCGAGGCGTCTGGCTGCTCTCTTGAGATATTCGGCCATGAAACGGTTTCCTATGGGCAAGCTCATACAGGCACAAACTATGCTGTTTATAATTTATTAATTACTCTACACTAGCACTGATAACGTGGAGGTGCGTCGCTTACTTAAAAAATCCGGGTTATTGTAATTTTGATTTTTTTGTCGTAAAGTGGGTGTTACTGACGTCCTCGTCGTGCTACTGCCACAGACAGCCCACAGACCTGCTGCCTATTTATTCATTCGGCTAAAATTCAAAATTAGTAACCCGGATTTTTTTAAGTAAGCGACGCACCTCCACGTTATCAGTGCTAGTGTAGAGTAATTAATAAATTATAAACAGCATAGTTTGTGCCTGTATGAGCTTGCCCATAGGAAACCGTTTCATGGCCGAATATCTCAAGAGAGCAGCCAGACGCCTCGCGAATATCTTCGGAACAGCTCCAAATGTTCAACAACAAGCAGGGGTGAGTAGAACATCATGTTATAATGTGAAATCAAGGGCCCAATGTCAAAAAAACGGTCTTATCCTTTAATTGTTAATCCAACTACACAGCAGGTGGGATAAAGGTCTCAGAAGTCCCGTCCGTTGTTCAGGGAGTTTAAGCTTCCTTCATTTAGACCAGAGATCCTCACTGCACGGCTCCTCAAGCTTTATTTGGCGGCTCGCACTCGCATAGTAGATTATAACAATATGGTAACAATAACAATACATTTTTTCAAATAACATACAGCAAATACTGCACAGTATTAAGTATTTTTATTAAGTATTAATTAAGGCTTAATGGTGTTTCCTAAAGGGGGCTCTGTTAAACTTGGCAACGCAGCCCCCTTAAACCACCTCACACCTGACCGCAGAGCAGCTAGCTCCTTCAGCCAGCGCCAGATGCAGGCACAATGGATCGGTTTTTAACTCTTTCGGTGTCAAAGACGTCTATAGACGTCAATTGCGTTTTTAACGGAGCGGGCTGGGGAACAATCTAGCGGAGTTCGTCACTAAATCTTTGGCTTGTAGACACTAAACACAGAATATACTGGCAAAATTACCCGCAAGGTGGCAGCAGTGCCACTTTGCACAAAAAAAAGCTCGTTTTCGCCGTTTTTTGGGTCAAACAGCTGTTTTTGGTGAAACCAACCTATGTTCTACTGTCTATTACTAAAGGACTGAAAATGGTAGAAACAAACTTTTTTTTCCTGATGAAAGAAGAGAGTCTACTCTTTCGTTTGGTAATTTCGGTGTGTACATAGTCATAAGACACACTTTTCTCTGGGTCTTGGAAAATCAGTCAAAATACTGTAAAACACTTGGCAGTATGGCTCTCTCTGCGCTGAAAATGGCTGGCAGCCAATGAGTTAATTAAAAACCAGCACAAAAACCATGCTCATCCTGAATGTCTCACTATGATTACAACAACAAACTACAAATACAACATGAAGAAAGTCAAGGACATGCACGCCAGCTTCCACTCATCCCAGTTTTAAAGGGGATAGAGAATCAAAGTCCTCTTTTTCAGGTTTTTGGTGTTAGTTCTGAGTCTCCCCGCTGTGGGGAGTACACACGAAGTGCCAGCAAGTGTCAGAACCTCTGTTTCAAGTACTCCCCTTTTTGAATATCCCCCAGAAAAAGTGCCAATCCGTTTTTGCTCAGTAGATGGTCAGTTCCGACAGGGACAGACAGACTGCAGCGAGCTGTGCGCTCCGCTGAGAAGCTGATCGGCTGCACGTCTCCAGGACTATCGGCCGAGCAGGTCGGATCTCAGCTGACCCTTCTCTATTTGCTCCACTCCCCTCGGGCAGGAGGCTTCGGTCCATTCGAACCAGAACCTCCCGTCACAAAAGCAGTTTTTCCCCCTTGCAGTTGGACTTATTAACACTTCATAATCACCTCCTAACCTGCCCCAGTCACTTTACCATCATTAAAATTGCACTAATGAAGCTGCACTGTTGTTGCTCTGTATATTGGATACTGTGTATTGTTGTACACATCTCGTACATTTTATATTCATACATTTTTATTCTTTATTTTTTATTATTATGTCCTATGTTACATGTTTGCACCTTACGCCGCAGCAAATTCCTAGTTAGTGAACACTGTTCACTAACAATGGCAATAAAACGAATTCTGATTCTGATGAGCTTTCTTTTCAGTCAGTGTATTACTCTATAGCTCTGTTTTCAGTCAGTGTATTACTCTATAGCTCTGTTTCCAGTCAGTGTATTACTCTATAGCTCTGTTTCCAGTCAGTGTATTACTCTATAGCTCTGTTTCCAGTCAGTGTATTACTCTATAGCTCTGTTTTCAGTGAGAGCAAGGGCAGCCAATCAAGCAACGGCAGCCGAATAGCGCCAACACCTACCTGCATTTCATAATGAGGTTGCCAGATAAGCTCTGAAACGACGCCAATAAGGGCAAACGACGCATTCTAAACCCAGCATAGTAACAGCTGTTTCAGAGAGCCTTTTAGGGAGGTTCTGAGCCATTACAGACCCAACCAATTTTTTCTGGGCTACATATCACATCACAGAACAAGGATTAATGCCCCATTCAACCATTCTCTATCATCTTTAAAGGTAAATGTGGTCTTAACTGAAAATGTATTGGCTGTGTTGGTTCTTTTTCTGTGGGATGTTTTATATGTAGAAATGCATATTTGCACAAGGGGACTTTAGTATGTTGTGGTAAAAGTGTCTCTTCCCTTGATTCTGCTGCCAATGTGGCTCTGGTGAAATAAATAGTGAGTATCACTGAATTAGACGAAGATTTTTAGTCCCACAAACAGCCGACAGAGGTAGGTTTGTCAGAATGTAAACGCACAGCGGCCCAAATGCATCTCCTACGGGTGACCTCTGCGTGACCTCTGCGTGACCTCTGCCTGACCTCTGCCTGCCCTCTGCCTGCCCTCTGCCTGATCTCTGCCTGCCCTCTGCCTGACCTCTGCCTGACCTCTGCCTGCCCTCTGCCTGCCCTCTGCCTGACCTCTGCCTGACCTCTGCCTGACCTCTGCGTGACCTCTGCGTGACCTCTGCCTGACCTCTGCCTGACCTCTGCCTGCCCTCTGCCTGACCTCTGTGTGACCTCTGTGTTGCAGAGTCCAAAGCAGCAGCAGGTAAACCAGCAGCTGAGCGGTCCAGAGGTCCGGTCCCAGCTGTCCGTCTGACTGAGAGGACGGAGACTGCAGAGAGACGTGGGAATGTTCTGGATGAGATCAGGTGGGAACAGTATCATGTCTCTGTCCACAGGTGTGTCGCACAACACTGCTAACAGTTTGGGTTTAGTTCACGTCGACTTTATTAGTACCCCGTAGGTAGATGTGATCTGCAGAAAACAGGAGAAGGCATCTCACACACATTACTAACTGAGGACAGGTCCATCTGCTTCATGTACAGCGACTCCAAGCCCAGCTGTGTTTCCCCGATCAGCCGACCTGACCCTTTAATAATCTGGTTGAGTGACCTCCTTTCTATTAGGGACAAGTTTCCGAACCACGATGCAAGTGAAAAGTCTACTTGAAGTAGATTAAATAAAAGCATGATAAAAGAGTGTCATCATGGTGCTATAAATGAGGAAATGGGACAACTTCCTCAGACAGAACAGCCGCTGGCGTCCCTTCCTGCTCACAGCTTTGCACTTCTCTTTAAAGTTCAGGGTCGAGTCAATGATTGTCCCCAGATATTCAATGGACTGCACCTGTCCAATGACTTGATCCTAACAGGTTCAGGTGTTTCGGTATTCTTCCTAAAATCAATTTTTCATGTATTTGTTTAATTAAGATGTGGGTAAGAGCTCAGGGGCCGTGGTCGTTTTCATGTCCCTGCAGCAGGCTAACAATACAGAGTCATCTGCATCCTGTGAGATAAGGCGTTTGGTAACAGTGCTCTGACACATATTAGTTTATAACAGAGATCCTCATTGTGCGGCTCCTCAAGCTTTAATTGATGGCTTGCACTCTCATAGTAGCTTATAAAAATATGCTAACAATAACAATACATTTTTTCAAATAACATACAGCGAATACTGCACAGTATTAAGTATTTTTTTTTAAAGTTTGCGTTTTTGTAGTATTAAGTATTTTTATTAAGTATTACTTAAGGCTTAAAGGAGGCTCTGTTAAACCTGGCAACGCAGCCCGCTTAAACCACCTAAAACTTGACCGCAGTGCACGCTAGCTCCTTTAGCCAGCGCGAGATGCAGGCACAATGGATCGGTTTTTAATTAAAAAGGGCAAAAACCCGGAAAGGTTGTCAAGATCAGCCGATAAATATATGTTTGGGATCATGACGGTGGCTAGCAAAAAAGCCATTACAAGGAAATGGATGGAGGCAGAGGAGCCTAAAAGGGAAGATTGGGTTGACGTAATGCACAATACTTATGATGGAAAGATTGACATTTTCCATCAGATTAGAATCTGGCAAATTTAAGAATTACTGGAAAAATTGGTTGGATTTTGTTTCACCATTGAGGTCAGATTTTGTTGAATAAAACCCCGGGGACAGGAGGAACCCTTACATAGCTGCAGATTGTATATAGTTAATTTGCAGGTAAATTTAAATGAGAAGAAGGAAAATTAGGAGACAGGTTGGAAGAACGAACAGTAAATGCCAGGTACTGAAAGTGTTAGGGCAGGTTGAAGTACATAAAGGAAAGAAAGGTTATAATGCTTCAATACAGATACAGAATGTGGGCACAATACTTTGTTGAATACGGGAAGGATATTGTGAAAAATGTGGAATTGTGGTTGTTCACCTGTATGGAAAACAAAAACTAAATAAAAATTTTCAAATTTAAAAAAAAAATAAAAAAAAGGGCAAAAACCAGCACAGAAACCATGCTCATCCTGAATGTCTCACTATGATTACAACAACTACAAATACAACATGAAGAAAGTCGAGCACATGCAGGCCAGGTTCCGCTCATCCCAGTATTAAAGTAAATGTGGTCTGAACTGAAAATGTATTGGCTGTGTTGTTTCTTTTTCTGTGGGATGTTTCATATGTAGAAATGCATATTTGCAAAAGGGGACTTTAGTATGTTGTGGTAAAAGTGGCTCTGCCCTTGATTCTGCTGCCAACGTGGCTCTGGTGAAATAAATAGTGAGTATCACTGGTTTATAAGATGAATAACAAAGGTGAGAGCACGCCCCCTTGTGGTGAGCCTGTGGAAGAGCACACTTTGTCAGATAAAAACCCATCAACTCTGACCCTCTGTGTCCTGTTTATTCAGAAGTTTAAGATCCAGCCCACAGGATTTGGACTCAAGTTAAAATGTTCTAAAAGTAATAAGCAGTTAAAAGCAGAGGAAAAATGGATAAATAAAACACCGGTTCCCTCAATCATCATCGCATTTGCAACGGTGACATCATCCCCACCCCTGCTCTCTCTAGGCAGCGTGCATCTGATGTGGAGCCGAAAGCCTACAACCAAACTGTAGTAACGCGCCACTTTATATTCTCAGTAACGATAACGGCGTTGTAACGATGGGGAAAGTAATTAATTAGATTACTCCGCTACTGGAAAAATAACGCCGTTAGTAACGCCGTTATACTTAAACGCTGTTACTCCCAACACTGGTCAGGACTAATCCTTTCAGGTTCGAGGCGGCCGCAGTTTGCTGCCCTCTGAATAAACCTTTAGACTCGCTGCAGATGTTCAGCTGCTGGAGGATTAAAGCTAGCTGTAGCGATGGCTAAAGACCTCACAGTCCAGGTGAGACTGAAGGGTGGAGGTAGCATCGCTTGCTGTGTCGGTCAGAGTGAGCAGCTGTTTTCACACATCTGGAGGCAGTGAGGTTGGAGCTGTCAGTGGGGATATTCTGAGCTGAAGGCTGATGTTCACACGTCGAATCGTTTCCTGTGAGACGAAGCCGACTTTTTGTGTCTCTGTGGTTTAAATTTCAGAGTTTACGCAGAAACCGACTCTGACCTTCCGGCGTATCCTGATGATTTCCAGGTGGCCAAGTATGCCATCTTTGAAAAGGTGAGGAAGCTGTTTGATTGGACGTTGGTTCTGGTTCTGTTACCGTTGCTGATGGTTGCTGATGCAGACGTGTGTGCAGATGAACAGCTGGTGCGTCCTGGAGCTGCAGAGCGTCAGAACAGAGCTGGGGCGGCGCTATCGCGTGGTCGTGTATCGGAAGGACGGCGCGGAGGTGAGGCGTCACTCTGGTTGGTCCTAAAGCAAACTGCTTACAGCAGTAACGTAGCGTTAAACCTTATTTGAAGTTCGATTGGACACAAATCGTCCAATGAAAGGAGAAGTTCTGGTTTCTTCGGAGACGGAATGATCAGCATCTTCGGATGAAGAAAAAAACCTTTTTCTGTGTGTGTGAACAGAAGGCGGCGCTGAGGGATCAGCTGGTGTTTCCGTCCACCTCAGAAAAAGCTGTGGACGTGTTCCAGGCCCTGAGGAACACCTTGGAGGCTGCTGGTCTGAGGAAGAGGAGCGGCCTTCCTCCAGAGGCCTCGGGCCTGGGCTCCGCCCCCCTCCAGCAGGTCAGACTCAGACACGCCCCCTGATGCAACACGCCTGGTCCCCACGTACTCAGTTTTCACTCTTTTTATTTTTTTTTTATATTTATTGGTTTTCAGCAGAAACACAAAATATACATTTTGCCATCATGTCAGAAACAAAGATAGACAAAATACAGTAAAATATTGCCATCCATCTATCCGAAGCAGACAAATCTTCCAGTTAACTGCCCCCCATCTGCCCCCACAGTGCAAACAGGCACCCTCCTCATATTGCTCTGTATACATACACATCTCCCATTAATGTAGTCCAAGTCACATCAGCCTCCCACAGAGTAAACAGTGATACATCAAGCAGACTTAAAATAATTAAATATGGTGGTATGTAACTGCAAGAAAAGACCCTTACAGATTTATATCAGGTGGGCGTGGCCATTGTACGGAAGACCCGCCCCTCGTCACGAGCTGAGTCAATTTGTCAGGTAGATAGTTGAGCAGAGGAGCCCACACCTCATTAAAGGACCTCTCATTACCCTTCACAACTGCACTAAGTCTTTCATGGGGGAGGACCCGGAATATTTCCCCACACCATGAGGTCACAGTAGGTGTTTGAACATTGTTTTCACTCTTTTGTTCTTCATTTTTGTTTTAAAACCTGGACACAAATGACAGTTTAAACGCACGAACACAAACCACATCCCGTGGTACACAGGAAGTATGTGAACCGTCTCTCCCACCAAAAATGAGTCGGACGCACGGTGGTCAGCCTCTTATGGGGAATTTATTGAACAGACCGTCACAGAGACGAGTGCATTTCAGAATGCCCGGAAATTCCCTTTGACCTCAGTTTGTGACAATCTTTTATACTATTCTGTATCATTCAATGCGTACGTGGCCAAAACCCAATCTCTCTCCCGCACCTACTGTCCGAGGCCGGCGCCTCGTTTTCGCCATTATCTAGTCCAGTGTATCCCAACCTCTTTTGGCCTGAGTACCCCTCACACATACAACGCGTGCGATGATTCTCCAAAAGTAGAGCAACACAGTGGTTATTACATGAAAATCATTTATTTAATATCCTTAACTTGAACATAAAATTCTCAGGCTTTCTCTCTTTTTTTTAACCTCAGTTGAATTCAACATAAGAATAAAAAACATTTTCTTGAAATATAAATAATTAACCAAAATAATATAAATACTAAATCAAAATAATCTTCCTTTTTTATCTAACTTAAATAAGTAACATTTCTCATTTTTTTTAAGAATACATTAACAGGCCTAACTCATGTAACATTCATCACAAAACTGGAGTCTCCTTCATTAACAGTCCTCCATAAAAGTGCTTTTTAATAGTTAATATCTGAAACAAAACCTTTATCAAAATACTCACTACTGCAGTATAATCTGTCTTTAGTGACATAGGCCCATGCTGAGAAGATTTATCTTCTTTAAGATTGTATTAAATAAATACACACACAGACATTAATTCCACAGCAGACATTAATTTGTCCACATATTACGAGCTTGGGACTAAACACTTGTGTAACGCCTTTAAAAAAAAAAAAAAAAAAAAAACTCCCCATGCACCGCGTACCCCCGGTTGGGTAACACTGATCTAGAGAGAGCTCATCCTAACCTCAAACAATATGTATGATTCGGACAACAACCTGGCACACTGTGTAATTAGGACAAAGTGTCATGGCTCTGCTGGCCTCTGTGAACGTGATGCTTCACACTGAGGTGTCTGTCTATCGGCTCATTCACTGTGGCCGCACCAGCCCAAAGCGTGTTGAACATGATCGGTGCTTCAGCTCTGATCTGTGCTGTTTTATCCACAGCTGCTGCTGGAGGAGAAGCTGAACACGGGGAGCTTATCACAGGAAGCGGGTCTGTTGGTGGAGCTGCTGTGGACCGAGGCTCTGGGCTGCCTCAGCGACGTCCTCAGAGTTTCCATCGAGCAGCTGAGCCTCAGTGATGTGAGGCTTTCAAGGTTTGAGCTTTCAGAGAGCGGTTAAATCAGAGATCGTGTCCTGATGTGTGTGCATGTGTGTGTGCACGAGCAGGTGAGCAGGGCAGAGGGCTTGTTGCTCCAGGCTCAGAAGAAGCTGACGGAGGGAAATCTCCCAGAGGCGTCGTCTCTCCTGGAGGAGGTTTACGTCCTGCTGCCACACAGGGAGGACCGGCCCCCGAACCCGAGCACCAGGCTTCTGTCTCAGAAGCTGGACCTCTGTCAGGTAACACCCGACTCCCAGGTTTATACGGAACAAGCTGCTTTAAGATGTGCAAAGTGCTCCTCAGACCTTTAAATCGATGAGAGAGGCGACAGTCTGCAGCGAGTTCAGCAAGTGGGCCTGATTTTATTTATAAAGCACCAAAGCACAGCAAATATCATCTCAGGTCACTTCACAGGTTCAGTCCAATTAGAGCCAATCAGAATCCGGTTCATTGTTGAACAATCAAATCCAACTGATTAAATTCCAAATGAGTCCAAATGTAAGGAAACCAGCAGATTAACTGAAGCTTCTCTCTGATCCAATCTCCCGTCCTGAGCTGCACGAGGCGACTGTGGAGAGAAAAAACTTGCTTTGAACCAGAAAGAAACCTCCATCAGAACCAGAACCAGAACCAGAACCAGAAAGAAACCTCCATCAGAACCAGAACCAGAACCAGAAAGAAACCTCCATCAGAACCAGAACCAGAACCAGAACCAGGAAGAAACCTCCATCAGAACCAGAACCAGGAAGAAACCTCCATCAGAACCAGAACCATCTGGCTGGACCAGCTGGGGGCTGAGAGGACAGGAAAGAGGGGACAACAAGTAGCGTAAAACCAGGCCAGAGACGCCTGCTGAGAGAGAGAAACACAAGTTAATGACAACAATGATGTCACATGTACATGGAGAGGTGCATCATGGGAGCTCCCCCAGCAGGCTGGGCCTACAGCAGCTTAACTATGGGATGTTCCAGGGTCACCTGAGCCATCCCTAACTATAAGCTTTATCAGAAAGGAAAGTTTTAAGCCTGGTCTTAAAGGTGGAAAGGGGCCTGATAACTGAAGGCTCTGCCTCCCAAACTGGCAGCTGGTTCCACAGAGAGGGGCCTGATAACTGAAGGCTCTGCCTCCCAAACTGGCAGCTGGTTCCACAGAGAGGGGCCTGATAACTGAAGGCTCTGCCTCCCAAACTGGCAGCTGGTTCCACAGAGAGGGGCCTGATAACTGAAGGCTCCGCCTCCCAAACCATCTCAGAAGTAGAATCTACTTCTCAGGATCTTTCATGTCACGCATTTCTCGGACGCTGCCTCTGAGGTCGTGACATTTTAAGGATGCTTCTGTGTATCCTCTGTGTTCTAAAATTACCCACAATGCATTGTGCATGTAAAAAACGCTGCAGATGGAGGATGGACTGAGCTGGGAACAATATGCATTCAAATTTTTATTTGTTTTCAGCATAAAGCAGTTTTTGCCTGAAGGAGAGCACCTTTATGAACGCTCCTGTGTGAATCCACACACCGAATATAACAGCTTGTGTTGCTATCTCACAGGAGAGGTCACCATAGCAACCCGTTTTAGTGATCTAAGTGGACTTGTTTTGGTTTGAGTGGAAGTTTTTAAGCAAAGTGTGAGTGTTTGAGCCCCCACATCACGTCATTAACAACTTCTTTCTGTTGGTGCAGTTAATCCGAGACGTTCTGAGCGTGAGCGAGATGACTCTGGGGAGCTCGGCCCCGACCAGCGTGGGGAAGTACCGCGCTCTGAGGTGCAGCATCGAGCCCCTCCTCCCCTGCAGCTCTGAGTTCCAGGCCGTCGCCCGTCTGCTGCAGAACAGGTAGTTCAGAGGATGCTGCTTTCAGAAACCCTTCAGAAACCCTTCAGAAACCTTTCAGAAACCTTCAGAAACCCTTCAGAAACCTTCAAAAACCTTTCAGAAACCCTTCAGAAACCCTTCAGAAACCTTTCAGAAACCTTCAGAAACCCTTCAGAAACCTTCAGAAAACCTTCAGAAACCTTCAGAAACCCTTCAGAAACCTTTCAGAAACCTTCAGAAACCTTTCAGAAACCTTCAGAAACCTTTCAGAAACCCTTCAGAAACCCTTCAGAAACCTTTCAGAAACCTTCAGAAACCCTTCAGAAACCTTTCAGAAACCTTCAGAAACCCTTCAGAAACCTTCAGAAACCTTCAGAAACCCTTCAGAAACCTTCAGAAACCTTTCAGAAACCCTTCAGAAACCTTCAGAAACCCTTCAGAAACCTTTCAGAAACCTTCAGAAACCTTTCAGAAACCCTTCAGAAACTTTCAGAAACCTTCCGAAACCCTTCCGAAACCCTTCAGAAACCTTCAGAAACCTTTCAGAAACCTTCAGAAACCTTTCAGAAACCCTTCAGAAACCCTTCAGAAACCCTTCAGAAACCCTTCAGAAACCTCTCAGAACCCTTCAGAAACCTCTCAGAACCCTTCAGAAACCCTTCAGAAACCTTCAGAAACCCTTCAGAACCCTTCAGAAACCCTTCAGAAACCTTCAGAAACCTTTCAGAAACCTTCAGAAACCTTCAGAAACCTTTCAGAAACCTTCAGAAACCTTCAGAAACCTTTCAGAAACCCTTCAGAAACTTTCAGAAACCTTCCGAAACCCTTCCGAAACCCTTCAGAAACCTTCAGAAACCTTTCAGAAACCTTCAGAAACCCTTCAGAAACCCTTCAGAAACCCTTCAGAAACCCTTCAGAAACCCTTCAGAAACCTCTCAGAACCCTTCAGAAACCTCTCAGAACCCTTCAGAAACCTCTCAGAACCCTTCAGAAACCTCTCAGAACCCTTCAGAAACCTCTCAGAACCCTTCAGAAACCCTTCAGAAACCTTCAGAAACCCTTCAGAACCCTTCAGAAACCCTTCAGAAACCTTTCAGAAACCTTTCAGAAACCTCTCAGCATGCTCATGTTTCCGTCTGTGTGCTTTGCAGCAGAGTTTGGATCCAGCAGATTGCGCGTGTCACCAGGGGGGCGGAGCTTCAGAGCTTCAGGAATGAGCTGGGGAACGTGAAGCCCCTCCTCCATTCCTCCAGCCCCAGTAACTTCGTAGGAATCCTGTCCCGGTGAGATCTGAGCACCCAGGAAACACAATGTCACACAGAGTTAAAGTTAATGTCTCACAGAGTTAAAGTTACACGTTGAATGAACCCTGATCCTCTGTAAAACAGAACATTTTATTTTCCAGTGAAACTGTTGGTTATTTGAGCCTTTTTGTGGCGTTCATTTGTGCCTGGAAGCAGAGTTTTCTGTGCTGCGTTATTTTAACCAGACCAATTGTTTCTACACTGGAAAAAATCTAATTCTTACCAAGTATATTTGTCTCATTTCTTGTCAAAATATCTCATTACACTTGATATCAGACACAACTGCCTAACAAGCACCATTTCAGCCAGATATAGGGACTTGTTTGAAGACAATACATCTGGAATATCTTGTTAAATGAAAAAGCCTTGAAAACAAATTGTTTTGAGTCACATATCACATGAAACAAACTTTTTTTTACATTTGAAGAGGTTTTTAAGCTAATTTCAAGATCACTTTTATCTCAAAAGTCCTAAATATCACATCTTATTTCAAGAAATCTTGACAAGCCGATTTTCACTAGTTCCATTGGCAGATTTTTTTTTGCCTATTTCACGCAAAAAGTCTTGTATTTGTTGTTTTTTTTACTTATTTTTGGAGGTGCATTTTTTCCAGTGTGAGATCTTCCACAGGAGAGGAGCGAGGAGGCTTTTTTAACTCTGTCTGTGATGCAGTAAACCTTTAGTTTTATTGCTTTCGACTGTAAGAAATGTGATTTTATAACCGTCTCCTCAGGGGCCTGCTGCCTCCCCTCGTCGGCGTCGGGCATCATGGGATCGAGAGGACAGATATTGGTAATCTGGGCAGCGGGATCTACTTTGGTGACGCATTGAGGTTGGTAGAAAAGCTTAACTCCATTAATACTAGGGCTGGGCGAGTTAACTCGTTATTATCACGTTAACTTGTTAATTATTTAACGCCGATACATTATTTACCACGCATTAACGCAGGTTTTATTTTATTTTATTTATTTAAAATAAATAAATACAAATTCATACATTTTTTTTGGGCTTTTGTGCCTTTAATGGATAGGAAAGTTCATAGAGACAGGAAACAGGGGTTAAAGAGAGGGGGAAGGACACGCAGCACAGGGCCGTCTGATGCGGAAATCGAACCGGGGCCAGCTGCAGCGAGGACTATAGCCTCTGTACATGGGGCGCCTGCTCAACCCACTACGCCACAAACCACCCCTGTTTTATTATTTATTTTATTTTGTAAAAGTCTGCTGCTCACAGGCTTTTATTTTGTAAAAGTCTGCTGCTCACAGGCTTTTATTTTGTAAAAGTCTGCTGCTGTCTGCTGTGGAACAGGAAAAGAAAGTAATCGGCGGATCCACCAAACATGGAGAAGGGTACGGAACTTTTACTCGGCCATTTTCATGTTAAAGTTCTTCCAGACGGCGGAGTCGACAGAACCAAAGTCATCTGTAAACTCTGCCAAGTTGAATTGTCTTCTCAGCGTAGTAGTTCCAGTCTAAAATATCACTTAAAGGCAAAACACACAACTGATAGCAGCAAGTCATTCAAGGAAACAGACAGTGGAGCGAGGCTTCTACATAAAAACTACAGAAAGATGCTGATGTTAAAAGTGTGTTTGCACAACAAATGTTATGGCACTTTCATTCATATGGCAGCACATTTAAAATAAAGCTAAATGCTAAAAGCTATACGCTACTTTTGGATTCATTTTGGATTCTGCGTACAAATGAGATTAACCGTGATTAATCAGGGAAATCACGTGATTAATCAGATTAAACATTTGAATGGTTGCCCAGCCCTAGTTAAAACACTAACAGTCTGGTGTTCAGCTGCACTCTGAACCCAGTTTCTGCTGCGCCGGCAGCACCAGTCTGAAGTACTCCAAACCCAGCCGGACGGACGGCTCTCGGCTGCTGCTGGTGTGCGACGTGGCGCTGGGACGGTGCAGGGACCTCCATAAGAGAGACCCGGCTCTGACCCAGGCTCCCGACGGCCACCACAGCGTGCATGGGGTCCGCCACACCAAGAAAACCCCCTCTGAGTTTGAGGTAGGAGGGATATAAACAGGGCTCCAAATTAGGCTGTTTTACACCCAAACTGAACTACGTGTGTGTGTCCGTGTGTTCCAGGATGACGAGTACGTGGTGTACTCTCCTGATCAGGTGAAGCTGAAGTATGTGGTTCAGTTCCTCGCTGAGGGAGAGCAGCTGAAGGACTTCAGTCCTGAAATCAACACGTCGGCCGAGCTGCCGCAGCCCTCCTCTGACCAAGGTGGGCCGTGTCGCTCTTTTGTTACGTTTTCAGTTCAGAGGGAAGCAGCACCAGCTCGGTCCAGTCAGGGTGGGATTCTTCACTGGGACTCACAGCTTTTAACCCATTTAGGCCGGGAAAGCATTGCTGCATTTCTACCTTTAAAGCCGGGGGCACTGTTGCGTTATTCTACCATTTAGGCCGGGAAAGCGTACACGTCTTTTTTCCTGTCTCGATAAATGCACAGCGTTTTAGTGGGCATATACCGGCTTTCAGCAAGTGTGACTCATATTTTGAACGACAAAAAACAAACATATATATATATATGTATATATATATATATATACATATATGTTAGATCGATTCTTTAATTGGAAGCTCAAGAACAAGCCGGAGTAATCTCAAGTTAAATGAAGTCTTTATTTCTGGCAACAAATGAAGTATCTCAGCGCTGGACTCGGTATGACAGAACTCTCGCAGGAAATCCGTCAGACAGAAATATTTTAACATTTCAAGATCACAATAATCTTCCAATTTAGAACTACAATAAAAAAATAAAAAAAAAACCCAAATAAAATACACTTTAATTGGATACTTTTTAAATAAATGTTCTTAAGCCAGGCGGAGCTGCAGCATCAGGATGAAAGAGCCGCATGATGTAGCAGAAAGGTGTGATTCTTACAGACTCAGTGTACCGAGTATAAAACGTAAACTCACTTTGAAGTAGTGCAGCAGGTGTCAGGACCAGAGAATGGAGGACGCAGATGCACGAGGTTTAATTCCAAGACTTTTATTTGAGGCAGCAGATCGACCAGTTCCTCGTGAGAGAAGCTAAATA
Organism: Odontesthes bonariensis; assembly: GCF_027942865.1. Taxonomy (NCBI): domain Eukaryota; kingdom Metazoa; phylum Chordata; class Actinopteri; order Atheriniformes; family Atherinopsidae; genus Odontesthes; species Odontesthes bonariensis. The sequence goes on along the minus strand of NC_134517.1, from coordinate 36,709,478 downwards.
GGCTATGAAATATTACTCTAAGAATATACTTTCCAAAAGTGGAGAAGTATATCTATATAAAAATTATCAAAACCCAAAATCACTCCACTAGCGGAGGAGAAAACAAAAGACCATGAAACTTTACTTTTAAACTAAATGTCACTCCTACTGAGGAGGAAAACAAAAGAGCCTCTCCTAGAAATCGGAGGAAATATGCTATGAAAATTTTACAAACAAAAAGGCCACTCCACTCAGGAGGGAAAACAAAAAGGCTATAAGAAAAATTAACTCTGTAACTCTTACAGGTTCTATATTATCAAAACTTACTCTGGGAAAAACAAAATCACTCTTACGAGGAAAAATACCACTGGGAACTCGGAACTTGGAAACGGGCTTGGGAAAAACGCTAGGATGATGCACTATACGGAGACAGATACAACACACTGGCACAAGACAGGGGGAGACGCAGACTCTTAAGCACACCGGGGTAATGGGGAACAGGTGGAATCATTCATACGACAATCAGACTGGAACACGAGAGGAAGGGCAAGTGACCTGGAACGAGAGGGAAGTTAGTCTTTCAAAATAAAACAGGAAATGACGAAACAAGACATGAAACGAGACAAAAACCCAACTTAACCTCACCACGGTGTGACAGCAGGTCTCTGCAGGTGAGTTTTACTCCTCCAATTTCTTTTCCCACCAGATTTTCAGGTGACAGAAGTGCTGGGCTGAGGTTAACCAGCACCTTCTTGAACTCCACATCGATATCTTGGACAACGCAGATATCAGAAAATGGCACTGCTAAAACAAGGTTTTTAATGCTTCGACAAATGCTGCTGGAAGCCTGTTTGAAATCAGCATTAGGCTGCTGTGCCAGGTTTCTTAGTGACAGCAGTCTGCAAGTGTTTTGGGCAGATTATGTGGAATAACAGCCATGTTTTCTACATACAGGAAAAAAGACGTGTACGCTTTCCCGGCCTAAATGGGTTAAAGAACAGACCAAAGAGCAGTTTTTGGGTTTGGTCTCGGTGGGGGCCTTAAATGTTTCCTGGTGAAGCAGCCGGGGCCTGAACTACGAAGCAGGTTCAACACATCCAGCGTGTTTTCAAAGCCAAAGTGAACTTTATCGTCAATCCAACCGTGCAATCAGTGCGAGCAATTACACAGAGGATCCAAATTGCGTTCCCCCATACTCCAAATGTGCAGCAGCATTATTATAACACACACAAAATATACAACATACCATAACGCACACAGGTAAGACAAATAAACACAACATGTACAGACAAATGGGATAAATAAGCAAGGCAAGTTTATCTGTACGGCACAATTCAACAACAGGGGGATTCAAAGTGCTTTACAGAGACATTAAAACAGTAGAAATAAAAAGCACGATTTAAATGTTAAACAAAAAAGAAAGAAATAAGAACAATAGATAGAATCAGGAGTTAAAATGTGATTAAGTTTTGAAACTCAAGCTTCAGATTTGGAGCTTTATTCAAATGCAGCTGAAAATAGTTGTGTCTTCAGCCTTTTGTTGAAAGCCAGAGTAACTCCAGAAAGATTATCGGAGAAGTTGGAGTTTCGTAGCCCAAGTAAAGTAGTCCTGTTATAGACTATTCTCGTACAAGACTGTGACGGTACAGACAACATATTTAACAGAAAACACACATCGCCATCTGGAGCTGGAGTAGCCGCTGCCTTACGTGACGCCGCCATTTTCCATCTGAAAGTTTGCTTCTTCTGCTTATCTGGTTTAACTAACCCTAACTATGGAGATCTCCCAACGCTGTACTACGATGCCGGTTATCAACTCTGTAAGGCGGCCCAGGTGACTGACTCTGACATCTGGCATCAGCTCACCTGTCACAATCCGTAATCCTTTCAGAGTAAAGAGCAGCAGCTGCTGCAGACAAAGCAGGAAGGAAAGACGGCAAAAGTGAAAAAACACAATGCAGACGATGTGAATTTATTAAAAATCTGATTAACATCGCTGCCACGTCCTTAAATCAAAATCAAATCAAATCAAATCAAATTTATTTGTATAGCATATTTCATGTACAAACAAGTGCTTCACATAAAATAAAAGCATTGCAGCAGGGAGTGGAAGAAGCATTAACATACATAAAAGAATATAAAGAGAAACAAATAAATTAATTTAAATGAATTTAAAAACCAGCAACAGTCCAGATAAGTTCAAAGATAGCGTGCAGATTTCATGCATAGACACATGAGAACAGAAATGTCTTTAACCTGGATTTAAAAATGTCTCCATTTGGTGAAAGTTTAATCTCCACTGGCAGTTTGTTCCACTTGTTTGCAGCATAACAGCTAAATGCTGCTTCTCCATGTTTAGTCTGGACTCTGGACTGGACCAGCTGACCTGAGTCCTTGGATCTAAGAGCTCTGCTGGCTTTATATTCTCTGAACAGATCTCAGATTGTAAACCATCAGCAGGCTTTTAAAATCTATTCTGTGACTGACTGGAAGCCAGAGTAAAGATTTTAAAGCTGCTGTGATGTGTTCAGATCTCTTAGTCCGGGTTAAAACTCCAGCAGCAGCGTTCTGGATGAGCTGCAGATGTTTAATGCTCTTTGTGGGAAGTCCAGTTAAAAGAGCGTTACAGTGATGGAGTCTGCTGGAGATGAATGCATGGATGAGTTTCTTAAAGCAAGTAGTTCTGATCAGGGGTCAACGGGACAAAGCAAAGTCCTGTCCTTTCACACAAACATCCTCATTGATCAGATTTCTGTGTGTAGAGCTCAGCTCAGAAGATGAGGCGGCTGAAGACATTAAAAACCCTCTGGAGGATGTGACAGCTGGACTGTTGGACGGCTCTGGGCAGCAGCTCCCCCTGCAGGCCGTCCACGTGAAGTGCAAACTGATGGATTTGCTCTCTCAGGTGAAAATTTAAACGCCTCATTTAGTTTGGGATGATCTGATGCTCGGGGTTTGGTAGCTTCAGACTCCCAGATGTTAGTCTTTCACTGACTGCTCACTTCTTTTCTCCTTTAGGTCATTATTTTCCAGAAATACACCAATCTGAGCTCCGTCCCCATTGAGGCAAAGTATGTCTTCCCGCTGGACGATTCTGCTGCAGTTTGTGGATTTGAAGCTTTCATCAATGGGAAACATGTGGTGGGACAGGTAACCTGATCAGACTTCTTTTCCATTCATCCATTCTTCAGTTTTATCCGGGACTGGGTCACACAGGCAACAGGCTAATTAGAGATCCTCAGCCAACTCATCCAGCTCTTCCATTGGGACCCAAAGAGATCAAATCTCTCCAGTGAGTCCTGGGTCTGCCTCGTCCTGGCAGGACATGTCTGAAACAAAAACTTTATCTCTGCAAACTGGAATTGAAAGGCCAGAAGTAGGAATTGGGATCGGGCCTCGAACACCTGAAATTTCTGTCCATAAAAGTTGTAATTACAATGGTGACAAAGCACCAGCCTCAGCAGAGTCCAACATGAACCTGAAACCAGTTGACTTACTACCAGCAAAGGAAGCCAAGCTCTCACTGGTTGTACAGGGACCTAATGGCTCATCAGAAAGGGACCCAGGGGCGTAGCACCAAATTTGGGGCCCCAGGAACAACCACTACCATGCATATTTGAACCAACATCGACCCTATGTTAGGCTTTTGGGACACTTGTATAGGCTAATAGTTATTATGAAAATAAATACATTTAAGACAAATATGGCTTCTATATCACAATTATGTGGTAGCCAACAAAATGAGAGATTATTTTTGAATTATTTTACTTAAGCTGCTATCACAGTGGTATGCAACGGAATGGGAATGGGATAATCAGTTACTGTGGGCTGTAATTTTGACATTTGGGCTCACCTTTCTTGGGAAAGAAATCAGTCAGCAGTTGCTTTCCTTCATTTTGTTTCCTCTGTCTCGCTTGCCTTTCTTTTCTTTTCTGAAAGCCTGATTTTTTTTGGATGACATCTTTCATGTGCCGGCTGCTGCTTAATGCCTAATAATGAAGGGAGTGAAATTTATTGCGCATTTACAATCAAAAGTCCGCCAGAAGGCGGACTGAACCAATGCACACTGATAATGGGGGTGTCTGATATAGATTATAGCCTATTTGCAGGCTGGGATATACATTTCAACAGATGTATTTCCAGAGAACATTGGATTTGCATAAATTACCAACACATATTGACATTATTTAAAAAATTATTTTTAAAAAATGAAAGAAGAAGAACATTTCCCTTAGGGCCCCCCCTGTAGGCTGGACCCTGTGAATCAGTCTGACTTTTCCCCCCTGTTCGACGCCGCTGAAGGAACCGATACCATTACATTACCAAAGCAGCTTCTGCAGGACACCAGGGTAAATGGACCAAAACTTATTGGCTCACTAACATCAATATCCCACGTTAGAGAGACTGGGACTTCACCCTGGGTCAGTCCCGGGGAGGGACTCGTAGGGAAGCGCCTGGTGGTTGGGGCTCCATCCGTGGGGTCTGAAAGAGTTAAAGGGGAACTCCGGGGCATTTGAAGCGTGTTTCCATTGCTAGAGGTTTTCAAATACTGACAGTAGGACACAGACTGGTGCAAATCTGCGCTCCCTGTGCGGAGATAGCGCTGTTCGCTCAGCCTGTCATGCGAGGCTAATACGTGGTGGCTAAGGGGCAAGCGCTAACCCTTCCACGTAAAACATTACAACAATATTACTGGGCATGTATTGTTGTAATGTTTTAAATACTTGAACGCAGTTTTTCTAGAGAATATAATTGTTTTGTATATGGGATTATTCTCTATCGACTCTTCTGGGCTTTCACATGCGCGAGCGTACAACCAGCCGGTGAGTGACATGCTGTTTATAAAGTTGTTTTGTAACGTCCCCATGCCAGTAATGTGAGAACCATGCATATGGTTTTGATGGTAAGGCTTGTGACTTTATTGTCGGATGGTTTATAAAGTGGTGTGACGTTTCTGCAGTGTGCAAGTTGTTGTTTTACGTGGAAGGGTTAGCGCTTGCCCCTAGCCACCACGTATTAGCCTCGCATGACAGGCTGCGCGAACAGCGCGATCTCCACACAGGGAGCGCAGATTTACACCTGTCTGTGTCCTACTAACAGTATTTGACAACCTCTAGCAATGGAAACGCGCTTCAAATGCCCCGGAGTTCCCCTTTAAATGGGACCACACTCCTGTGGACTGTCCTCCGTTTGGTTTAGTGTGGTTAGGGCGGGGCCTCAGATGGAGGCCTTGGTTGTGAAAGTGTTTACATATTTTTTATTATCTTCGTTTATTGATTACATCTTCACTGTTGATTCTCAGGAGTTTGCTGGTCATGTCTGTAAATGATGTCTGAAAACTTGCCCACCAGCACAACACACAATGAAATATCAATGTTGGGGATTCCTTTCTAAGCCAAAGTAACACTTTTTGTTTGGTGTGTTCGGGGATCAGGTGAAGGAGAAAGAGAAAGCTCGTAAGGAGTACAAGCAGGCCGTGGAGAAAGGCCACGGAGCGTACCTCATGGACCAGGATGCTCCTGTACGTCAGACTTTATTCTCATTCTGACTCTCGGTTGTTCCCTCCACCTGCTGTGACGCCATCTTTGTTCTCTCTGCAGGACGTGTTCACCATCAGCGTGGGCAACCTGCCGCCCGGAGCGACCGTCCTCATCAAAGTGACCTTTGTGTCTGAGCTGGTGGTCAGAGACGGGAGGATTCTGTTCTCCCTGCCCGGGAGCGTGGCGCCCTGGCAGCAGAGCGCGGCGCTCAACCAGACCACACAGGTAGGGGAGGAGCCTGGATGACACATCCCGACACATCTTACACTGCAGGCGGGCCGGGGTGAAAATGACAAGTGGGACACGGTGGAGACGAAGCAGCGAGAAAACAAATGGAAGAAGACGTGTGTTCGGTTGCCTTAATTAAGGCGAGACACGGCAGGCAAAAACAGTGATTTTTTTTTATTTTTATTTATTTTTTTTTTTTTCATGCAGTGGTTCAATTCTGAGAATTTGGGCCAGTCGACTCCTTCAACATGTGTTCGTTCAACCTGCTATAAAGAAAACGTTGAAAACGTAAATTAAAATGTTTATTTTATTACATCTTGTTTACTTGCGGCAGTACGTTTTGCCCAAATATACCAAAAAGTTAGCATTCCAACGCGCCATGCCGAGCTTGGCCTGTTTACTGAAGTCTGTCGTGACCGGTATGGTTGTAAAGCTCCTGTAAGTCTCCTGCACAATGATATGAAACCCAAATAACGGCACTTCCTCTCTATCAGTAACCAATCGTGAAAGTCTAAAGGCGGATTTATAGCTAATGACGAAATCTCTGGACTATGACACTCCGAAAATGCCCCAAAACACCACAACTTTCAAAGAAAAAGATCTTTTATTGTATTTTATTGAGCTTGTATTCTTTATTAATAAGATTATTTAATTCAATTTTAGTATTACTAAGGGCCTGAGTATTTATTCTGTTTTTGAGCAATTGTTTCCAATACAAATGTATTGAATTCCCCTATTTGAATCTTTAAATGCCGTTTTCTCAAAATCAGTTTTTTGTATTTTTCCAGTATCAATATCTCAGACTATGGAGCACCTACTAACACCAAACTTTCCAGTTATACACTTAGCAGTATTCCGAAGATATTTACAGAAGGATTTGTTGATAAATCATTCCTGGCCTGATTTATGTGACATTATATTAAAAAAAATGGCAAAAATTGATGTTTTTTAGGCTATGGACAGTACATTTTGATTTCCTAGGAAATGAAAGCAGATATCCTGAAATCCCTCTGTAACTTTCTTTTCATTTTGTGTGTAAACAAAATGAAAAAAGAATTTTGCACCTGGCTTTATCACATGTTCAGATCTAGCTTCTGGAAATATATGCAAATCTGCGCATATTCAATGAGATAATGCCTCATTTGCATAATTAAACATACAAATTTTTCATACTTGTATAAGTAATCAACTGAGGAAGTTTCATGGTGATATCTGTTATTTAAAAATATTCCCCTATTCACCTGTAGTGTCTCATTCTTCACCAGTTACTGTAAACAGGCGCGAACTGTTGCTGTCGTTGATTTATTTATTCGTTTATTTTGCAGCTTTGTGCTCGTCTGACTCAGTTAGCGCTCTGTGTTTTTAACTGAACAGGTCACCACGGAGAAGGTGTGTGTGACTGATGAGGAAGCAGGAAGCAGGTGAGCGGCCTCATTTATTCTGTTTTATTCTGTTTGAGTCAGACGTGATTCATGGGAGCTGCTGAAAGGAGTCGGCGCACACGCAGTGCACGGCAGTTCGTTACCTACCTTAAGGTTCCCAGAGTTTCTAAAAGTAGAATGGGAGGCAGAGCCTTCAGTTATCAGGCCCCTCTCTGTGGAACCAGCTGCCAGTTTGGGAGGCAGAGCCTTCAGTTATCAGGCTCCTCTCTGTTAGCCTGACTACGTCATACTCACGATTCTAGTCAGAATGTGAGTCTGATACCGCTCAATAGAGATTTGAGTATGGGGCGTGTTTCAACCGAACCAGGAGAAAAAATGCCTCTTCGCTCAATTGGATAGACCTACAACCAATCAGAGCAACGTAGTATGTAACGTAGATTAAGCAACACACACTTGTTGTAGGAAGGCAAAAACATCTTTTCTATCGATAAAAGCCTTTATCGCATTCCTCTGTTCGTCTTTCAAAATGAATGCAATGTGGAGATCCTGTAGAACAGACTCGATGGCAGAATCTACACGCCCTAGCTCTCCAGCGGCAGCCGTGTTCAGTTCTTTAGTGACGTAGTCGATAATGTCCCTGTTGATCATCTGTCCATCATCGTATAAAGCCCGCCCTGGCAATCTGATTGGTCCGACCAATTCTTGGTCGGGCATAATGATTTCCCAACTGAGCAGAGCCAGACCGAACTTCCTGACCAAAACTTTTATGGGCGGGGCTAAGTTCGGCTGGCACCCAGGCTACCTCTCTGTGGCACCAGCTGCCAGTTTGGGAGGCAGATCCTTCAGTTATCAGGCCCCTCTCTGTGGAACCAGCTGCCAGTTTGGGAGGCAGAGCCTTCAGTTATCAGGCCCCTCTCTGTGGAATCAGCTGCCAGTAAATGTCTGGGAAGCAGACACCCTTTCCACTTTTAAGACCAGGCTTAAAACTTTCCTTTCTGATAAAGCTTATAGTTAGGGATGGCTCAGGTGATCCTGAAACATCCCATAGTTAAGCTGCTATAGGCCCAAACCCCAGCTGGTGGAGGCGGATGGCCACCCTTCCTGGTTCTGGTTCTGCCAGAGGTTTCTTCCTGTTCAAAGGGAGTCGTTCCTCTCCTCAGGCACGCTCAGGACGGGAGATTGGACTGAAGACAAGTTTCACTGCAATCTGTTGGTTTCCTTAGCTAGGAAACTGTTTTTGAATTGGCTCTATATGAATGAAATGGATTATTTTATAAATAATTATGATTACAATTAATTGAATTCCAATTGGCTTGAATGGGACTTTATTGTTTAAGTGCCTTGAGATGACATTTGTTGTATTTGGCGCTATATAAATAAAACTGAATTGAACTGAATTATCGATCCTGTGACTGCGTGTCCTCCATCAGGCGCTTTCTCAGCGCACCGCATGTGCGGAGGTCGTGTTCATTGTGCCGTTTCTGCCCCTCAGGGAGTTCACGTTGGACGCCTCAGTTGAGATGCCCCATGAGATCAGCAGCCTGCTCTGCACCACTCACAGAGTCAAGATGAAGGTGATTTCTCACATCTAAAACTTTGATTTGTTTCATCTGCCTGTGGCGGCACACTCGACCCAAGCCAGAAAGTTTTGTTTTTAACCGAATGTGTCGACTTTCATGATCCGCGAGCTGTAAAAACATTCACTGAGTTTGAATAATTTAATCTTTTTGGAAGTATTTTTGGAGAGGAAGTCATCACACGCCGCCAGCTTCCTGTCATGTTGACGGTTTTGTGTGTGTGATCCCGTAGAGGACGGACTGTAAGGCGGTGGTCAGCGTGCTGCCGGGACAGGTCATGGATTCAGACGGTTTCCAGCTGTCAGTCATTCTGTCTGAGGTCCACCTGCCCAGGATGTGGGTGGAGAAACACCCCGACAAGGAGAGCCAGGTCAGTCCAGACACGTCACCTGACACTTTTTACCGGAGCACCTGCCCCTGTAATTATGCGGTGTGCCCCTGTAAACATTCCTACATACATCCTTCAGACTACGCTGCGACTGATGTGCCAAGGAAGAAAAACACAGACACGATTTTCCCTATTTCAACCACGTAACCTCCTTTAAAGCTGCACAGGTCTACCAAAGAGTGAAGTGTAGAGGTTGTATTTGCAGGCGTTGGGTGCGTCTGTGCATGTTCAGCGAACGGACCGTGTGTGATGCGTAGCTCGCAAAATCAGAGTTGAAAGGCAAGATACTGCGGCCCGCACATCATATTCATCAGCAGATAGTAGCCCACACATTGGGCCAATGGAAGCGTAGTAGGCTGCATGAACCACTACAATCCAATCCAATCCAATGTTATTTATAAAGCACTTTACAACAACATCAGTTGACCAAAGTGCTGTACAAAAAGAAAATGACAATAAAAACAAAGAAAATTTAAAAGAATAAAATACAAGAATAAATCAAAAGGCACAAAACAGCAATATAATTTAAAACAATAATAATACTAATACTAAAAATAGCAATTTCACATTTCAACATCTCACATCGTGTCAAAAGCCAGGGAGAAGAGATGCGTTTTAAGGTGAGATTTAAAAACAGACAGAGAGGAAGCCTGTCTGACGTGGAGAGGCAGATTGTTCCACAGGTTAGGAGCCGCCACAGCAAAAGCACAGTCTACACATTGATGGATTGCTGTCACTGTGGTCATGGACATCAGGAAATTCTTACAGTCAGAAGCAGCAAGGAGAACTGAGAATGAAGTGGAGGGAGGTGAGAGATTTGTTTTCTCTGTTGTGTTGACGCCCACGCCTACGTATAGTCCACTGTCATTTCTTACGCCAAATACACAACGTTTGCATTTAGGCTTAAACGGCGTCTGGTTCCATGGCAGATGAAAAACGGGAGACAATATCCTATTATAGCCCATTTACTAAACTACCTTAGGCATTATAAGTGGGTAAAATGTGGGTAGGCTAGTTTAAAAGGCTACTCAATCAGACCATATCAGCTGCTCTTAATTTAAAATTTTGACTTTTTATTTTGCCAAGTATTACTTGACTGTGTTACAGTAAGATTAAAACATGTTCAGTACCTGGACTGAAATATTTTTCATTATTTAGTATCTATTTAAAATTGTAATACTGTGCATACTGTGTTTTTTAGTAATATTTCCTCTTGTAAAAGGCTGACTTGATTATGTTTGATGAGCTACAGAAGGAGGAATAGAAAAGCTAAATGGCTGGACTATAGCCTATAGCTCTGTTAAACCTGTTGAGGTTCATGCACATTTGAATAAATGTTCTTTAGGCTGATTTTCTGTATACAGAACGGCAGTGTTGGTGGTGGTGGGGTTCTGGCTGGGGGCCTGGGCCCCCGTACAGCTGTATGCCCAGCAGCGCCCCTGGGTCAGTCTGGTCCTTCCTCAGCCCTCCTCCTCTCTCCTGCAGGCCTGCATGCTGGTGTTCTACCCGGACTTTGAGCCCGGCTCCGGGTCGGGATCCGACGAAGTGGTCCTGCTGTTGGACACCTCTGAGTCCATGAGGGGGGAGTCGCTCGGCTCGGCTCAGAGAATCGCCCTGCAGGTCCTCAGAAAGCTGGACAACAACCTCAAAGTCAACGTGGTTCTGTTCGGCACGGGTCGGTTTCACCTGATTTTAAAAAGAGCAAACTGTTTGAACACAGAAGCATGAGCGGAAGCAGAACTTCTTTGTTTTTAGTTGAAAACGTTTTTCTCTCTTCAGTCTGTTTGGCATCTTCTGTCGCCTTTAACCCCTTAACCCCGTTTGACTCAATCAACCAGCTGAGATAGCATCTTTTGTCCCCCATTGCCGGTTGGTCAATATTCACTACGGACCTAGGAACCTTTATATAAATAAATATGTAAAAAAAAAAGGGTGAATAAAAAAACATTGTTTTTTCACTGTTATATTACTGTGTTGTTGTTATCTTATCATTGACCATTATTAGCCTGGCGACGCCATCCTACGTACTTCCGCCCAAAGATTTTGGCTCCGCACATAGTCTGGCCAAATCCCCCTACCTCGGTTCGCTCAGTGTTTTGCCAATCAGCAAACAGTTGCGAGTGGTGACGCAGAACTCACGCGCGGAGTCCATTGTAGTCCATATAATTGTAGTTCAACCGCAGCGGAAATAAACATGGCGACGGAAGAACGCTAGAAGCTATCCATGAAGTTGTCTCAACTCTGGAGATCATTACACAATTAAAACGAGAGCAAGAGGAATGCCTCGTCAATTTTGTTAGTGGCAAGGATGTCGAAGCTCTCCTTCCAACTGGCTTTGGGAAAAGTTTGATTTATCAAATGGTACCGGTATAATGAAAGCGGATGTGGGAAGCGTGATTCGCGAGCTAGAGCCTCGCGAGAGTAAGCATGAACCTCGGCGCATAACCAACGTCATTTCTAAACATTACTGATTGGTTAAGGGAACTCCAATGAATTTAAGTTGCTGGGTAAGGTCCCACCCTCCATGGAAACAGATTCCTATTGGGTTTTTCCAGACTGTTTGACGGAGTCAACAGTCGGCTTTCGCCCAGGCTAGACCATTATGCCTGGTGTTGCAAATAAGGAACATACCAAAATTTCTATGTATTTTTTGTGCATAAGTGAAATTAATAATCTCAGCATTATTTACCATCTACTTAAAGGCTAAAACACAGACAAAACATTTGTTTATATACAGCTATTTAAATTCAGGCGTTAAGGGGTTAATGAAGCAAATATGACCTGAAACGCTGAGCAGAAGTGACAGATTACTGCAGTCCAGAGTGGTGTTGCTGAAGCTTTCTGTGTTTGTGGCTGTCAGATCACTGAAGCTTTCTGTGTTTGTGGCTGTCAGATCACTGAAGCTTTCTGTGTTTGTGTCAGATCACTGAAGCTTTCTGTGTTTGTGTCAGATCACTGAAGCTTTCTGTGTTTGTGGCTGTCAGATCACTGAAGTTTTCTGTGTTTGTGGCTGTCAGATCACTGAAGCTTTCTGTGTTTGTGGCAGATCACTGAAGCTTTCTGTGTTTGTGGCAGATCACTGAAGCTTTCTGTGTTTGTGTCAGATCACTGAAGCTTTCTGTGTTTGTGTCAGATCACTGAAGCTTTCTGTGTTTGTGGCTGTCAGATCACTGAAGCTTTCTGTGTTTGTGGCTGTCAGATCACTGAAGCTTTCTGTGTTTGTGGCTGTCAGATCACTGAAGCTTTCTGTGTTTGTGGCTGTCAGATCACTGAAGCTTTCTGTGTTTGTGGCTGTCAGATCACTGAAGCTTTCTGTGTTTGTGTCAGATCACTGAAGCTTTCTGTGTTTGTGTCTGTCAGATCACTGAAGCTTTCTGTGTTTGTGTCTGTCAGATCACTGAAGCTTTCTGTGTTTGTGTCTGTCAGATCACTGAAGCTTTCTGTGTTTGTGTCAGATCACTGAAGCTTTCTGTGTTTGTGGCTGTCAGATCACTGAAGCTTTCTGTGTTTGTGGCTGTCAGATCACTGAAGCTTTCTGTGTTTGTGTCAGATCACTGAAGCTTTCTGTGTTTGTGGCTGTCAGATCACTGAAGTTTTCTGTGTTTGTGTCAGATCACTGAAACTTTCTGTGTTTGTGGCTGTCAGATCACTGAAGCTTTCTGTGTTTGTGGCTGTCAGATCACTGAAGCTTTCTGTGTTTGTGGCTGTCAGATCACTGAAGTTTTCTGTGTTTGTGGCTGTCAGATCACTGAAGCTTTCTGTGTTTGTGGCTGTCAGATCACTGAAGCTTTCTGTGTTTGTGGCAGATCACTGAAGCTTTCTGTGTTTGTGGCTGTCAGATCACTGAAGCTTTCTGTGTTTGTGGCTGTCAGATCACTGAAGCTTTCTGTGTTTGTGTCAGATCACTGAAGCTTTCTGTGTTTGTGGCTGTCAGATCACTGAAGCTTTCTGTGTTTGTGGCTGTCAGATCACTGAAGCTTTCTGTGTTTGTGTCAGATCACTGAAGCTTTCTGTGTTTGTGGCTGTCAGATCACTGAAGCTTTCTGTGTTTGTGGCTGTCAGATCACTGAAGCTTTCTGTGTTTGTGTCAGATCACTGAAGCTTTCTGTGTTTGTGTCAGATCACTGAAGCTTTCTGTGTTTGTGGCAGATCACTGAAGCTTTCTGTGTTTGTGGCTGTCAGATCACTGAAGCTTTCTGTGTTTGTGGCTGTCAGATCACTGAAGCTTTCTGTGTTTGTGGCTGTCAGATCACTGAAGCTTTCTGTGTTTGTGTCAGATCACTGAAGCTTTCTGTGTTTGTGGCTGTCAGATCACTGAAGCTTTCTGTGTTTGTGTCAGATCACTGAAGCTTTCTGTGTTTGTGGCTGTCAGATCACTGAAGCTTTCTGTGTTTGTGGCTGTCAGATCACTGAAGCTTTCTGTGTTTGTGTCAGATCACTGAAGCTTTCTGTGTTTGTGGCTGTCAGATCACTGAAGCTTTCTGTGTTTGTGTCAGATCACTGAAGCTTTCTGTGTTTGTGGCTGTCAGATCACTGAAGTTTTCTGTGTTTGTGTCAGATCACTGAAGCTTTCTGTGTTTGTGGCTGTCAGATCACTGAAGCTTTCTGTGTTTGTGGCTGTCAGATCACACGGAGGCTTTCCTGAGCGCTCAGCCGCTCACTGAAGCTCGTCAGGCAGCCGAGAGCTTCATCAGGGTGAGTTCTTACAAACTGAAACTGATCTTTCTGTTGGAAGAGAGAATCAGAGAGAGTCCCGACCCAGAGTCCTTGTTTTATGGGATGTGCTTGTTTTTATTCAAACGAACAGTTTTTATTCCCTGACACAGGAAGTGGATATCAGCTGTAAAACTGCTGAAGTTTTATTTGAATCTTCTCGGTGGCGTCAGTAACTCGCCTCCTCTGCCTCTCATCAGCGCTGCTCTCCAGTAGGGGGCAGCACGGAGCTGTGGCGTCCCCTGCGGGCGCTCGGCCTGCTGCCGCCGTCCTGCGGCGGCGTCAGGAATCTGCTGTTGCTGTCGGACGGCCACATCCAGGACGCAGCGGTCACTCTGCAGCTGCTCAGAGACGCCGAGCACAGCCGCCTCTTCACCTGCGGCCTCAGGTGTGAGCAGGGGTCAGAGGTCGCCCTTTTTCACAGTTTGGCTGTGTACGAAACCGCCTACTACATGCTACATGCTACCTGCTACATGCTACATACTACATAATTCCATACTGCATACTCATCGATCAGACAGTATGCAGAGCGTTTACCCACAATGCATCTCCCTCCTGCCCGAGCCGAAATCAGCCGGCCTGAAGCTGATTTCCCTTAAGCTATAAACTCTGTAAACTTTAGCAACATTTGAAACATTTTCAGGTGAGAAAGTAGTCGTTTAGATCCCCAACGTGTTGAAAACCTGACAAAATACCGGCTGTTTACAATTTTGTTCCCACGAATTCGGCGCTACTAAAGCTAGCCGCAGTGAGCTAACGCACTTCCTGTTATTTTCACAAAATAAAATACCCGTTGCCTTTTATCATAGGGAAAGCCATTACCATACAATTGGTGCTTTTGTTTTGAAAACAGGAAGTGAACCTACCCTCGTTGTAGCTAGCTTGAAACTGCCGTTTTGACAGGAAATGACGATCGGCGACGTCACGTTACGTTGCATCTTGGGTAGTTTGAGTATGAGTAGTAACCTCATGATGCATACCCAACATTTCAGAGAATCTAGTATGCATCCGGGAATTTAAAAAAAGTTAAAGTTAGTAGGAGTAGTAGGAGTAGTAGGACAAGTAGGCGGTTTCGAACACAGCCTTTCTGTTCATACTCTACAACGGTTACCGTAGAAAGGTGTGTCTTCACGTCTGTTTGTCTTTTCAGCTCAACAGCCAACCGCCACATGCTGAGAGCCTTAGCACAGGCAGGGGGCGGAGCCTACGAATTCTTTGACGCAAAAACCAAACACAACTGGGCAGAAAAGGTGAGAACGTCACCTGATCAGAGGTGAGGAGGGGCGGGGTCACCTCCAGAGGTGGGCAGAGCAGCCAAAAATTGTACTCGAGTAAAAGTACTGTTACTTTAGAATAATATGACTCAAGTAAAAGTAAAAAGTAGTCGTCCAAATAATTACTTGAGTAAGAGTATAAAAGTGCTTTGTGAAAAAACTACTCGAGTACTGAGTAACTGTTGAGTAACGTCTGATTTATTTGTTAACACAAACATTCAATCAGACAGACAAAAATACTGAATAATCATCTTTAGGCTAATTAGAGTTCATCCAATTGATAAATTAAATTAAAATGAATTTATAATTACAAAATAGCTTAAATGAAAATAATCCAGCTGGCCCCGGTTCGAGTCTCACACCGGACGGCCCTTTGCTGCATGTCTTCCTCCTCTCTCTGCCCCCTGCTTCCTGTCTCTCTCCAACTGTCTTATCCATTAAAGACATAAAAAGCCCCAAAAAATATTTAAAAAATAAATTAATAAATAAATAAAAAAATTAATAAAATTAAATTAAAATGAATTAATTAATTACAAAATAGTTTAAATTAAAGATAATCCAGGTAAATTCCAGAACTTCAATAAAAAATCAAAGAGACTTAGGAAATGTGTAAAACATATGTAACCCATATGTAACCTAAAAAACAAACATTCACCTATCCATGGGGGAAAAAACGAGTTTAGGAAACTTAGCGCTACATGTTTCCTCAAGTTAGATGTTGAGTTTCTGCTGAAATGTGCGTTTGTTTTGGTTGACACAGAAG
Organism: Odontesthes bonariensis; assembly: GCF_027942865.1. Taxonomy (NCBI): domain Eukaryota; kingdom Metazoa; phylum Chordata; class Actinopteri; order Atheriniformes; family Atherinopsidae; genus Odontesthes; species Odontesthes bonariensis. The sequence goes on along the minus strand of NC_134517.1, from coordinate 36,693,634 downwards.
ACACATAATGTAGCTGCTGTTTCTCACTCTTTGTAAGGTAAACATGCTTTCAGTATGAGGCCTCGTCTGCGTCTTCATTTCCCACCGTTGGTTCTGACATTTTTCATCTGTTTCTTTGTTTGTTTGCTACGACTGCTAATGCTAAAGCTAACCCGTCCCGCCGCTGAGATCGAGTACGGTCACGTGACCAGAGCCTTTGGCGGAAGTCTCTCTCTCTGTCAGAATAAAACATTAAAATGAGGCGTACGCGGGGGGATAAAAATAATGAGGCGTAGAATACCAAAGAGGTAAGAAGAAAAGTAACCAGCTCATTGTAGCCTAATGTAGCGGAGTAAGAGGACAGTTTCTGCTGCACACATCTACTCAAGGAAAAGTAAAAAGTATAGAGATTTAAAACTACTCCTAGAAGTATAATGTTTTCAAAAACTTACTCAAGTAAATGTAACTCATTACTGCCCACCTCTGCTCACCTCCATAAATAGCATCGCCCACTTCAATTGGTCATAGAAAACAGTGACACGTGCAGTCAGAAAGTTCACCACCCATAAAAGGAACCAAATACATTTCTAATCATCCCTTTGTTGCAGGGATTTAGAGGAGAGGTTTTTATCTAACAACCTGAGTGGGAGGAGCAGGCTGCAGATATTAATCTGGATGTCAGACGATCGAACTCGTCCTACAGATTTAATGCTACAAGCTCCAAACTTGGCCAGGTTACTCTTAAGACATGGGGGGAAAGAATCATGGAGAAACTTTTTCAAAACTTAAAGGGTGTTGCCGTGGCGACGCCTCAAAGTTTGATGACTCGCCATCACTCGCCACAAAAAATTAAGTCGCTTATAACTCCCACATACATTATCCAATCTTTCCCAAACTTCATACGGTGAATGCTGGACCCAGCCTGAACGTGCACATATAACATAGTGACATCCACCTATAGCGCCACCTGCTGGTGGTTGGAAACGTCTTTTTTTTTTTTTTATACCTCGCATTTGATCAAACTTCTCCTACAGGGGGCATCATGGTTATGGGATGCAGCTGGAACACAAAGAGGGATTAAACTTTTAAAGCTTAAAAAGAGCAGGATTACTGAGAAACGTCACAGATGTCATTAAACCGTTGATGTTACTGTTGTCACAGGTAAACCTCACATCTAACGATGGCTCCTGATCTCAGACAGGGTGAAACCTCCACATTTAACCAGCGTGTTCCTTCTGCAGGTGGAGCGCCAGGTGGAGCGCATGTCGTCTGTTGGCTGCAGCTCGGTGTCGGTGAAGTGGCAGCAGTTTAACCCGACCGCCCCTCCTCCCGTACAGGCGCCCCAGCAGCTGCACGCGCTGTTCAGAGACTGCCACTCTCTGGTTTATGGATTTGTGCCGCACTGCACTCAGGTACGCGCCTCAGACATGTGGCTGTAAAGCTTTTAAATCAGCAGGCTTCTGTCCGAGCTGAAACAGAGGACACCAGTAGTGATCGTACCTGAGTTTTAAACAGTCCTCGTTTCTTTCTGTTTCCATGGAAATAGGAAACAGCTGCAGAGATTCACTGAAACATGTTCCAACATGAACATAAACCCAGAATCTGAGTCAGAACCAGAGTTAGTTCAGTTCTGAGCAGCTTTAAAGTGAATATCTGCAGATGTTTCCATGGTAACAGCTGCAGAGATTCACTGAAACATGTTCCAACATGAACATAAACCCAGAATCTGAGGCAGAACCAGAGTTAGTTCAGTTCTGAGCAGCTTTAAAGTGAATATCTGCAGATGTTTCCATGGTAACAGCTGCAGAGATTCACTGAAACATGTTCCAACATGAACATAAACCCAGAATCTGAGGCAGAACCAGAGTTAGTTCAGTTCTGAGCAGCTTTAAAGTGAATATCTGCAGATGTTTCCATGGTAACAGCTGCAGAGATTCACTGAAACATGTTCCAACATGAACATAAACCCAGAATCTGAGGCAGAACCAGAGTTAGTTCAGCTCTGAGCAGCTTTAAAGTGAATATCTGCAGATGTTTCCATGGTAACAGCTGCAGAGATTCACTGAAACATGTTCCAACATGAACATAAACCCAGAATCTGAGGCAGAAGCAGAGTTAGTTCAGCTCTGAGCAGCTTTAAAGTGAATATCTGCAGATGTTTCCATGGTAACAGCTGCAGAGATTCACTGAAACATGTTCCAACATGAACATAAACCCAGAATCTGAGTCAGAACCAGAGTTAGTTCAGTTCTGAGCAGCTTTAAAGTGAATATCTGCAGATGTTTCCATGGTAACAGCTGCAGAGATTCACTGAAACATGTTCCAACATGAACATAAACCCAGAATCTGAGTCAGAACCAGAGTTAGTTCAGTTCTGAGCAGCTTTAAAGTGAATATCTGCAGATGTTTCCATGGTAACAGCTGCAGAGATTCACTGAAACATGTTCCAACATGAACATAAACCCAGAATCTGAGTCAGAACCAGAGTTAGTTCAGTTCTGAGCAGCTTTAAAGTGAATATCTGCAGATGTTTCCATGGTAACAGCTGCAGAGATTCACTGAAACATGTTCCAACATGAACATAAACCCAGAATCTGAGGCAGAACCAGAGTTATTTCAGTTCTGAGCAGCTTTAAAGTGAATATCTGCAGATGTTTCCATGGTAACAGCTGCAGAGATTCACTGAAACATGTTCCAACATGAACATAAACCCAGAATCTGAGTCAGAACCAGAGTTAGTTCAGTTCTGAGCAGCTTTAAAGTGAATATCTGCAGATGTTTCCATGGCCTGCAGAGTCTGAGATGTAGCTCTTGGGTTTCTGACCTTGGGGTGACCTTGCTGGGATGTCAACTCCTGGGCAGATTGACAGCTGTCCTGAATGTTTTCCATCTGTGAATAATCTTTCTCTCTGTACAACGATGGACTCCAGATAGTTTGGAAACGGCCTTATAACCCTTCCCAGGTTGATGGGCAGTTGCTTCTCTGAGATCGTTGCTGATGCCCAGACCTTTTTTTTTTTGTCATTATGACTTAAATCATTGATTTCTCATCCAGGCAACTCTTCTTGGGAACCTGTGTGGTCAGGAGGTGACCACCATGGTGTCGACCAGTGAGCTGCAGAAGACCAGAGGCACAGTAAGAGCTCACACATGCACACTCAGACCTGAAAATATCTGTCGCTGAAAGGCTGAGCGGCTACAAACCAGCAGTCAGAAGGCAGCACGGTGACTCGTGTGATGTGTGTTCAGTTCCTTCACAAGCTCACAGCGAGGGCCCTCATCAGGGATTACGAGGACGGAAACCTGGATTCCACCGAAGCTGAGCACGAGGTGCGTTTCTGTGCGGCTGGGTCAGACCAAAGCGTCCTCTCTGCACCTCTGCATGTGACCCGTGTTTCTGCTGTTTCAGGGTAAGAAGGCAGAGCTGAAGTCCTTCATCACCGAGCTGAGCAAAGAGTTCTCCATCCTGTCTCAGTTCACCAGCTTCGTGGCCATCGAGGAGAGGGTTCGTTCATTCTGACTTCACTCACTTTACACTCTGGATTTCAAGGATTTATTTTAATTCAGACCAGAATGGTTTCAGTCACTGGGGTCACATGGCACTGAAAGGATCGGATTATTGGCTAAGTTCCAATCAGACTGAGTTATTAATTGCATGTAGACACCTTAATCTGACTAAGAACTGGATCGGATGGGATTCAGACCCCGAGATAACTGGGTTGAAAGTCACTCTAAACGTGCTTGTAGACGCTGAAGCACGTGGTGAATCAGACTTTGCGTTCTGCGCATGCTCCAGATGTTTTCCCGGGGTCGTGACCCGGAAGTCAAAGGAGACGATATTCCTGTTGTTGTCGCCGTCAGAAAGAAACAAACAACGCGATGGAGAATGCTCCGTTGGGCATCGCGTTTGTGCAACAAGCAGCTCATCACAGACCAAATGTAGAGGGACGTAGCTTCATCTGGCTCTGCGTTCTCCATCTTTCTCCAATGCCTGAGTTTGTTGTTGTTGTTGGTGGTGAAGAGGTCAACAGGAAGTGGCTCTATTAGCAACAGCTGGAATGGGTACAACGCCACCTATCATACCGGGGTATGACACGCTTTGTGCCTCTGATCCCATTCATTCACCGCCATATATCCAAGGAGAATTACCCTTGCTTAAAGCAATACTATGTAACATTTCTACCTTAAAATAACAGCTTGAAAAAATTTGTGCGGCTAGAATGAGTTTTAATATTACGATTGGCCTGTCTCCTATGCCCTTCGGGGGTCTGAGTTGGAAAAACTGCGCTATGTAACTTTACTGGAGCGGCCCGGGAGCTGAGCGGAAGTACTTCGACTTGCTTTCTGGCACACCTACCGCAAAAACAAATAGACCCCTCTCACGCTCCCAGGTACATTTGATTACTCTTACCTTCTCGGTCGACATAGCTTGCACCTTCTGACTCCTCGCCGGTTCGTCAACAAACGTGAAACGTGAAAGCGAAAGGGTGTTGTATTTACAACAGTGTAACCGTACATTACCTCCAAGCCTGTAGGGGGAGCTCCAGAGTGGGCTTTTTGAGAAGGTACATTGTATCGCTTTAACTCATTCTTATTGTAATGTAGCCAATAATCTGATCCTTTCAGCGCCATGTGACCCCACTGATTGATCTTGTTTCAGGACTCTGAGCAGGCAGAGGACGGCGTCACAGACATCCCACAGCTGATGGCAGAGGAGGACGTGGACTTCCTCCCTAACATCGGCTGGGCCTCTCCTGTTCCTGTGGATATTAGTGAGGTAACAGTGAGGACACACTTCCCCTGATTCAGAACTGTCTCAGCTGTGATTACAGGCCTGATCTGAGGGCGGATAGTTAGAGCTCCAGGGTCGATCCCTGAGGGGTCCCACAGACAACCAGTGGTGACTTTAGACACTTTAAATTGGATCTTTCTGTACTTTGTGTCACAAAGACACAAAGTCATCTGTTCCCGTTCCTTTAGACGTTTCTACAAAAGTAAAGTCTGATTTTTCTCTCATTTATCTTTCTTGGTACACTCTGTACATTTAAATAATTCAATAGAATGATATAGGTAACATTCATGATGCTAAAATGGTTTAATATCCATATTGTGTTGATGAGACACGTGGTTACATCAGGATTTGATCTCAGCTGACAAAATCAAACATGCTGACTGATTTTAAATCAATAGAAACTACACATTTATGAAGATATAATTCAGTGAATAACTCCCCTGATATCTGCATACATTCATGTTGGAGATACTCTGTCGTTCCTGTCCCAAGTATTCGGGCTTGGATTCGTACTCAAACGCGGACGAGGACTCGGGCGAGGATTGGGATCTGAATCGGCATAAGAATGTTGTATTTTATGATGATTATGAGGAGGGTTTGTGTTTGGTAAGTTTACCTTTACACACACATCTGCACATATCAGTGATTTCCAGGGCAACAAATGCAGAAAATCCTCTTTAAATGTGAATCTGTTCCAGGTGGATGAAACAGTGGAAACTGAAGAACTGACTTCATATGAGGTGATGATGATAAGAGCACCCCATAAATGAATGTTTTGAATGTTCAGAGAGTTTAACAGAAATCCAACAGAGCAGGAGGACATGAAACATTCTTCACAAAACTCATGAATTATTTAGCGCCGATAAATATTTTATCGCGCATTACCGCAGGTTTTATTATTTATTTTATTATTGTAAAAGTCTGTTGCTCACAGGCTTTTATTTTGTAAAAGTCTGCTGCTCACAGGCTTTTATTTTGTAAAAGTCTGTTGCTGTCTGCTGTGGAACAGGAAAAGAAAGTAATCGGCGGATCCACCAAACATGGAGAAGGGTACGGAACTTTTACTCGGCCATTTTCATTTTAAAGTTCTTCCAGACGGCGGAGTCGACAGAACCAAAGTCATCTGTAAACACTGCCAAGTTGAATTGTCTTCTCAGCGTAGTAGTTCCAGTCTAAAATATCACTTAAAGGCAAAACACACAACTGATAGCAGCAAGTCATTCAAGGAAACAGACAGTGGAGCGAGGCTTCTACATAAAAACTACAGAAAGATGCTGATGTTAAAAGTGTGTTTGCACAACAAATGTTATGGCACTTTCATTCATATGGCAGCACATTTAAAATAAAACTAAATGCTAAAAGCTATACACTACTTTTGGATTCATTTTTGGATTCTGCGTATAAATTATATTAATCGTGATTAATCAGGGAAATCATGTGATTAATTAGATTAAACATTTTAATCGTTGGAAACACAAGAAACCCGATTTGATTTATTTTTCATAGCCTCTCAACTCTTTCTGCTTTGGGGTTGTAAGACACGAGGCCTTAATGTTGGTGCACGAACAACGTGTTCAGGTGACAACCAGCATGGACTGGTTACATTCAGACCAAACACGCGTGTTGCTGTCAGCTGGAAGGTTTCTGTAGGACCTGCTGGATCTGAGCTGTAACTGATGTAGTTTTCTCCTCCTTCACAGGATCGAGTCGAAAACATCTTTGAAAGAGGTGTAATACTCGCCTCGGGAACAAGTAATAGCTCTGAATCTTATGTCATGATGAGTGCCGCCATGGATCTCACTCAACACTCAGCTCCTCCTCCGCCTCGAACGAGGGTTCGTTCATTCTGACTTCACTCACTTTGCACTCTGGATTTCGAGGATTTATTTTAATTCAGACCAGAATGGTTTCAGTCTGTGGGGTCACATGGCCCTGAAAGGATCGGATTATTGGCTAAATTCCAATCAGACTGAGTTGTTAAGTGCATGTAGACGCCTTAATCTGACTAAGAACTGGATCGGATCGGATTCAGACCCAGAGATAACTGGGTTGAAAGTCACTCTAAACGTGCTTGTAGACGCTGAAGCACGTGGTGAATCAGACTTTGCGTTCTGCGCATGCTCCAGATGTTTTCCCGGGGTCGTGACCCGGAAGTCAAAGGAGACGATATTCCTGTTGTTGTCGCCGTCAGAAAGAAACAAACAACGCGCTGGAGAATGCTCCGTTGGGCATCGAGTTTGTGGCCTGACTACGTCACACTCACGATTCTAGTCAGAATGTGAGTCTGATACCGCTGGATAGAGTTCTGAGTATGGGGCGTGTTTCAACCGAACCAGGAGAAAAAATGCCTCTTCGCTCAATTGGATAGACCTACAACCAATCAGAGCAACGTAGTATGTGACGTAGATTAAGCAACACACACTTGTTGTAGGAAGGAGGGCAAAAACATATTTTCTATCAATAAAAGCCTTTATCGCGTTCCTCTGTTCATCTTTCAAAATGAATGCAATGTGGAGATCCTGTAGAACAGACTCGATGGCAGAATCTACACACCCTAGCTCTCCAGCGGCAGCCATGTTTGTTTCAAACGAAGTTAAACCAAGCGCTCTATAGTGACGTAGTCGATAATGTCCCTGTTGATCATCTGTCCATCATCGTATAAAGCCCGCCCTGGCAATCTGATTGGGTCGACTGATTCCAGGTCGGGCATAATGATTTCCCAACTGAGCAGAGCCAGACCCAACTTCCCCACCAAACATTTATGGACGGGGCTAAGTTCGGCTGGCACCCAGGCTATAGCGTTTGTGCAACAAGCAGCTCATCACAGACCAAATGTAGAGGGACGTAGCTTCATCTGGCTCTGCGTTCTCCGACTTTCTCCAATGCCTGAGTTTGTTGTTGTTGTTGGTGGTGAAGAGGTCAACAGGAAGTGGCTCTATTAGCAACAGCTGGAATGGGTACAGCGCCACCTATCATACCGGGGTATGACACGCTTTGTGCCTCTGATCCCATTCATTCACCGCCATATATCCAAGGAGAATTACCCTCGCTCAGCTCATTCTGATTGTAATTTTAGCCAATAATCTGATCCTTTCAGCGCCATGTGACCCCACTGATTGATCTTGTTTTAGGACTCTGAGCAGGCAGAGGACGGCGTCACAGACATCCCACAGCTGATGGCAGAGGAGGACCTGGACTTCCTCCCTAACATCGGCTGGGCCTCTCCTGTTCCTGTGGATATTAGTGAGGTAACAGTGAGGACACACTTCCCCTGATTCAGAACTGTCTCAGCTGTGATTACAGGCCTGATCTGAGGGCGGATAGTTAGAGCTCCAGGGTCGATCCCTGAGGCGTCCCACAGACAACCAGTGATGACTTTAGACACTTTAAATTGGATCTTTCTGTACTTTGTGTCACAAAGACACAAAGTCATCTGTTCCCGTTCCTTTAGACGTTTCTACAAAAGTAAAGTCTGATTTTTCTCTCATTTATCTTTCTTGGTACACTCTGTACATTTAAATAATTCAATAGAATGATATAGGTAACATTCATGATGCTAAAATGGTTAAAATTCCATATTGTGTTGATGAGACACGTGGTTACATCAGGATTTGATCTCAGCTGACAAAATCAAACATGCTGACTGATTCTAATTATGAGGATTATGAGGAGGGTTTGTGTTTGGTAAGTTTACCTTTACACACACATTTGCACATATCAGTTATTTCCAGGGCAACAAATGCAGAAAATCCTCTTTAAATGTGAATCTGTTCCAGGTGGATGAATTAGTGGAAACTGAAGAACTGTCGCCGCTTCTCACATCCAACTTTACTTTAACTTTACTTACTGGTTGCTAACTGATTATCATCAGACTCTGAACGTTAGTGGCATTATTCTACCTACCGTGGATACTCTGTCACCTCTCTGCCGGCTGAAACATCCTGAACATCTTGTTTCACGTTTTGCCACGGCAAACTTTCTTGGTCTGTCAACACGGCTGGAGCTAGCAGACCGAGCTAGGATGTTAGCTACTGATCGCTACTCCATGACTTTCATCAAATACACTGCAGTGGAACTCAGGAATCTCAGTTCTTACTTGTCTCCGAACTGTCTTGCGGTGATAAAATCTCTCCGACTCCTGCGTCTCCCCCTTCTACATGCGTAGGGCTACCCGGCATAAGTTTGTTTATCGGGCTACAACTTCGGTCATACCAGCTGTCAGGATCCTTGCCTCAACATGGCGACGTCATCGTTCGAAGCCACGCCCACCGCCTGTATATCTGAGACCCCTGGTTTGTGTGGCGGCCAGCACTGGTACTGCTACCACAGTAGTGCCTAGACCTGCCACATTCATGCTACAAAATATCCGCTCACTAAATAACAAAGCCTTACTCATCCATGATATCATCTCTGAAAGAAAACTGGACTTTTTCTGCCTGACTGAGACATGGCAGAGTCAACATGAATTCATCACACTCAACCAAGCCACTCCCCCTAGATATTCCTATATTCAAAAGCCTCGCAGCTGTGGCCGCGGCGGTGGGCTGGCCGTCATACACTGCACAAACATCCCAATCAAAGAAATTCCAGTAAACACTACATCATTTGAGTGCCTTCACATCATGTTGGCTGGGGCTAAACAGCTCCAGGTGGTCCTTGTCTACCGCCCCCCAAAAGCCTCCACCTGCTTTTTACTGGAGTTTTCTGAACAACTGGCCTCCATCTGCCCCATGTCCCCTACCACCATCTTACTTGGGGACTTTAACATCCACGTGGACTCTAGCTGTTTCCTCGCTGCGGACTTCTTGTCAGTGCTGGACTGTTTTAATTTCACACAGCATGTACAGGGCCAACACATGCTAAAGGGCACACTTTGGACCTGGTGTGCTGCGCTGGCTTGACCCCCTCCCATCTCCAATGCAGAGACCCGGCTGTTTCTGACCACCATGCCATCCTTTTCTCAGTCCCTGTGCCCCTCCCCAAGCAGTGCATAAAGCGGACCATCACTAACAGGAACACAAAGCGTGTGTGTATACCCACACTGGCAAACACGCTAGCGATCAACCTCGCTACCCACCCTCCAAACCACACAGTCGACGGCCTGGTGGAACACTACAACACTGTTCTCACCCTTAAGGCCTGTTTATGGTCGGAAACCAGGTCGTCTGCGTGTGTGTCGCAGTTAACGCAGACATGCCCCCCCCCCCCCCCCCCCCCCCTTCCGCAGACACTCTGGTGCACCTCCCCAAAATTGTAACTCACCGCAGACAGTGCCGCAGATATCGTCGCAGGGAGGAGAGAAAGGAAGCCTCTGATTGGTCAACTCTACATCCGCTCTATACTATGCGTATTTCCGGTTTGCTAACCGGCTAATGGTGACGCTAACCGTGCTAACCGTGACGCTTCTTTTGCATCTCTGCCAGCTCCAGTAGTAGCAATATTTCTTCTATTTCTAGATCGATCAGCTGCATCTCAATCAAAGTGTGCATTCGTCCAGTCGCCATTGTTGTTGAATGACCTCCGTAACCGGAAGAGAAACACGCCACCCACCACACCCACAATCCTAGCTTGTTCGTGATTGTCCCTCTTGCGTTGTGGCGTGGAATTAACATAGCGCAGACAGCGCTTCAAAAGTAGGCATAAATCAAAAATAACTGCGTCGTGTCTGTGACAAGCTCACTGCGACACACTGCTGCGAGAGTATACACGGCCCTTTAGCCTGGACTCCGTTGTCCCTCTCATCACCAGATCGGTCTCCTTTGCCCGCCCTGCCCCCTGGTTTACCCAAGAGCTCCGGAGGTTACTGGGCGCCGGCTCGAGAGGCTCTTCAAAAGATCTGGTCTCACTGTCCATCTTGAAGCCTACAGGGACCATGTTCAGAGCTATAAAGAGGCTCTCTCCCAGACAAAAACACAATACTACTCCACACTCATCAGGAATCAACAAAACAATCCCAAAATGCTTTTTCTACCATCAACCGTCTTCTTGACCCTCCCTATGCCCCTCAACCTTCTGATGCTGCTGACCTCTGCTCCAGATTCCTGGATTTTTTCCAAGAAAAAGTGGATACCCTCCATCAGCAGCTGCTGATGTCTACCTCCCCCCCATTGCCCACGCTACATCGGCAGGAGGATACCAACCACCCATCTGTCTGCTTTCCACTGTGCTGCTTCTCCTCTTTTTCCCTGTTGGATGCCAACCAAGTCTCCGACCTCATCACCAAAGCCAGGACTTCATCCAGCAGTCTAGACCCACTGCCCGTGACCCTGGTGAAGGCCTGTCTCTCCACCCTCCGCCCCTTAGTGGTGACCATCATTAATGCATCATTCAGCTCTGGCGTGGTATCACTCAGCTTCAAAACGGCAGCTGTGATTCCAACCCTCAAAAAGCCTGGACTGGACCCAGATGACCCTAACAACTATCGCCCGATCTCCAACCTTCCCTTCCTGAGTAAGATCTTGAAAAGAGCAGTGGCTGCCCAGCTCCAACACCACATGTCCCACCATGGGCTCTTCGAACCCCTCCAGTCCGGTTTCAGAATCCACCACAGCACTGAAACCGGCCTCATCAAAATCACCAATTACCTCTTGGTTGCTGCAGATAATCGTCTTATCACCATCCTCATCCTCCTAGACCTGTCCGCAGCCTTTGATACTGTCTCCCATACCATCCTCCTCACCCGTTTCTCTAAACTCATTGGCCTCACTGGCACAGCACTCTCTTGGTTCCAGTCTTACCTCTCTAGCAGGAAACAATACATCACTGAAAGGCTCCAACTCCATCGCTGCAGCAGTTAACCATGGCGTCCCCCAGGGGTCTGTCCTGGGTCCCCTTCTTTTCACCATTTACATGCTCCCCCTAGGACAAATTATCCGAAACCATGGACTCAGTTTTCACTGCTATGCCGATGACACTCAGATGCACATCAGCACAAAGCCCTCCTCTCAGCCCCCACCCACGCAACTCAACAATTGCCTGCAGCAAATTAAAACTTGGTTGACCTCTAACCAATGTTCCCTCTAATTTTTCATGTGTCTGGGCAAACACACAAGCTCCCTGAGCACACTGAGGACCACTGTGAGCAACATCAGATGTGCACGCTGTGGCCACACACCTGTATCACACCTGTTCAAAACCTTGGATCATAGCAAGTTACATGGCTTATTAAAAGAATCAAATCCCAGCAGCAATTTTCATTAGTTTAATTTTAATATAAGCGATTAGGCCCACTTAAAAAGGAAAAAGACAAAAATCTTGTTGTTCATGAGATGTGTAGTATGTTATATGTGAGAGTCATGCTTGCAGCCTGCATGTTTTGCAGAGTAGACCTTTCTCACTCGAAAAAGAAAAAAATATCAGCCAGTTTCACCGCTTGTTCTTCTGTTTGCACATACTCAGACAGCCATCCCATCCTAAAAGAACCGCATTTCTTTTTTACTTTGGCATTGTTGTTAGCTAGCTAAGCTGCACGGCGCGTATGGGCAGGGCACATATGCAAGCACTATCAATGCTCTGATTGACTGCATAGCGTAAGTAAACTCGTATCATTGGCTGAACACCTGTCACTCATTGCGTTACATTGAAAAATGCTACAGAAAAACACTACGCCTGGTATTAGATATTAATTAATACGTTTATGGTGAATTTTATTTTATGCGCTGCATAGATTTTCTTGTGCGCTGAGAATGTGCGAGCAGTGCGCGATTGCGCAGGTGCGCAGCTTAGAGGGAACATTGCCTCTAACCTTCTCAAACTCAACAGCAGCAAAACGGAGCTCATGGTGGTGGCCCCGGCACCCCTGCTGAAGAAGGTTGGTGATCTGGCCCTGGCCATAGATGGCTGTTCCATCTCTCCATCACCAGAGGTACGGAACCTGGGTGTCATCCTGGACTCCACTCTCTCATTTCAGTCCCACATCAAGAGTATCACCAAATCTGCCTTTTTTCACATCAGAAACATCTCAAGACTCCGGCCCTCATTATCTGACCTCATCCACTCGTTTATCTCCTCCCGCCTGGACTACTTCAATGGTGTCCTGTCTGGGCAGCCCAGTAAGGCCCTTGACAGGTTGCAGTATGTCCAAAACTCTGCTGCCAGGGTGCTAACTCACACCAAGCCCTGGCTGCACATCACCCCCATCCTAAAGCAACTTCACCGGCTCCCAGTCAAAGCACGCATCACCTATAAAATCCTTCTGTTGACCTACAAATCTCTCCACTCACTCGCACCTAAGCACATGTCTGATCTCATCCACCCCTACTCCCAGTCGCGGCTTCTGCGCTCCTCAGACAAGGACCTACTTTCCGTTCCTCGCACCAGACTTAAAACATGTGGAGATAGGGCCTTCTGTTCAGCTGCCCCTACCCAATCTGCCACTTCACATCCTTTCTGCCCCCTCTCTACTACAGTTCAAAAAGATTCTAAAAACACATCTCTCCTCCATGTCCTACTCTTCTTAAACCCTCCCCTCCGGCCCTACCCTTCCCCCCTTCTTTTCTTTTGTTAAGCGACCTTGGGTACCTTGAAAGGCGCTATATAAGTCCAAGTTATTATTATTATTATTATTATTATTATTATTATTATTATTATTATTATTATTATTATTATTATTATTATTATATGAGGTGATGGTGATAAGAGCACCCCATAAATGAATGTATTGAATGTTCAGAGAGTTTAACAGAAATCCAAAAGAGCAGGAGGAGATGAAACATGCTTCACAAAACTCATTAATTATTTAACGCCGATAAATATTTTATCGTGCATTACCGCAGGTTTTATTATTTATTTATTATTGTAAAAGTCTGTTGCTCACAGGCTTTTATTTTGTAAAAGTCTGTCGCTCACAGGCTTTTATTGTGTAAAAGTCTGTCGCTCACAGGCTTTTATTTTGTAAAAGTCTGCAGCTCACAGGCTTTTATTTTGTAAAAGTCTGTCGCTCACAGGCTTTTATTTTGTAAAAGTCTGTTGCTCACAGGCTTTTATTCTGTAAAAGTCTGTTGCTCACAGGCTTTTATTTTGTAAAAGTCTGCTGCTCACAGGCTTTTATTCTGTAAAAGTCTGTTGCTCACAGGCTTTTATTTTGTAAAAGTCTGCTGCTGTCTGCTGTGGAACAGGAAAAGAAAGTAATCGGCGGATCCACCAAACATGGAGAAGGGTACGGAACTTTTACTCGGCCATTTTCATGTTAAAGTTCTTCCAGACGGCGGAGTCGACAGAACCAAAGTCATCTGTAAACACTGCCAAGTTGAATTGTCTTCTCAGCGTAGTAGTTCCAGTCTAAAATATCACTTAAAGGCAAAACACACAACTGATAGCAGCAAGTCATTCAAGGAAACAGACAGTGGAGCGAGGCTTCTACATAAAAACTACAGAAAGATGCTGATGTTAAAAGTGTGTTTGCACAGCAAATGTTATGGCACTTTCATTCATATGGCAGCACATTTAAAATAAAGCTAAATGCTAAAAGCTATACACTACTTTTGGATTCATTTTTGGATTCTGCGTACAAATGCGATTAATCGTGATTAATCAGGGAAATCATGTGATTAATTAGATTAAACATGTTAATCGTTGGAAACATAAGAAACCCAATTTGATTTATTTTTCATAGCCTCTCAACTCTTTCTGCTTTGGGGTTGTAAGACATGAGGCCTTAATGTTGGTGCACGAACAACGTGTTCAGGTGACAACCAGCATGGACTGGTTACATTCAGACCAAACACGCGTGTTGCTGTCAGCTGGAAGGTTTCTGTAGGACCTGCTGGATCTGAGCTGTGACTGATGTAGTTTTCTCCTCTTTCACAGAAGACCCTTCAAAGAGGTGTAATACTCGGCTTGGAAGCAAGTAGTAGCTCTGAATCTGTCATGATGGGTGCCGCCATGGATCTCACTCAAAACTCAGATCCTCCTCCTCGTCCTCCTCATTCCTACTCAGATCGCCGTTGCCTTATGCCAGCTCCTCCTTCGCCTTGTTTCTCAGCTCTTCCTCCTCCTCCTCCTCCCTCCTTAGCTCCTCCTCCTCTTCCCTCCTCAGCTCCTCCTCCTCGTCCTCCTCATTCCTACTCAGATCGCCGTTGCCTTATGCCAGCTCCTCCTTCGGCTTGTTTCTCAGCTCTTCCTCCTCCTCCTCCCTCCTTAGCTCCTCCCCCTCTTCCCTCCTCAGCTCCTCCTCCTCGTCCTCCTCATTTCTACTCAGATCGCCGTTGCCTTATGCCAGCTCCTCCTTCGTTTTGTTTCTCAGCTCTTCCTCCTCCTCCTCCCTCCTTAGCTCCTCCCCCTCTTCCCTCCTCAGCTCCTCCTCCTCATTTCTCAGCTCCTCCTCCTCCTCCTCCTCTTCCCTCCTTAGCTCCTCCTCCTCTTCCCTCCTCAGCTCCTCCTCCTCATTTCTCAGCTCCTCCTCCTCCTCCCTCCTCAGCTCCTCCTCCTGTCCTTCTTGAAGCGATAAGTAATCCAATTCCTCAGACATCCCAGGACATGTCTGAGGACGTGGATATTGGACTATTTGGTTTTGGTCCAAAGGTTGAATGCAGCGGCTTCCTTTTTGGACGACCAGCACCTTTATCCAGTGCAGTTGGAATGGTCAGTTCCCTCAAAAGTTCGCCAAAAAAGCAATCGATGAAGAAAAAGAGAATAGACGTGCTCAATATGCCTGCCCGAGCTCCAGCTGCCTGCTCAACAGAAAGTGAGATAATGAGGCCAATGAGGGGCTCAGCAGAGTCACTCATGTCTCAGTCTAAATCAGGCCGCCCCGCATTGGATCCATTTGAATCCAACTTTCAAAGCCTACAACCCAGATTTGGAGCCCGACGGTCTTTCCGCGGGAAAGCTGCATCTTCCTATCAGGGTTCTGCATCCCCCTCCGTTCCAGCTCGTCCGTGCTCTGAGTGAGTCCTGAAACAACACAGAATAACCTCAAAAAAATCTAATCAAATCAAATCAAATTTATTTGTATAGCACATTTCATGTACAAACAATTCAAAGTGCTTCACATAAAATAAAAGCATTGCAGCAGGGAGTGAAAGAAGCATTAAAAATACTAATATAATAATATAATAATAAAAGAATATAAAGAGAAACAAATAAAATCATTTAAATGAATTTAAAAACAAGCAACAGTCCAGATAAGTTCAAAGATAGCATGCAGATTTCATGCATAGACACATGAGAACAGAAATGTTTTTAACCTGGATTTAAAAATGTCTCCTTATTTAGCTGTGCATATGACACCTGAAAGTATTTTATCTGCACTCTTCACTTTTAAATTAATTAATTAATGATTATCTTTAATGTTTTTTATTTTAATTTTTTTAAAATTTTTATTATCATTATTATTATTATTGTTATTATTTATTTATTTATTTTTTATTATTTTTTATTTCTTTTTAATGATTTTATTGCCTTCTTGTGATTTTATGTAGCTGTGAAGCACTTTGAATTGCCTTGTGTATGAATTGTGCTCTATAAATAAAATTGCCTTGACTTGGTGACAGTTTAATCTCCACTGGCAGTTTCTTCCACTTGTTTGCAGCACAACAGCTAAATGCTGTATGCAAAACACTTGTTTTAAACTAGTTTACCTCATCAGCTGTGTCTGTGCACGCCCTGCAACTTTTCTGTGTTCTGCTGTCATGTTCCAGCTGGACTCAGCTGGACACAGATTCTGGAGAGCCGAAGCACGATTGGGCAAAGATCTTCCAGCTGCAGCGCTCGGTGAGATATTTTCTGTTTTTATTGGGTTTAAGCAGCCCGACGATAGGAAACTGCTCTGAGCTCTGAGTCTGTTTGAGATGCAACTTTATCCTTTTATTGGTTGTCAACAGACACAGGACATATTCCACTGTGAACCCAACGACTCAGTGTAACGTGTCGGAACCACGACGTTCATTTTGTCATGATACATAAACCCTGAGAACTGAACAAGGATGTTCTTCCTTTATGGGATGAATGGACAGTTGAGTGAAATTATTGTTGTTTTCTAGGGCTGGGCAAGTTAACTCGTTATTATCGCGTTAACGCATTCATTATTTAACGGCGATAAATATTTTATCGCGCATTAACGCAGTTTTTTTTTTTTTATTTTAATAAAAAAAACACTTTGGTCTGCACTTCGGTCTGCACAGCAGGCAGTGATACTAAGGGAGAGAAAATAGGGCCAAGAGATTGTGAGGTCTGACTTTTTCCTGGAGAACCATTTTGTGATGCAAATGTATAACTCTGTTGAACGCATATTGTTTTGAGAAGCAAAACGCTTTATTTTTTAAACCCCAGCCAACTAGCCGGACTACCTTCATCAACACCAAAACGAGGCTGGAACTCTGCTCACAGGACGCAGCAGGGGGTAAGAAGATGTTCAGAAATGATGTTGTTGATATGGGATGTCATACAGCTTCATGTCAAAAGAGGCGAACTGTCCCTTTAATGGATTGGAAAGTTCAGAGAGACAGGAAACAGGGGGCCAAGAGAGGGGGAACAACATGCAGCACAGGGCCGTCCGATGCGGGACTCGAACCGGGACCAGCTGCAGCGAGGACTATAGCCTCTGTACATGGGGCGCCTGCTCAACCCACTACGCCACAAACCACCCCTATTTTATCATTTATTTTATTATTGTAAAAGTCTGTTGCTCACAGGCTTTTATTCTGTAAAAGTCTGTTGCTCACAGGCTTTTATTTTGTAAAAGTCTGTTGCTCACAGGCTTTTATTCTGTAAAAGTCTGCTGCTGTCTGCTGTGGAACAGGAAAAGAAAGTAATCGAAGGATCCACCAAACATGGAGAAGGGTACGGAACTTTTACTCGACCATTTTCATGTTAAAGTTCTTCCAGACGGCGGAGTCGACAGAACCAAAGTCATCTGTAAACTCTGCCAAGTTGAATTGTCTTCTCAGCGTAGTAGTTCCAGTCTAAAATATCACTTAAAGGCAAAACACACAACTGATAGCAGCAAGTCATTCAAGGAAACAGACAGTGGAGCGAGGCTTCTACATAAAAACTACAGAAAGATGCTGATGTTAAAAGTGTGTTTGCACAACAAATGTTATGGCACTTTCATTCATATGGCAGCACATTTAAAATAAAGCTAAATGCTAAAAGCTATACACTACTTTTGGATTCATTTTTGGATTCTGCGTTCAAATGCGATTAATCGTGATTAATCAGGGAAATCATGTGATTAATTAGATTAAACATTTTAATCGTTGCCCAGCCCTATTGTTTTCATCATTATTCTCTACAAATGTAAGAACAAGCTGTGGAGGGATGGACTCCACGTTGTAGTCCAACGTTGTTTCTGTGCTGCACTGTAACCCGAAGCCTGTAACTGTGGTTCTGATGCTGCAGGAGGGGTTCTGGGAGCTAAACGACCAACTGGGACAGTTGATTAACCTCAACGTGGACGTCTTTGCCAACGTCTTCCTGAAGAACAAAGGGATATGCTCTCTTGGTAAGATCTCTGAGGAGAACTGGCTTTTTATTTTCAGGTTAAACAGGAACATGTAACAACTGTAACAACTCTTTCCCTAAAGAGTTCTACTCCTGTAATTACTGTAAACCAGCAAATGGATCCAGGACCTCGAGGAGGGAATGATTGATTTTGGTTTCTTTACAGGCTGACTCTCAGGCTTGTCCAGATGTTTCCCTCAGCTTTAACTCCATAAACTTAGTTTTTATAAAACTGTTTTTAAGGAGCAGGGTTTTGATGAAGTGGGTTGTCGGGACCCTTGTTTTTCTGTAGGTAAACTAATGATCGGTGGATTATCAGGACACTTTTTAGGATTGTGTCACTGCTGTAGTTTTTTTTTTGGTTGTTGTTGTTGTTGTGCAATCAGTGGGACTGTACCTGCTGGGTCACTGTAACTTTAAATCTGCATCAACCAAATCAAAAGAAACTTCTGGAGCCTCAGAGAAGTGACACCACTTACATCTGCCTGTACCATGGTGGCAAACTGTAAAACTTCTCCGTCTCCGATTTAAACACTTAAACTGAGACAGATTTTAGATTAGATTCTGACTGTTTGTCACAAAAAGTGCTACAAATTGTACCAAAAGTGCATGTGTGTGTGTGTTAAAGGCGTGAAGGCTCATTCAGACATCTTGAGGATGGTGGCGACCCTCCTGGTTCTGCAGCTGATGAGGATGGAGAAGATGGAGGAAGCAAGCCTGCTGCAAAGCCTGTTTCGCCTGGAAGAGTCTGCACAGCTCAGGTCTGCACAACGACACAACTGACAGCTTTAGTGTCTGTTAACTCACATCAGGATCATAACTGACAGCTTTAGTGTCTGTTAACTCACGTCAGCAACATAACTGACAGCTTTAGTGTCTGTTAACTCACATCAGGATCATAACTGACAGCTTTAGTGTCTGTTAACTCACATCAGGATCATAACTGACAGCTTTAGTGTCTGTTAACTCACATCAGCATCATAACTGACAGCTTTAGTGTCTGTTAACTTACATCAGCATCATAACTGACAGCTTTAGTGTCTGTTAACTCACATCAGGATCATAACTGACAGCTTTAGTGTCTGTTAACTCACGTCAGCAACATAACTGACAGCTTTAGTGTCTGTTAACTTACATCAGCATCATAACTGACAGCTTTAGTGTCTGTTAACTCACGTCAGCAACATAACTGACAGCTTTAGTGTCTGTTAACTCACATCAGGATCATAACTGACTGCTTTAGTGTCTGTTAACTCACATCAGCATCATAACTGACAGCTTTAGTGTCTGTTAACTCACATCAGCATCATAACTGACAGCTTTAGTGTCTGTTAACTCACATCAGCATCATAACTGACAGCTTTAGTGTCTGTTAAGTCACATCAGCATCATAACTGACAGCTTTAGTGTCTGTTAACTCACATCAGCAACATAACTGACAGCTTTAGTGTCTGTTAACTCACATCAGCAACATAACTGACAGCTTTAGTGTCTGTTAACTCACATCAGCATCATAACTGACAGCTTTAGTATCTGTTAACTCACATCAGCAACATAACTGACAGCTTTAGTGTCTGTTAACTCACATCAGCATCATAACTGACAGCTTTAGTGTCTGTTAACTCACATCAGCATCATAACTGACAGCTTTAGTGTCTGTTAACTCACATCAGCATCATAACTGACAGCTTTAGTGTCTGTTAACTCACATCAGCATCATAACTGACAGCTTTAGTGTCTGTTAACTCACACCAGCATCATAACTGACAGCTTTAGTGTCTGTTAACTCACGTCAGCATCATAACTGAAAGCTTAAGTGTCTGTTAACTCACATCAGCAACATAACTGACAGCTTTAGTGTCTGTTAACTCACGTCAGCATCATAACTGAAAGCTTAAGTGTCTGTTAACTCACATCAGCAACATAACTGACAGCTTTAGTGTCTGTTAACTCACATCAGCAACATAACTGACAGCTTTAGTGTCTGTTAACTCACGTCAGCAACATAACTGACAGATTTAGTGTCTGTTAACTCACATCAGCAACATAACTGACAGCTTTAGTGTCTGTTAACTCACGTCAGCAACATAACTGACAGCTTTAGTGTCTGTTAACTCACATCAGCAACATAACTGACAGCTTTAGTGTCTGTTAACTCACGCCAGCATCATAACTGACAGCTTTAGTGTCTGTTAACTCACATCAGCAACATAACTGACAGCTTTAGTGTCTGTTAACTCACATCAGCATCATAACTGACAGCTTTAGTGTCTGTTAACTCACATCAGCATCATAACTGACAGCTTTAGTGTCTGTTAACTCACGCCAGCATCATAACTGACAGCTTTAGTGTCTGTTAACTCACATCAGCATCATAACTGACAGCTTTAGTGTCTGTTAACTCACATCAGCATCATAACTGACAGCTTTAGTGTCTGTTAACTCACATCAGCATCATAACTGACAGCTTTAGTGTCTGTTAACTCACATCAGCATCATAACTGACAGCTTTAGTGTCTGTTAACTCACGCCAGCATCATAACTGACAGCTTTAGTGACTGTTAACTCACATCAGCATCATAACTGACAGCTTTAGTGTCTGTTAACTCACATCAGGATCATAACTGACAGCTTTAATGTCTGTTAACTCATATCTGCATCATAACTGACAGCTTTAGTGTCTGTTAACTCACATCAGGATCATAACTGACAGCTTTAGTGTCTGTTAACTCACGCCAGCATCATAACTGACAGCTTTAGTGTCTGTTAACTCACATCAGCAACATAACTGACAGCTTTAGTGTCTGTTAACTCACATCAGCATCATAGCTGACAGCTTTAGTGTCTGTTAACTCACATCAGCATCATAACTGACAGCTTTAGTGTCTGTTAACTCACATCAGCATCATAACTGACAGCTTTAGTGTCTGTTAACTCACATCAGCAACATAACTGACTGCTTTAGTGTCTGTTAACTCACATCAGCAACATAACTGACAGCTTTAGTGTCTGTTAACTCACATCAGCATCATAACTGACAGATTTAGTGTCTGTTAACTCATGTCAGCAACATAACTGACAGCTTTAGTATCTGTTAACTCACATCAGCATCATAACTGACAGCTTTAGTGTCTGTTAACTCACATCAGGATCATAACTGACAGCTTTAGTGTCTGTTAACTCACATCAGCAACATAACTGACAGCTTTAGTGTCTGTTAACTCACATCAGCATCATAACTGACAGCTTTAGTGTCTGTTAACTCACATCAGCATCATAACTGACAGCTTTAGTGACTGTTAACTCACATCAGCATCATAACTGACAGCTTTAGTGTCTGTTAACTCACATCAGCATGACAACTTACAGCTTTAGTGTCTGTTAACTCACATCAACAACATAACTGACAGCTTTAGTGTCTGTTAACTCACATCAGCATGACAACTTACAGCTTTAGTGTCTGTTAACTCACATCAGCAACATAACTGACAGCTTTAGTGTCTGTTAACTCACATCAGCATCATAACTGACAGCTTTAGTGTCTGTTAACTCACATCAGCATCATAACTGACAGCTTTAGTGTCTGTTAACTCACGTCAGCATCATAACTGACAGCTTTAGTGTCTGTTGACTCACATCAGCAACATAACTGACAGCTTTAGTGTCTGTTAACTCACGTCAGCATCATAACTGACAGCTTTAGTGTCTGTTGACTCACATCAGGATCATAACTGACAGCTTTAGTATCTATTAACTCACGTCAGCATCATAACTGACAGCTTTAGTGTCTGTTAACTCACGTCAGCATCATAACTGACAGCTTTAGTGTCTGTTGACTCACATCAGCAACATAACTGACAGCTTTAGTGTCTGTTAACTCACGTCAGCATCATAACTGACAGCTTTAGTGTCTGTTGACTCACATCAGCATCATAACTGACAGCTTTAGTATCTATTAACTCACGTCAGCATCATAACTGACAGCTTTAGTGTCTGTTAACTCACATCAGCATCATAACTGACAGCTTTAGTGTCTGTTAACTCACATCAGCATCATAACTGACAGCTTTAGTGTCTGTTAACTCACATCAGCATCATAACTGACAGCTTTAGTGTCTGTTAACTCACATCAGCATCATAACTGACAGCTTTAGTGTCTGTTAACTCACATCAGCATCATAACTGACAGCTTTAGTGTCTGTTAACTCACATCAGCATCATAACTGACAGCTTTAGTGTCTGTTAACTCACATCAGCATCATAACTGACAGCTTTAGTGTCTGTTAACTCACATCAGCAACATAACTGACAGCTTTAGTGTCTGTTATCTCACGTCAGCATCATAACTGACAGCTTTAGTGTCTGTTAACTCACATCAGCAACATAACTGACAGCTTTAGTGTCTGTTAACTCACATCAGCATCATAACTGACAGCTTTAGTGTCTGTTAACTCACATCAGCATCATAACTGACAGCTTTAGTGACTGTTAACTCACATCAGCATCATAACTGACAGCTTTAGTGTCTGTTAACTCACATCAGCAACATAACTGACAGCTTTAGTGTCTGTTGACTCACATCAGGATCATAACTGACAGCTTTAGTGTCTGTTAACTCACATCAGCATCATAACTGACAGCTTTAGTGACTGTTAACTCACATCAGCATCATAACTGACAGCTTTAGTGACTGTTAACTCACATCAGCATCATAACTGACAGCTTTAGTGTCTGTTAACTCACATCAGCAACATAACTGACAGCTTTAGTGTCTGTTAACTCACATCAGCATCATAACTGACAGCTTTAGTGTCTGTTAACTCACATCAGCATCATAACTGACAGCTTTAGTGACTGTTAACTCACATCAGCATCATAACTGACAGCTTTAGTGTCTGTTAACTCACATCAGCAACATAACTGACAGCTTTAGTGTCTGTTGACTCACATCAGGATCATAACTGACAGCTTTAGTGTCTGTTGACTCACATCAGGATCATAACTGACAGCTTTAGTGTCTGTTAACTCACATCAGCATCATAACTGACAGCTTTAGTGTCTGTTAACTCACATCAGCAACATAACTGACAGCTTTAGTGTCTGTTGACTCACATCAGGATCATAACTGACAGCTTTAGTATCTATTAACTCACGTCAGCATCATAACTGACAGTTTTAGTGTCTGTTAACTCACGTCAGCATCATAACTGACAGCTTTAGTGTCTGTTAACTCACATCAGCAACATAACTGACAGCTTTAGTGTCTGTTAACTCACATCAGCAACATAACTGACAGCTTTAGTGTCTGTTATCTCACGTCAGCATCATAACTGACAGTTTTAGTGTCTGTTAACTCACGTCAGCATCATAACTGACAGCTTTAGTGTCTGTTAACTCACATCAGCAACATAACTGACAGCTTTAGTGTCTGTTAACTCACATCAGCAACATAACTGACAGCTTTAGTGTCTGTTATCTCACGTCAGCATCATAACTGACAGTTTTAGTGTCTGTTAACTCACGTCAGCATCATAACTGACAGCTTTAGTGTCTGTTAACTCACATCAGCAACATAACTGACAGCTTTAGTGTCTGTTAACTCACATCAGCAACATAACTGACAGCTTTAGTGTCTGTTATCTCACGTCAGCATCATAACTGACAGCTTTAGTGTCTGTTAACTCACATCAGCATCATAACTGACAGCTTTAGTGTCTGTTAACTCACATCAGCATCATAACTGACAGCTTTAGTGTCTGTTAACTCACATCAGCAACATAACTGACAGCTTTAGTGTCTGTTAACTCACATCAGCATCATAACTGACAGCTTTAGTGTCTGTTAACTCACGTCAGCATCATAACTGACAGCTTTAGTGTCTGTTAACTCACATCAGCAACATAACTGACAGCTTTAGTATCTGTTAACTCACGCCAGCAACATAACTGACAGCTTTAGTATCTGTTAACTCACATCAGCATCATAACTGACAGCTTTAGTGTCTGTTAACTCACGCCAGCAACATAACTGACAGCTTTAGTATCTGTTCACTCACATCTGCATCATAACTGAAACTCCTGTGACTCTTAGTAAGACCACCCTGACAGCTTCTGGGCTGCCTCCGACCAGTTGGACTTACTCGGTTGTTAATGCTTGTTGTAATTTTTCCTCCTCCTGTGCTGAGCTGCTGGATCTCTGTGTTTTCACCTCCAGGCCTGAGCGTTGGGAGCAGGTGAGGAAGGCGGTGGACTGGGTGTGCCGGGCCGACCGGCAGTATCCGTGCATCTGCAGCCGGCTGGAGTTCGGTCTGAGCTGGGAGTCCTCCACCCGTCAGCTGCTTGGCTACGACGGCCTCCCACCGTTCTCACCTCTCAGGGGACTGGAGCTGCAGATGACACCGCTGATGGAGTACTGATCAGGTTCACCTGTTTGCTCTTTAAAAAGGGATAAAATCAGAGTTTAAGTTTATATCTGACATGTGGGCTCTTCTTTGCCTCATAAAGCATTTTTAATCGCCTCGTAGTTGAATTGTGCTATACAAATAAACTTGCCTTGCCTAAAGCATTTTATTTTTCTTCATGCATTGATCAGACATCAGAAACAGGATTTCTTTAATCGGGATGGGGCCTCACTCACTCTGTGGGCGGCCGTGGCTCAGTGGTTATAGGCGGTTGTCCAATAACTTGAAGGTTGGCAGTTTGATTCCCACTCTCGCCACTCAAAAAAGCCACCAGTCCACCAGTCAGTCCACCTCCTTGTCACGGCTGAGGTGCCCTTTAGCAAGGCACCGTACCCCCCATGCTCCCCGGGCGCTTCATGGGTTAAAAGTGGAGGATAAATTTCGTATCTATGCATGACCAATAAATCGGATCTTAATCTTAATCTTAACTGTGTCATGTGTTTACATATCTAAATTTCTTATAAATGACATTTAGAAGTTGTTTGATATATCGGAAATTATATGAATCAGTCAGATTTGGAAGAGGAATGTGAAGCTCTTTGTCATCTTTGGATATCAGAGGACAGTCAACCAAAGCTGGGATTGAGTTGTTCCTGAAACATTTATGGAAAGCTTTGGACTAAACAGTTCTGGGAGCTCTCTGACGCTTATGGTGACTGGGATGTTCCCCAGTGGACAGACAGTAAAAACACTTTTCTCTGGTGGCATTTTCATCACAAATGTGAACTGAAGTGATGTAACAGCCAGTTAATGGTTGGTAGACCAACATTTTTACCAGTGTTTTCCGGTGTTCAGCCAATCAGTGCACCATAGGTGTTTGAGTCCTAATGGAGTCCAATGAGCTAAAATATTGTTGATTATAAACTCATTATAAAATGTTCATGTTTGTTCAGTTTTTGGCTGCAGAGTTTCATAATTTCTGTGTTTTTGTGTGTTGGGTTAGCAGAATTAAACTCTTTGAACTTTAACGAGTGTGCCTGGCTTTATTTCCACTCAATCTTCATTCTGTCTGTCGTTTTAGAGGAGACGTAAGCAGATCACCATCTTTGTTGTTTGGTGTTTTGGAACAGATGTTTTTCACAAGCAGACGATGAAAAAAAAACATGGTAACGTGTTAACTTATGTGCAACAGTGATGCGAGTATGTATGGAAAGTCAGAGAGGCCAAAATCAGAAGCCACATGTGGGCATCGTGGTTTAGAAGCTGAACTAATCTGATGGGTTGATCATGAGGTCAGTTTAACAAGCAGAGAAATGAAGCAGAATTACACTGAAATGCAAAGTAAGTAGATAATAAAGTTTTAATAAAGTCTACATCAGAAAGGTGTGAAGTTATAAAATTAGGGCTGGGCAACGATTAAAATGTTTAATCTAATTAATCACATGATTTCCCTGATTAATCACGATTAATCGCATTTGTACGCAGAATCCAAAAATGAATCCAAAAGTAGTGTATAGCTTTTAGCATTTAGCTTTATTTTAAATGTGCTGCCATATGAATGAAAGTGCCATAACATTTGTTGTGCAAACACACTTTTAACATCAGCATCTTTCTGTAGTTTTTATGTAGAAGCCTCGCTCCACTGTCTGTTTCCTTGAATGACTTGCTGCTATCAGTTGTGTGTTTTGCCTTTAAGTGATATTTTAGACTGGAACTACTACGCTGAGAAGACAATTCAACTTGGCAGAGTTTACAGATGACTTTGGTTCTGTCGACTCCGCCGTCTGGAAGAACTTTAAAATGAAAATGGCCGAGTAAAAGTTCCGTACCCTTCTCCATGTTTGGTGGATCTGCCGATTACTTTCTTTTCCTGTTCCACAGCAGACAGCAGCAGACTTTTACAGAATAAAAGCCTGTGAGCAGCAGACTTTTACAAAATAAAAGCCTGTGAGCAACAGACTTTTACAATAATAAAAAATGTGTTAATGCGCGATAAAATGTTTATCAGCGTTAAATAATTAACAAGTTAACGCGGTAATAACGAGTTAACTCGCCCAGCCCTATATGAAATGTTTCATAATGATGTCTTCATGAAAAGCAAAGAGAGATGGGCTCAAACATATATTTACATACATACGTGGATACATATGCACATGCGTGCTTACATTCATACATAAATATACATAAATGAATTAAATGAAAAACATACTTTAATTATATATCTCCAAAAGGAGATAAACTGTGGCAGTAAACATAAACACACACACACACACATACAAGTTACAAAACATATTTTTATTATTAATATTATAATTATGATTGTTCTGATATACAATATCATATAATTCTAATATATAATATATCATTGTAAATATTTTAATTGAGCTCCATATATTTATATGAATAGACAGATAAAATACATCTGTCTGATAACACTGCTCAGCAGCTGTTATCATCATCATGTTTGTTTAGAAGCTTTGATAGATGTCTCCATTAAAGTGACACCATTCAGACAGTTGCTGCATTCACATTAATACTTTCATTCATATGTACATATAACAAAACAGTTCATATTTCCCATAGTTTGGGTTTTAGGAGCTTCCCTGACACATTTGTATGCGTGTTTTTATCATAAGTTTGTATGCGTGATTTTGTCATACAGTTGACATGCTTTTTTTTCTCCATACATTTGTATGCATGTTTTTTTTTGTTTTTTTCATACGTTTGTAGCCTATGCAGGATTTTTTTCATGCTTTTTTTTCATACGTTTGTATGCGTGTTTTTATCATACATTTGTATGCGTGATTTTTTTCAATTCAATTCAATTCAATTCAAAAATACTTTATTTATCCCAGAGGGAAATTAAATGTTGATGTAGCTCAATTAAATCAAAGAGTTATTATAGATGCTGATGGCTGTGGGCAGGAAAGATTTCCTGTAGCGGTCCGTTTTGCATCCAAACTGAAGAAGCCTTTGACTGAAGAGACTCTGTTTTCTGATAACAGTCTCATGGAGAGGATGTTCAGGGTTGTCCATAATTCTCTTGATTTTATGCAAAATCCTTCTTTGCATTATTGTCTCCAGAGGTTCCACAGTCGTCCCCAGAACAGAACCAGCCTTCCTTATCAGGTTGTTGAGTCTTTTTAGGTCCCTGGTTCTGATGCTGCTGCCCCAACAGATGACGCAAGAGGAAATGACGCTCTCAACAACAGACTTGTAGAAGATCTGCAACATCTTGTTGCAAACCTTGAAGGACCTTAGCTTCCTCAAGAAGTACAGTCTGCTCTGTCCTTTCTTGTAGATGGCTTCACTGTTGTGTCTCCAGTCCAGTCTGTTGTCCACATGAACACCAAGGTATTTATATTCCTCAACCACCTCCACTTCTTCTCCCATGATGGAAACAGGGTTTGATCTGACCCTGTTTCTCCTGAAATCTACAATCATCTCCTTTGTTTTGTTAACATTCAAGATGAGATGATTGTTCCCACACCATGCCACAAAGCGGTCCACCAGCTCTCTGTACTCAGCTTCTTGTCCATCTCTGATACACCCGACAACTGCAGAGTCATCTGAATATTTCTGTAGATGACAGGAGTCTGACTTGTACTGGAAGTCTGAAGTGTACAGAGTGAAAAGGAATGGTGAGAGTACAGTCCCCTGTGGTGCACCTGTGCTGCTGATCACCTGGTTAGACACACAATTCTTCAGTCTGACAAACTGTGGTCTGTTTGTCAGGTAGTCATTAATCCAGGTGATTGTTGAGGCCTCCACCTGAGTCTTCTGGAGTTTCAGACGAAGCAGATCAGGCTGGATTGTGTTAAATGCACTGGAGAAATCAAAGAACATGATCCTCACAGTGCTGCCTGCTTTATCCAGATGACAGTGGGTTTGTTGAAGCAGGTGTATGATAGCGTCTTCAACTCCAACTCCATGGCGATAAGCAAACTGCAGGGGGTCCTGATATGTGCTGGTTTGCTTACACAGGTGGGTCAACAGGAGTCTCTCCAGGACCTTCATGATGTGGGATGTCAGGGCAACAGGTCTGTAGTCATTGATGACTGAAGGGTGAGTTTTCTTTGGTACCGGAACCAGACAGGATGTCTTCCACAACAGTGGTACCTTCTCTTGGGTCAAGCTAAGGTTGAAAAGGTGTTGCAGAATCCCACAGAGCTGCTCTGCACAGGCCTTCAGGACTCGGGGGGCTGACACCATCTGGACCTGCAGCCTTGTTCCGGTTCAGTCTCTCCAACTGCCTCTTCACCTGACTTCTAGAAACAGAAAAGTGGGAGGGGGAGGCAAAGGGGACAGCAGCATCTCCTGATTTGGTTGAAGACAAACTAGTGGAAGCAGAAGAATCCATGACTGAGGTGGAGGTGGAGATGTTACAGGAAAGCTGTGGGTCAGAGGAGGGTGGGATGTCTCTTTGGCTGGGAACAGGGGGGGAGGATGGTGAGCTTGTTCCTGAACTGAACCTGTTGAAGAATGTGTTCAGCTCATTTGCTCTGTCCAGACTTCCATCCATCCGATCCTCCCTCTGCTTGAGGCCTGTGATCTTCTTCATTCCTGACCACACATCTCTGATATCATTCCTCTGCAGTTTACTCTCAAGCTTCTTTCTATACACCTCCTTGCTCTCTCTTATCTTGACTTTGAGCTGCTTCTGTATACTCCTCAGTAACTCCCTGTCTCGCTCCCTAAAGGCTCTTTTTTTCTTGTTCAATAGTTCCTTTAGCTCACTGGTGATCCAGGGTTTGTTATTAGGGAAGCATCTCACTGTTCTGGTGGGGATGGTGTTGTCCACACAGAAGTTTATATAGTCAGTCACACACTCAGTCATGGCATTAATGTCCTCTCCATGTGGCTTACAAAGAGAAATCCAATCGGTTGCATCAAAACAACCCTGTAAGGCTTCTTCAGCTTCCTCTGACCACTTTCTAACAGTCCTTTTTGTGACAGGTAGTCTCTGGACAAGGGGTTTATATGCTGAACAGAGAAAAACAAGGTTGTGATCTGATTTTCCCAGGGGAGGTCTTGATTTGGAAATGTATGAATCCTTGACATTTGTGTAAAACAAATCCAATGTCTTGTTTTCTCTGGTAGAGCAGCTGACAAACTGTTGAAAAGTTGGCAGTGTAGCAGAGAGTGAGGCATGATTAAAATCACCAGATATTGCCACAAAAGAATTGGGGTGTTGCGTCTGTATCTTAGCAACAACGGAACTGATGACATCACATGCAGTGTCGGCAACAGCTGAGGGTGGAATGTAAACAGCCACCAAAACAACACAGGTGAACTCTCTTGGCAAATAATATGGACGAAAACTTACTGCCAATAGTTCAATGTCAGGACTGCAGATATGACTCTTCACAGTAACATGTCCTGGGTGACACCATCTGTTGTTGACAAGCACTGCCAATCCACCCCCTTTCCTTTTCCTGCTACTCTTTATATCTCGATCTGCTCGTACAGTCAGGAAGCCCGGCAGAGAGACGCTGGAGTCGGGGATATGATCCTGTAGCCATGTCTCAGTAAAACACATAATGCTACATTCCCGATATTCTTGCTGAGTCCTTATCAAGGCTAAAAGTTCATCCAACTTGTTAGCTAACGATCTTACATTTCCCATGATGCAGGATGGCAGAGATGGTTTGAACTTCTTCTTTCTTTCTCTCCTCTTTGCTCCTGCTCTGCATCCACGACGCCTCCTTTTCAATTCCAGTGGGATTTCTGGCTTCAGTTGTCGAATTATTTCTGCTTTTCCAATGTTATTCAGCTGCTCCCTGTTGTAAACCACCTTGTTGCTATGGTGATGCATCATGACAAAAGAGTAAAATATACAAAAGTATTGGGAAAAATTAATCCAGCTGCACAGCATCCAAGGCAGGAAGGAACAGTTGTCCAAAAAATGCAATTTCTTCCAAGAAATAACAGGAATGAAATTTAGAGAAAAAGAAAAATCTCAATGTGAGGTACAGAGCTACTCCAACATGCTGCCACCCTCAGCAGCGCATTCTAGAATATTCTTGTATTAATGTATGACAAAAACATGCATACACGTTTGTATGCATGATTGTTTTTCATACTTTCTTTTTTGATAATGGTCTCCCTATTGGTGTGTTGCATTATACCCATTCTGAGAAGGTGTTTGCTGCAAGTGATGTTCAGACAAAGACTGGAAGAAGCCAGGATGCTGCTGACCTTGCGAGACCGGGTCTGAGGACCAACGCATGGAAGAACTGGTCGGAAAACGAAGGTTACCAACGGACGGTTCACAAGATTCTTTCCTTAGGTGTAGAACCAAATATAGCCTGACAGGGAGAGGAGGTGGTAAAGACCTCTTCCATGGAAGTGAAGTGCTGGTAACCTCTCCTTCCAAGCTAGCTTAGCAGTTCCAGACCCAGCCGGACGGATGTTCGGCCGGAAGCAGACGACCCCAGAGTACGGGAGATCGGACGGGACTGGAAGAGCTGCATTACATTGCATTTTATAACTATTATTGTTTGATCATTCATAATTTTCTGTATTGTACTTGGTACAAAACTGTGATTTATTCATTTGATGATGTTGGTGTATTAATTCTATGTTTCCCAAGAATAAGAACACGAGTTACAAAAGTAGCAGCCAGTGGGTTTTCGCTCCTATGCACTGCGAACAGTGGACAATTTTAATGGTAATGTTAAAAATTAAAATGATTGTTGGATCCAGTATCATTTAAGGTGATTTGGAACATATATATTCCTTTTTTTCGCAGTATTTTCATTTATTCAATATGTTCCATTTTATTTAGAATTATTAGAATAATTTAGCGTTAATTATGTGTGATGATTTTCTTTTTTAGATTAGATTATTAGATTATTTCTTTATTAAATCACTGATAAGTGATTTCAGGGGGGATTATGTGGGAGAGCAGAGCCATGACACTTTGTCCTAATTACACAGTGTGCCTGGTTGTTGTCCGGATCATACATATTGTTTGAGGTTAGTATGAGCTCTTTAGATAATGGCGAAAACGAGGCGCCGAAGAGAGATTGGGTTTGGGCCAAGTACGCACTGAATGATACAGAAGTGTAAAAAAGATTGTCACAAACTGAGGTCAAAGGGAATTTCCGGCATGCTGAAAATGTACATGTCTCTGTGACGGTCTGTTCAATAAATTCCCCATAAGAGGCTGACCACCGCGTGTCCGACTCATTTTTCTCCACAACATAATGGTTTGGACTGAACCAGGAAGGGTGGCCATCCGCCTCCACCAGTTGGGGTTTGAGAAGACAGAAAAAGGGGGAAAAAACCACTGTAACACCATTTAAAGGGTACCTAAACAGGGGAAATTAAACAGGGGAAAAAGAGATAAAGTGAAGAAAGGTGTGACAGATGAGAACCCCCAGCAGTCTGGGCCTATAGCAGATTAACTATGGGATGTTTCAGGACCACCTGAGCCATCCCTAACTATAAGCTTTATCAGAAAGGAAAGTTTTAAGCCTGATCTTAAAAGTGGAAAGGGTGTCTGCTTCCCGGACATTTACTGGCAGCTTATTCCACAGAGAGGGGCCTGATAACTGAAGGCTCTGCCTCCCAAACTGGCAGCTGGTTCCACAGAGAGGGGCCTGATAACTGAAGGCTCTGCCTCCCAAACTGGCAGCTGGTTCCTCAGAGAGGGGCCTGATAACTGAAGGCTCTGTTGGGAAAATATCTTATAATGAGATCTCTAAAATATGATGGAGCTCGGTAATTAAGAGCTTTATATGTGAGGAGAAGAATCTTAAATTCTATTCTGAATTTAAAAGGGAGCCAATGAAGAGAAGCTAAAACTGGAGAAATATGATCTCTGCTGTTAACAACATGCATACAAATGTATGACAAAAACATGCATACAAGTGTATGACAAAAACATGCATACAAATGTATGACAAAAACATGCATACAAGTGTATGACAAAAACATGCATACAAGTGTATGACAAAAACATGCATACAAATGTATGACAAAAACATGCATACAAATGTATGACAAAAACATGCATACAAATGTATGACAAAAACATGCATACAAATGTATGATAAAAACATACAAGTGTATGGCAAAAACATGCATACAAATGTATGATAAAAACATACAAATGTATGACAAAAACACGCATACAAATGTATGATAAAAACATACAAATGTATGACAAAAACATGCATACAAATGTATGACAAAAACATACAAATGTATGACAAAAACATGCATACAAATGTATGATAAAAACATACAAATGTATGACAAAAACATGCATACAAATGTATGACAAAAACACGCATACAAGTGTATGATAAAAACATACAAATGTATGACAAAAACATGCATACAAATGTGTGAAAAAAACATGCATACAAATGTATGACAAAAACATGCATACAAATGTATGACAAAAACACGCATACAAATGTATGACAAAAACATGCATACAAATGTATGACAAAAACATGCATACAAATGTATGACAAAAACACGCATACAAATGTATGATAAAAACATGCATACAAATGTATGACAAAAACATGCATACAAATGTATGACAAAAACATGCATACAAATGTATGACAAAAACATGCATACAAATGTATGATAAAAACATGCATACAAATGTATGATAAAAACATGCATACAAGTGTATGACAAAAACATACAAGTGTATGGCAAAAACATGCATACAAATGTGTGAAAAAAACATGCATACAAATGTATGACAAAAACATGCATACAAATGTATGATAAAAACATGCATACAAATGTATGATAAAAACATGCATACAAGTGTATGACAAAAACATACAAGTGTATGGCAAAAACATGCATACAAATGTGTGAAAAAAACATGCATACAAATGTATGACAAAAACATGCATACAAATGTATGATAAAAACATACAAATGTATGGCAAAAACATGCATACAAATGTATGATAAAAACATGCATACAAATGTATGACAAAAACACGCATACAAATGTATGATAAAAACATACAAATGTATGACAATGTAACAGTCACAGTGCCGTGTGGATTAAGAGTTTTTCAAACTTTGACAAAACCAACATTCCTGTGGGGGATGTTTACGTATGTGGATATAAACCAGATCTTCATTTTCTTTCCACAAAGGAAAAAGAGACAGAAACTGCCTAATTTACGTTGATCTTCTACCCTCTTTAGAGTTTTGGGGAGTGGAACTCGCAACAGACACTTGCCATAAAAATTGGAAAACTCAAATGAACAAAGGATCTTTCTGTTGGAGACCTCACTATCTTATCTTCACCATGAATCGAATTGACATTTTAACACCCTCTCCCACCAGAGAAAGAGACCAGATATACTCATGAACTGAGAAGACTCACTTTTAGTCAAATCTTAAATTATATTAAATGTGTTTGATAACCGTGTACAATTTCTTTCAGGTTTCCAGCTTGATCACAAGACGCATATAGAGACAATTTGTACGATTCTGGCTCAAATATTGACAAAGAACTGATTTTGGTGGAAAATGCCCAACCTGCCTGATGGAACCACATTGCCCCCTAGTGGTCTGCAGTGTTGATTAGTTGAACATATAAAGGACTCAGTAAAATGGACAATATATGCAGCTAGTGACTTCTAACGATGTCCCTTCGGTATCTATTTGGTATTTGTTTAATGTCCCCATTGTCAACACAGAAATTAGCATTGTGTAATTCAATATTCATATGTCACGATTTCATAGATATTCATCTGAATTTTGAAAGTCATAATTGTCTTTATCATGTGTGTTATTTTGATGTCTTTATATTACAAGTCTATGTTATATCTTTAATCTGCATATCTTAACAAGTTGTGGTGTTTTCAGAATCACCGAGACAAATGTTCTATGAGATGGGAGTAATGGAGAAACACAGAGTTCTTTGTCTAAATCCAGAAATCCCCCTATAGCACAGATCACCTTACAGAGACATGCACACAGTTCAAGCATGTCATTGGCTGAAAAAGTAGTGTAAACCCCGCCTCCGAGAGTCAAAACCCGGAACCGCGGAAAACACAGGCGCTCTTGCCTTCTTCCCCGCTGGCGCTCGTGCTTGCTGGCTCGCTTCAGGCGTCTGCGCTTGCCCTCTGGTGCCCTGGATCTTGTTCCAGAAGGGTTCCAACCCAGAGTTTCAGAAGAAGATTTGAGCAGAAAACAGCTGCTCATAGACTTTTAGAAATGGTTTAAGCAGAAGAGAAGAGCTCGCCGGAGTTTGGGAGTTTTCCCATAATCTCAGGAGAGAGCGGAAGGACGTGAGGATAACGATGCAGCGGACGACCGGAGGAGACCCTCCAGAACCCAGTGAGACCCCGGAGACGAGAAAGAAAGACCCGAACAAAGAAACAGATTGAAATACTCTGAAGATGCACGTTTTACGTGTTTGTGTTCGTCCCTCGCCATCCACGTCCTTCTACGTCGCACGTCCCAACCTCCGCTGTTTCACGCCATCATCACCTTTTCTTACTAAGAAAGCCAACTCCAAGCAACCTTTTATTAATCTTCTGTGAACTTAAGTTCACTTCATCAGAGAAAGCAGCAACGGACCAACTCTGATACAACGATGGATTTGATCATCCCACAGTAAAGCCCTCGACCTCATCGTCCCCGTTTCCCGGTGAAAGAAGCAACTGAGAAGTCCGCTAAAGTCAGCCACCACAGCCAGGAAGGCCCAGAGAGCGGAAGAGAAATCTCCTCGGACCCGCGTGGCCGCTACCATTGGTCCGAAACGACTGAACAGAACTTCAGCACAGTAAGACCGACCCGTTTTCACCTTAAAGTGGGTTTGATGGATGTCTCGAGGCTTTCACAGAATGATAAATTAATCTGAAATGTCAGTATTTAGCGTCAAATAGTCAGCCAACCTGAACTATTTGAATAAATCCAGTATCTCCCCATTCCCATATTTTATTTTATATTCACTAAGTGTTTTATATAATCACCCATATTCAATGCATCTCCTGTTTGTTTAAAGGTTCATGTCTAAGATCATATCAATGTAATAAACAGCTCATATATCTATATATATGTTATAATCACAGATTGTGTCGTATGCTTTCTTTACGTAATGTCTGTCCAACCAAACGAGAACTTCACGAAAGTAGCGAGATATGAGACTGAATATTAATTGAATATTAATTTAACACCAGGATCGTAAGATTTCGAACAGTTTTCCGACCTGACTGTGACTTAAAATTAAGTCAAAACCTAGGTAGGTGGTGCCCCCTAAATTCGAGGTAAGGTTTATTTGAGACTGTAAGAACATCTCATAAATCCTTATATTTAATAGGTATATAAATACCCGGTAACGCTACATATTTTTGGTGCGCCGTGCGAGGCGTTTTACGGTAGACTGACTTACGTGAAGGAAAGCATAAACATGATATTGGCTGGTTCATTATCTGTGTGTGAGCAATGCAAGCAGTGGCTGTGTCTGTCTTTATAAACTTAGAATGACTAAAAGCACTTTATCAGAGTAATCGTGGACGCATGATAACTCTCCAAATCCGTGGGTGCGCAATATTAATTGCACACCGCAGAAGAGCAGCCAGCTGTCGCTGTCTGTCCCAGAATAAAGATTGCATGCACAGCGTAAGAACGCTGAATTTAAAGGCCTGGCCGTAGTTGCGAGTTTCCAACACGGTTGATTTTATTTTTATGAGTATCACAAATTCAGCCGCGAGTCCCGGTGAATTTAGTCAACTCAGAGTCTCCTCAAACA
Source organism: Odontesthes bonariensis (assembly GCF_027942865.1). Taxonomy (NCBI): domain Eukaryota; kingdom Metazoa; phylum Chordata; class Actinopteri; order Atheriniformes; family Atherinopsidae; genus Odontesthes; species Odontesthes bonariensis. The sequence goes on along the minus strand of NC_134517.1, from coordinate 36,657,274 downwards.
CAGGAGTTTTGATCTGCTGTAATCTTGCAGCCGGACATAAAAAAAGCATCAAGGTGCTATATTGAAACCCCATGAAGTGGGGGAGCGAGTTTAAACGTTGTTTAACGGAGCGTTGTGACGCCTAAAATAAAGTAATACAGATTACTTATTGAAAGTTAAAGCTGCTGAGCTTAACTGAATGAGTCAGAGCCGTCGCTCCTGATAAAATAAATGAATAAAATACACACGGTCACAAAACGTGATCGCATGAATGACTTAAACAGTCAATTGTTTTTGTATTATTAAATAAACGACCGGAACGCCGTGTCTGTTGAACCCAGTTGAAAGAAAAACTGAGGGTGTGTTTATTTTTTTTAAAATGCTTACAAGCCCTAACTAAAATAATAAACGGCAGTAGTGGACAGACCAATTTTGCTGCAGAAAAATTGAGTTGGTGACTCTATTCGTTGTTATTATCAAAGTTGGTGACTTTTAGAAGCATTCTGAACTGAGGCCGCCGTGTCAAGCATTGTGAATGTTGCAAATCTGTGTTTAAAAAGTTTGTGAGCAAACTACAACATCGCTTGTGCACTGTCTGTGAGAGACGTTAACCCTTTCATTCCCCAGTTGAAATGAGGCAAATTCACTGGGTACTTGAAGGACTATTGGTGGGCGGTGCTAGAAATCGTCACCAGTGACGTCAACTCCTCACTCCCTTCTCTCAAACCCGCCCACTTGAAGCTTTTTGGACATGTGAGCGTTCAGGATCACATTAAATAGGATCACAAAGAAAGCTGATCATTTTGCTTGGTACTAACGAATACCAGCTTTATTTGAATATTCTTTAATGCATTTGAATCAATTGTTTGACATAAACAATACCAACTTTGTTATTTGGAAACATTAATTGAAGCTAATTTATCTCAAATGTGTGTCTTTCACCAAATCAGATTACCTTAACAGGAACTGATTATAAGACACTAAGGCTTAAAGAAAACAACAGCCAAGAGCTTGTATGTTCCCTTTTGTGTTAGCATTAATGTTTTCCCTCTTTTTACCATAACGGTTAATGATAAGCTTCTAAATTAAATGCATTTCTTCCAGTTTTGAGTAAAATAACACAGTCGTGTTTATTTTAACATCCTTCCTTATTTGTTTCTCAAGTAAACAAATTCAAAAGGAAGAAATTAATTTCAAGAGAACAATCCTTATTCCCAACTACCTTCACATTAACCCAACTAATTTCCCTTGTTCCAAACTCAAACTTATTTTCAAGAAAGAACCCTTTCTGAGACAAGTGAAAACAAGATGATGGACTTAACAAAACAGTTGATACTGGGTTATGCCTTAAAGAAAAGATGCATTAAAACACCTGAAACAGAGCCAATCAGTGTAAAGCCATTGGCTGAGACAAAAGCTAAAAGGCCCAAAGAAGAATCTCTGACCAAAATGTTAAGTAGTCTAGCTGTGGTGTTCGTTAAACATGCACACCAAGTGATGGAACAAGCCGCTGACAAACTTAAAACTCGGTCACAGAAAAAGCCACAGTTTCAGGAGGAAACCAAATTCCTCCAACACCAACTTGAAGCCACTGAGAGGGCATCCAGCCAAGCTAATGCCCAAGTAACAGAGTTAACAACACAGGTTGAGAACTCAAACCAACAAATTATTCAACTCAATGAAAACAACAAAAAGCTTGAACAGCTACTTCAAAACTGCCAACAAGAGTTGATTTCAACCCAAGTCCAACTGAAGAAGGTGGACCAAGCACAAAAACAGTCCCAGCAATCTCTACACGTGGTTCTGCAGAAAGTGCAGGATTTAACAGTCAAAGTGCCAACTGATGACAAGCATCTTAATGTTGAGCAGGAACAAATGCAGCTGTTGACAGAACAGCTAAGCAAAGCTAAGGATGAGCAAAACGCCGCTCATCCACAGCAGGAACACCTATCAGATAAACCAGAAGGTGTTGAGATAGACCTACGTCAGTCTTTGGAGACTGGACATGAACAGGAAACACATGGCTTCCCCCAGGAAGACAGAGGGAACCCTTTTCCTGAAGTGAAAACAGCCTACAAGAGCTCAATTATTTCACCCCCGTCTTCAACGACAACAAATTCTTTCAGATCTGAAAAGATCGTTTATGATCCAGGTAAACCGGATCAATCATTTCCTACTCTAGGACCCCACGTTCCACAAGCTCCTTCTGACGAAGAGCTTGACAAAATTGCTCGCCATGTGCCCAGATTCGAGCCGACTCTTGGGACGCCACATGACACCCGAGCATATTTGGACGACATTGATTTCTTCCTGCGAAGGTTTCCAAACGCATCAGTTAACAACAAATTCTACTTGATTAAGGTTACATCTAGCCGCGAAGTCAGTAGATTCATTGAACGTCAACCCGATTACATCCGGAACGACTATACACTCCTCTGCCAAACACTCGAACGCGAGTTTTCAGATGAGCTGACCCCATCTGGCTTAACCGCTGCCATGATGGTTAAACAAGGACAGAATGAGCTGCCTCAGCAGTATTATTACCGCCTCCTCAAAGCTTATTTTGGTTTCAGCAACAAGGTAGGAATGGAAGAAGACATGAGTTTCAAAACTCTTTTCCTTCAAAACCTCCATCCAACTACCAGCTATCACTTAGGAGTTATAGCTAACCCTCACACTGCTACCATTCAGCAGCTACGTGAATGGGCCAGTCTAGGTTTCCAAAAACATAGACAAGCTAAACAGCCAGAACCCATCACCACACAGACCCAGAACCCTGGTTCTTGGTCCCCAGAGTTAGAAGTGGGACAAAGTGGCAGACCTCCAGCAGAGGTCCCCCACTGGCCACATTCTCAACGGCCTAAGAAAGGCTCCAAACACAACTATTCCAAATCCTCATGGCCCAGCCATGAACCAACTCACTGCCACAGTGAAAACCACAGTGTTCATTCAAACCCGCAAAAAGACATGTCTTCTCAAAATCGACATGACCAGCAATCCGCTCAAAATCGCAACCGCAATTATAGACTTCGGTCTCGCTATAAACCATCACACACTGCATGGTCACAACCATCACCAGATCAGAAAACAACTGAGATGAGCAGAGTCATCGACAAGGACCACATCAAATCTCAGCAATGGTCTAGTGAAAAAAGTGCCATCAGTCAAGATGATATTGATAGCCTGAAAAGTCTGCTACTAAAAGAAAAGAAAAAGTTCAGAACCCAACCGTGCTAACAGAGACTTAGAAATGCTAGCCTGTTCCTGGAGGTAGGACCATACACTCCAACAAACATTCTAGTAACCCCGAATACCAAACCTTTAACCATAGCTAACTCTTAAAGGAAGCAAAGAAGCTTACCCTCAAAATATCACTTACCCAACCACGATAAAACTACTCCGTAGTATCATGATGCCTCAAGATTGAATCCAGGACACCTCAGTGTTCAAAACTTCAATTTTCAAGTCTATTATCATCTGGTGACACACTCAACTTACCTTATTTCACCCATGTGACATCTACAAATGGGGGAAACTGGTCTACAACTGAATTAAAAGCCAAATTAGCAGTGAAACACTGACAACAGCTTTCACCATGGATCCTTTTAGTTAGAATATCACTCGTTGCTACTGTACAGTGAAGCCCTGTCCAGGACCGCCGCCGCGACAAATATGTTACACATTACTGTTCGTATAAAGTCCTGCGAATATTGCTCACACTCAGGTAGTAAACGTTCTCATTTCCTAACTATTAAGAAATACCACATCCTAGATCATGACTCTAACATGAGCAAAATTCTCCCCTAACATTGATCTTTTTCCAAAAGAAATCTGCATGCTTTTACTAGGATTTTCCATTTGAAATTATATAGGCTTAGAAACCTTTACTTATGAACATTATCTTTAGCTATTAGACATTTACTACGTAGGTTAAGTAAGCTTAACAAAATTACGTGTATAGCCATTGTTGTGTCAGAATTGTATTAGGCTGTCTCGAGACACCCACCATAACCCTCTTGAGAGTCCTAGCAACCACCAGACTCGGACACACTGGACTTCTTCACCTGCGATTCGGATCAGCCACGAGTTCAGATCCGATTCGAATGGGGGAATGTAACAGTCACAGTGCCGTGTGGATTAAGAGTTTTTCAAACTTTGACAAAACCAACATTCCTGTGGGGGATGTTTACGTATGTGGATATAAACCAGATCTTCATTTTCTTTCCACAAAGGAAAAAGAGACAGAAACTGCCTAATTTACGTTGATCTTCTACCCTCTTTAGAGTTTTGGGGAGTGGAACTCGCAACAGACACTTGCCATAAAAATTGGAAAACTCAAATGAACAAAGGATCTTTCTGTTGGAGACCTCACTATCTTATCTTCACCATGAATCGAATTGACATTTTAACACCCTCTCCCACCAGAGAAAGAGACCAGATATACTCATGAACTGAGAAGACTCACTTTTAGTCAAATCTTAAATTATATTAAATGTGTTTGATAACCGTGTACAATTTCTTTCAGGTTTCCAGCTTGATCACAAGACGCATATAGAGACAATTTGTACGATTCTGGCTCAAATATTGACAAAGAACTGATTTTGGTGGAAAATGCCCAACCTGCCTGATGGAACCACATTGCCCCCTAGTGGTCTGCAGTGTTGATTAGTTGAACATATAAAGGACTCAGTAAAATGGACAATATATGCAGCTAGTGACTTCTAACGATGTCCCTTCGGTATCTATTTGGTATTTGTTTAGTGTCCCCATTGTCAACACAGAAATTAGCATTGTGTAATTCACAATTCATATGTCACGATTTCATAGATATTCATCTGAATTTTGAAAGTCATAATTGTCTTTATCATGTGTGTTATTTTGATGTCTTTATATTACAAGTCTATGTTATATCTTTAATCTGCATATCTTAACAAGTTGTGGTGTTTTCAGAATCACCGAGACAAATGTTCTATGAGATGGGAGTAATGGAGAAACACACAGTTCTTTGTCTAAATCCAGAAATCCCCCTATAGCACAGATCACCTTACAGAGACATGCACACAGTTCAAGCATGTCATTGGCTGAAAAAGTAGTGTAAACCCCGCCTCCGAGAGTCAAAACCCGGAACCGCGGAAAACACAGGCGCTCTTGCCTTCTTCCCCGCTGGCGCTCGTGCTTGCTGGCTCGCTTCAGGCGTCTGCGCTTGCCCTCTGGTGCCCTGGATCTTGTTCCAGAAGGGTTCCAACCCAGAGTTTCAGAAGAAGATTTGAGCAGAAAACAGCTGCTCATAGACTTTTAGAAATGGTTTAAGCAGAAGAGAAGAGCTCGCCGGAGTTTGGGAGTTTTCCCATAATCTCAGGAGAGAGCGGAAGGACGTGAGGATAACGATGCAGCGGACGACCGGAGGAGACCCTCCAGAACCCAGTGAGACCCCGGAGACGAGAAAGAAAGATCCGAACAAAGAAACAGATTGAAATACTCTGAAGATGCACGTTTTACGTGTTTGTGTTCGTCCCTCGCCATCCACGTCCTTCTACGTCGCACGTCCCAACCTCCGCTGTTTCACGCCATCATCACCTTTTCCTACCAAGAAAGCCAACTCCAAGCAACCTTTTATTAATCTTCTGTGAACTTAAGTTCACTTCATCAGAGAAAGCAGCAACGGACCAACTCTGACACAACGATGGATTTGATCATCCCACAGTAAAGCCCTCGACCTCATCGTCCCCGTTTCCCGGTGAAAGAAGCAACTGAGAAGTCCGCTAAAGTCAGCCACCACAGCCAGGAAGGCCCAGAGAGCGGAAGAGAAATCTCCTCGGACCCGCGTGGCCGCTACCATTGGTCCGAAACGACTGAACAGAACTTCAGCACAGTAAGACCGACCCGTTTTCACCTTAAAGTGGGTTTGATGGATGTCTCGAGGCTTTCACAGAATGATAAATTAATCTGAAATGTCAGTATTTAGCGTCAAATAGTCAGCCAACCCAAACTATTTGAATACATCCAGTATCTCCCCATTCCCATATTTTATTTTATATTCACTAAGTGTTTTATATAATCACCCATATTCAATGCATCTCCTGTTTGTTTAAAGGTTCATGTCTAAGATCATATCAATGTAATAAACAGCTCATATATCTATATATATGTTATAATCACAGATTGTGTCGTATGCTTTCTTTACGTAATGTCTGTCCAACCAAACGAGAACTTCACGAAAGTAGCGAGATATGAGACTGAATATTAATTGAATATTAATTTAACACCAGGATCGTAAGATTTCGAACAGTTTTCCGACCTGACTGTGACTTAAAATTAAGTCAAAACCTAGGTTGGTGGTGCCCCCTAAATTCGAGGTAAGGTTTATTTGAGACTGTAAGAACATCTCATAAATCCTTATATTTAATAGGTATATAAATACCCGGTAACGCTACAACAAAAACATGCATACAAGTGTATGATAAAAACATACAAATGTATGACAAAAACATGCATACAAGTGTATGATAAAAACATACAAGTGTATGATAAAAACATGCATACAAATGTATGACAAAAACATGCATACAAATGTATGACAAAAACATGCATACAAGTGTATGACAAAAACATGCATACAAATGTATGACAAAAACATGCATACAAATGAATGATAAAAACATGCATACAAGTGTATGACAAAAACATGCATACAAATGTATGATAAAAACATGCATACAAATGTATGACAAAAACATGCATACAAATGTATGACAAAAACCTGCATACAAATGTATGACAAAAACCTGCATACAAGTGTATGATAAAAACATACAAGTGTATGGCAAAAACATGCATACAAATGTGTGAAAAAAACATGCATACAAATGTATGACAAAAACACGCATACAAATGTATGATAAAAACATACAAGTGTATGACAAAAACACGCATACAAATGTATGATAAAAACATACAAATGTATGACAAAAACATGCATACAAATGTATGATAAAAACATACAAATGTATGACAAAAACATGCATACATATCTATGATAAAAACATACAAATGTATGACAAAAACATGCATACAAGTGTATGATAAAAACATACAAGTGTATGGCAAAAACATGCATACAAATGTGTGAAAAAAACATGCATACAAATGTATGACAAAAACATACAAATGTATGACAAAAACATGCATACAAATGTGTGAAAAAAACATGCATACAAATGTATGACAAAAACATACAAATGTATGATAAAAACATACAAGTGTACGGCAAAAACATGCATACAAATGTATGATAAAAACATACAAGTGTATGATAAAAACATGCACACAAATGTATGATAAAAACATACAAATGTATGACAAAAACATGCATACAAATGTATGATAAAAACATACAAATGTATGACAAAAACATGCATACAAATGTATGATAAAAACATGCATACAAATGTATGACAAAAACATGCATACAAATGTATGACAAAAACACGCATACAAATGTATGACAAAAACATGCATACAAATGTATGACAAAAACCTGCATACAAATGTATGACAAAAACACGCATACAAATGTATGACAAAAACATGCATACAAATGTATGACAAAAACATGCATACAAATGTATGGCAAAAAACATGCATACAAATGTATGACAAAAACCTGCATACAAATGTATGACAAAAACATGCATACAAGTGTATGATAAAAACATGCATACAAATGTATGACAAAAACATGCATACAAGTGTATGACAAAAACATGCATACAAATGTATGACAAAAACACGCATACAAATGTATGACAAAAACATGCATACAAATGTATGACAAAAACACGCATACAAATGTATGACAAAAACATGCATACAAGTGTATGATAAAAACATGCATACAAATGTATGACAAAAACATGCATACAAATGTATGACAAAAACATGCATACAAGTGTATGACAAAAACATGCATACAAGTGTATGATAAAAACATGCATACAAATGTATGATAAAAACATACATACAAATGTATGACAAAAACACGCATACAAATGTATGACAAAAACATGCATACAAATGTATGACAAAAACATGCATACAAATGTATGACAAAAACATGCATACAAGTGTATGATAAAAACATGCATACAAATGTATGATAAAAACATACATACAAATGTATGACAAAAACACGCATACAAATGTATGACAAAAACACGCATACAAATGTATGATAAAAACATGCATACAAATGTATGACAAAAACATGCATACAAATGTATGACAAAAACACGCATACAAATGTATGATAAAAACATGCATACAAATGTATGACAAAAACATGCATACAAATGTATGACAAAAACACGCATACAAATGTATGACAAAAACATGCATACAAATGTATGATAAAAACATGCATACAAATGTATGACAAAAACATGCATACAAGTGTATGATAAAAACATGCATACAAATGTATGATAAAAACATGCATACAAATGTATGACAAAAACATGCATACAAACGTATGACAAAAACATGCATACAAATGTATGATAAAAACATGCATACAAATGTATGATAAAAACATGCATACAAATGTATGACAAAAACATGCATACAAATGTATGACAAAAACATACATACAAATGTATGACAAAAACACGCATACAAATGTATGACAAAAACATGCATACAAATGTATGATAAAAACATGCATACAAATGTATGACAAAAACAAGCATACAAGTGTATGATAAAAACATGCATACAAATGTATGACAAAAACATGCATACAAGTGTATGATAAAAACATGCATACAAATGTATGATAAAAACATGCATACAAATGTATGACAAAAACATGCATACAAATGTATGACAAAAACATACATACAAATGTATGACAAAAACACGCATACAAATGTATGACAAAAACATGCATACAAATGTATGATAAAAACATGCATACAAATGTATGACAAAAACAAGCATACAAGTGTATGATAAAAACATGCATACAAATGTATGACAAAAACATGCATACAAATGTATGACAAAAACATGCATACAAATGTATGATAAAAACATGCATACAAATGTATGATAAAAACATGCATACAAATGTATGACAAAAACATGCATACAAATGTATGATAAAAACATGCATACAAATGTATGACAAAAACATGCATACAAATGTATGATAAAAACATGCATACAAATGTATGACAAAAACATGCATACAAATGTATGACAAAAACACGCATACAAATGTATGACAAAAACATGCATACAAATGTATGATAAAAACATGCATACAAATGTATGACAAAAACATGCATACAAGTGTATGACAAAAACATGCATACAAATGTATGACAAAAACATGCATACAAATGTATGACAAAAACATGCATACAAATGTATGATAAAAACATGCATACAAATGTATGATAAAAACATGCATACAAATGTATGATAAAAACATGCATACAAATGTATGATAAAAACATGCATACAAATGTATGACAAAAACATGCATACAAATGTATGATAAAAACATGCATACAAATGTATGACAAAAACATGCATACAAATGTATGACAAAAACATGCATACAAACGTATGACAAAAACATGCATACAAGTGTATGATAAAAACATGCATACAAATGTATGATAAAAACATGCATACAAATGTATGACAAAAACATGCATACAAACGTATGACAAAAACATGCATACAAATGTATGACAAAAACATGCATACAAACGTATGACAAAAACATGCATACAAATGTATGACAAAAACATGCATACAAACGTATGAAAAAAACATGCATACAAGTGTATGACAAAAACATGCATACAAATGTATGACAAAAACATGCATACAAATGTATGACAAAAACATGCATACAAATGTATGACAAAAACATGCATACAAATGTATGATAAAAACATGCATACAAATGTATGACAAAAACATGCATACAAATGTATGATAAAAACATACAAGTGTATGGCAAAAACATGCATACAAATGTGTGAAAAAAACATGCATACAAATGTATGACAAAAACATGCATACAAACGTATGACAAAAACATGCATACAAATGTATGATAAAAACATACAAGTGTATGACAAAAACACGCATACAAATGTATGATAAAAACATACAAATGTATGACAAAAACATGCATACAAATGTATGATAAAAACATACAAATGTATGACAAAAACATGCATACATATCTATGATAAAAACATACAAATGTATGACAAAAACATGCATACAAGTGTATGATAAAAACATACAAGTGTACGGCAAAAACATGCATACAAATGTATGATAAAAACATACAAGTGTATGGCAAAAACATGCATACAAATGTATGATAAAAACATACAAATGTATGACAAAAACCTGCATACAAGTGTATGATAAAAACATGCATACAAATGTATGATAAAAACATGCATACAAATGTATGACAAAAACATGCATACAAATGTATGACAAAAACATGCATACAAATGTATGACAAAAACACGCATACAAATGTATGACAAAAACATGCATACAAATGTATGACAAAAACCTGCATACAAGTGTATGATAAAAACATGCATACAAATGTATGACAAAAACATGCATACAAATGTATGGCAAAAAACATGCATACAAATGTATGACAAAAACCTGCATACAAGTGTATGATAAAAACATGCATACAAATGTATGACAAAAACATGCATACAAATGTATGACAAAAACATGCATACAAATGTATGACAAAAACATGCATACAAGTGTGTGACAAAAACATGCATACAAATGTATGACAAAAACACGCATACAAATGTGTGACAAAAACATGCATACAAACGTATGACAAAAACATGCATACAAACGTATGACAAAAACATGCATACAAATGTATGACAAAAACATGCATACAAACGTATGACAAAAACATGCATACAAATGTATGATAAAAACATGCATACAAATGTATGACAAAAACATGCATACAAACGTATGACAAAAACATGCATACAAACGTATGACAAAAACATGCATACAAATGTATGACAAAAACATGCATACAAACGTATGACAAAAACATGCATACAAATGTATGATAAAAACATGCATACAAATGTATGACAAAAACATGCATACAAATGTATGACAAAAACATGCATACAAACGTATGACAAAAACATGCATACAAATGTATGATAAAAACATGCATACAAATGTATGACAAAAACATGCATACAAATGTATGACAAAAACACGCATACAAACGTATGACAAAAACATGCATACAAATGTATGACAAAAACACGCATACAAATGTATGACAAAAACATGCATACAAATGTATGACAAAAACATGCATACAAATGTATGACAAAAACATGCATACAAATGTATGACAAAAACATGCATACAAGTGTATGACAAAAACATGCATACAAATGTATGACAAAAACATACATACAAATGTATGATAAAAACATGCATACAAATGTATGACAAAAACATGCATACAAATGTATGACAAAAACATGCATACAAATGTATGATAAAAACATACATACAAATGTATGATAAAAACATGCATACAAATGTATGACAAAAACATGCATACAAATGTATGACAAAAACATGCATACAAACGTATGACAAAAACATGCATACAAATGTATGATAAAAACATGCATACAAATGTATGACAAAAACATGCATACAAATGTATGACAAAAACACGCATACAAACGTATGACAAAAACATGCATACAAATGTATGACAAAAACACGCATACAAATGTATGACAAAAACATGCATACAAATGTATGACAAAAACATGCATACAAATGTATGACAAAAACATGCATACAAATGTATGATAAAAACATGCATACAAATGTATGACAAAAACATGCATACAAATGTATGATAAAAACATGCATACAAATGTATGACAAAAACATGCATACAAGTGTATGACAAAAACATGCATACAAATGTATGACAAAAACATGCATACAAATGTATGACAAAAACATGCATACAAGTGTATGACAAAAACATGCATACAAATGTATGACAAAAACATGCATACAAATGTGTGACAAAAACATGCATACAAATGTGTGACAAAAACATGCATACAAATGTATGACAAAAACATGCATACAAATGTATGACAAAAACATGCATACAAATGTATGATAAAAACATGCATACAAATGTATGACAAAAACATGCATACAATGTATGACAAAAACATGCATACAAATGTATGACAAAAACATGCATACAAATGTATGACAAAAACATGCATACAAATGTATGATAAAAACATGCATACAAGTGTGTGACAAAAACATGCATACAAGTGTGTGACAAAAACATGCATACAAATGTATGACAAAAACATGCATACAAATGTATGACAAAAACATGCATACAAATGTATGACAAAAACATGCACACAAGTGTATGATAAAAACATGCATACAAATGTATGATAAAAACATACATACAAATGTATGATAAAAACATGCATACAAATGTATGACAAAAACATGCATACAAATGTATGACAAAAACATGCATACAAATGTATGATAAAAACATGCATACAAATGTATGACAAAAACATGCATACAATGTATGACAAAAACATGCATACAAATGTATGACAAAAACATGCATACAAATGTATGATAAAAACATGCATACAAATGTATGACAAAAACATGCATACAAATGTATGATAAAAACATGCATACAAATGTATGACAAAAACATGCATACAAATGTATGACAAAAACATGCATACAAATGTATGACAAAAACATGCATACAAATGTATGACAAAAACATGCATACAAATGTATGACAAAAACATGCATACAAATGTATGAAAAAAACATGCATACAAGTGTATGACAAAAACATGCATACAAATGTATGATAAAAACATGCATACAAATGTATGATAAAAACATGCATACAAATGTATGACAAAAACATGCATACAAATGTATGACAAAAACATGCATACAAATGTATGATAAAAACATGCATACAAATGTATGATAAAAACATGCATACAAGTGTATGATAAAAACATGCATACAAGTGTATGATAAAAACATACATACAAATGTATGGCAAAAACATGCATACAAATGTATGACAAAAACATGCATACAAATGTATGATAAAAACATGCATACAAATGTATGATAAAAACATACATACAAATGTATGATAAAAACCTGCATACAAATGTATGGCAAAAACATGCATACAAATGTATGACAAAAACATGCATACAAGTGTATGATAAAAACATGCATACAAATGTATGACAAAAACATGCATACAAATGTATGACAAAAACATGCATACAAATGTGTGACAAAAACATGCATACAAATGTATGACAAAAACATGCATACAAATGTATGACAAAAACATGCATACAAGTGTATGATAAAAACATGCATACAAGTGTATGACAAAAACATGCATACAAGTGTATGATAAAAACATGCATACAAATGTATGATAAAAACATGCATACAAATGTATGACAAAAACATGCATACAAATGTATGACAAAAACATGCATACAAGTGTATGACAAAAACATGCATACAAGTGTATGATAAAAACATGCATACAAATGTATGACAAAAACATGCATACAAATGTATGACAAAAACATGCATACAAGTGTATGATAAAAACATGCATACAAATGTATGATAAAAACATGCATACAAATGTATGACAAAAACATGCATACAAGTGTATGATAAAAACATGCATACAAATGTATGATAAAAACATGCATACAAGTGTGTGACAAAAACATGCATACAAATGTATGACAAAAACATGCATACAATGTATGACAAAAACATGCATACAAATGTATGACAAAAACATGCATACAAATGTATGACAAAAACATGCATACAAATGTATGATAAAAACATGCATACAAATGTATGACAAAAACATGCATACAAGTGTATGATAAAAACATGCATACAAATGTATGACAAAAACATGCATACAAATGTATGACAAAAACATGCATACAAGTGTATGATAAAAACATGCATACAAGTGTATGACAAAAACATGCATACAAATGTATGACAAAAACATGCATACAAATGTATGATAAAAACATGCATACAAATGTATGACAAAAACATGCATACAAGTGTATGATAAAAACATGCATACAAATGTATGACAAAAACATGCATACAAATGTATGACAAAAACATGCATACAAATGTATGATAAAAACATGCATACAAATGTATGACAAAAACATGCATACAAGTGTATGATAAAAACATGCATACAAATGTATGATAAAAACATGCATACAAGTGTGTGACAAAAACATGCATACAAATGTATGACAAAAACATGCATACAATGTATGACAAAAACATGCATACAAATGTATGACAAAAACATGCATACAAATGTATGACAAAAACATGCATACAAATGTATGACAAAAACATGCACACAAGTGTATGATAAAAACATGCATACAAATGTATGATAAAAACATACATACAAATGTATGATAAAAACATGCATACAAATGTATGACAAAAACATGCATACAAATGTATGACAAAAACATGCATACAAATGTATGATAAAAACATGCATACAAATGTATGACAAAAACATGCATACAATGTATGACAAAAACATGCATACAAATGTATGATAAAAACATGCATACAAATGTATGATAAAAACATGCATACAAATGTATGACAAAAACATGCATACAATGTATGACAAAAACATGCATACAAATGTATGATAAAAACATACATACAAATGTATGACAAAAACATGCATACAAATGTATGACAAAAACATGCATACAAATGTATGATAAAAACATGCATACAAATGTATGATAAAAACATACATACAAATGTATGATAAAAACATACATACAAATGTATGATAAAAACATGCATACAAATGTATGATAAAAACATGCATACAAATGTATGACAAAAACATGCATACAAGTGTATGACAAAAACATGCATACAAATGTGTGACAAAAACATGCATACAAATGTATGACAAAAACATGCATACAAATGTATGATAAAAACATGCATACAAATGTATGACAAAAACATGCATACAAATGTATGACAAAAACATGCATACAAGTGTATGATAAAAACATGCATACAAATGTATGACAAAAACATGCATACAAATGTATGATAAAAACATGCATACAAGTGTATGACAAAAACATGCATACAAATGTGTGACAAAAACATGCATACAAATGTATGACAAAAACATGCATACAAGTGTATGATAAAAACATGCATACAAATGTGTGACAAAAACATGCATACAAGTGTATGATAAAAACATGCATACAAATGTGTGACAAAAACACGCATACAAATGTATGACAAAAACATGCATACAAATGTATGACAAAAACACGCATACAAGTGTATGACAAAAACATGCATACAAATGTATGACAAAAACACGCATACAAATGTATGACAAAAACATGCATACAAGTGTATGACAAAAACATGCATACAAATGTATGATAAAAACCTGCATACAAATGTATGACAAAAACATGCATACAAATGTATGACAAAAACATGCATACAAATGTATGATAAAAACCTGCATACAAATGTATGACAAAAACATGCATACAAGTGTATGACAAAAACATGCATACAAATGTATGATAAAAACCTGCATACAAATGTATGACAAAAACATGCATACAAGTGTATGACAAAAACATGCATACAAATGTATGATAAAAACCTGCATACAAATGTGTGACAAAAACATTCATACAAGTGTATGACAAAAACATGCATACAAATGTATGACAAAAACATGCATACAAATGTGTGACAAAAACATTCATACAAGTGTATGACAAAAACATGCATACAAATGTATGACAAAAACATGCATACAAATGTATGATAAAAACATGCATACAAATGTATGACAAAAACATGCATACAAATGTATGACAAAAACATGCATACAAATGTATGACAAAAACATGCATACAATGTATGACAAAAACATGCATACAAATGTATGACAAAAACATGCATACAATGTATGACAAAAACATGCATACAAATGTATGACAAAAACATGCATACAATGTATGACAAAAACATGCATACAAATGTATGACAAAAACATTCATACAAATGTGTGACAAAAACATTCATACAAATGTGTGACAAAAACATGCATACAAATGTGTGACAAAAACATGCATACAAATGTGTGACAAAAACATGCATACAAATGTGTGACAAAAACATTCATACAAATGTGTGACAAAAACATTCATACAAGTGTATGACAAAAACATTCATACAAATGTGTGACAAAGACATGCATACAAATGTGTGACAAAAACATGCATACAAATGTGTGACAAAAACATGCATACAAATGTATGACAAAAACATGCATACAAATGTGTGACAAAAACATGCATACAAGTGTATGACAAAAACATGCATACAAGTGTATGACAAAAACATGCATACAAATGTGTGACAAAAACATGCATACAAATGTATGACAAAAACATGCATACAAGTGTATGACAAAAACATGCATACAAGTGTATGACAAAAACATGCATACAAATGTGTGACAAAAACATGCATACAAGTGTATGACAAAAACATGCATACAAATGTATGACAAAAACATGCATACAAGTGTATGACAAAAACATGCATACAAATGTATGACAAAAACATGCATACAAATGTATGACAAAAACATGCATACAAGTGTATGACAAAAACATGCATACAAATGTATGACAAAAACATGCATACAAATGTATGACAAAAACATGCATACAAATGTATGACAAAAACATGCATACAAATGTATGACAAAAACATGCATACAAGTGTATGATAAAAACATGCATACAAATGTATGACAAAAACATGCATACAAATGTATGACAAAAACATGCATACAAATGTATGACAAAAACATGCATACAAGTGTATGATAAAAACATGCATACAAATGTATGACAAAAACATGCATACAAATGTATGACAAAAACATGCATACAAGTGTATGACAAAAACATGCATACAAATGTATGACAAAAACATGCATACAAATGTATGGCAAAAACATGCATACAAATGTATGACAAAAACATGCATACAAGTGTATGACAAAAACATGCATACAAATGTATGACAAAAACATGCATACAAGTGTATGACAAAAACATGCATACAAATGTATGACAAAAACATGCATACAAGTGTATGACAAAAACATGCATACAAATGTATGACAAAAACATGCATACAAATGTGTGACAAAAACATGCATACAAATGTGTGACAAAAACATGCATACAAATGTGTGACAAAAACATGCATACAAATGTATGACAAAAACATAAATACAAATGTATGACAAAAACATGCATACAAGTGTATGACAAAAACATGCATACAAATGTGTGACAAAAACATGCATACAAGTGTAAGACAAAAACATGCATACAAGTGTGTGACAAAAACATGCATACAAGTGTATGACAAAAACATAAATACAAATGTATGACAAAAACATTCATACAAGTGTATGACAAAAACATGCATACAAATGTGTGACAAAAACATGCATACAAATGTATGACAAAAACATTCATACAAGTGTATGATAAAAACATGCATACAAATGTAAGACAAAAACATGCATACAAATGTATGACAAAAACATGCATACAAATGTGTGACAAAAACATGCATACAAATGTATGACAAAAACATGCATACAAATGTGTGACAAAAACATGCATACAAATGTGTGACAAAAACATGCATACAAGTGTGTGACAAAAACATGCATACAAATGTATGACAAAAACATGCATACAAATGTATGACAAAAACATACATACAAATGTATGACAAAAACATGCATACAAATGTATGACAAAAACATGCATACAAGTGTAAGACAAAAACATGCATACAAATGTGTGACAAAAACATGCATACAAATGTGTGACAAAAACATGCATACAAATGTATGACAAAAACATGCATACAAGTGTAAGACAAAAACATGCATACAAGTGTATGACAAAAACATAAATACAAGTGTATGACAAAAACATGCATACAAATGTATGACAAAAACATGCATACAAATGTGTGACAAAAACATGCATACAAGTGTAAGACAAAAACATGCATACAAATGTATGACAAAAACATGCATACAAGTGTATGACAAAAACATGCATACAAATGTATGACAAAAACATAAATACAAGTGTATGACAAAAACATGCATACAAATGTATGACAAAAACATGCATACAAATGTATGACAAAAACATGCATACAAATGTATGATAAAAACATGCATACAAATGTATGACAAAAACATGCATACAAATGTATGACAAAAACATGCATACAAATGTATGACAAATACATGCATACAAGTGTAAGACAAAAACATGCATACAAATGTGTGACAAAAACATGCATACAAATGTATGACAAAAACATGCATACAAATGTATGACAAAAACATGCATACAAATGTATGACAAAAACATGCATACAAATGTGTGACAAAAACATGCATACAAGTGTATGACAAAAACATGCATACAAGTGTATGACAAAAACATGCATACAAATGTATGACAAAAACATGCATACAAGTGTATGGCAAAAACATGCATACAAATGTATGACAAAAACATTCATACAAGTGTATGACAAAAACATGCATACAAATGTGTGACAAAAACATGCATACAAGTGTATGACAAAAACATTCATACAAGTGTATGACAAAAACATGCATACAAGTGTATGGCAAAAACATGCATACAAATGTATGACAAAAACATTCATACAAGTGTATGACAAAAACATGCATACAAATGTGTGACAAAAACATGCATACAAGTGTATGACAAAAACATGCATACAAGTGTATGACAAAAACATGCATACAAATGTGTGACAAAAACATGCATACAAGTGTATGACAAAAACATGCATACAAATGTGTGACAAAAACATGCATACAAGTGTATGACAAAAACATTCATACAAATGTATGGCAAAAACATTCATACAAGTGTATGACAAAAACATTCATACAAATGTGTGACAAAAACATGCATACAAGTGTATGACAAAAACATGCATACAAGTGTATGACAAAAACATTCATACAAATGTATGATAAAAACATGCATACAAATGTGTGACAAAAACATTCATACAAGTGTATGACAAAAACATGCATACAAGTGTATGACAAAAACATGCATACAAGTGTATGACAAAAACATGCATACAAGTGTATGATAAAAACATGCATACAAATGTATGACAAAAACATGCATACAAGTGTATGACAAAAACATGCATACAAATGTATGACAAAAACATGCATACAAATGTATGATAAAAACATGCGTACAAGTGTATGACAAAAACATGCATACAAATGTATGATAAAAACATGCGTACAAGTGTATGACAAAAACATGCATACAAGTGTATGATAAAAACATGCATACAAGTGTATGACAAAAACATGCATACAAATGTATGACAAAAACATGCATACAAATGTATGATAAAAACATGCATACAAGTGTATGACAAAAACATGCATACAAGTGTATGACAAAAACATGCATACAAGTGTATGACAAAAACATGCATACAAGTGTATGACAAAAACATGCATACAAATGTATGATAAAAACATGCATACAAGTGTATGATAAAAACATGCATACAAATGTATGACAAAAACACGCATACAAATGTGTGACAAAAACATGCATACAAATGTATGATAAAAACATGCATACAAATGTGTGACAAAAACATGCATACAAATGTATGATAAAAACATACATACAAATGTATGATAAAAACATGCATACAAATGTATGATAAAAACATGCATACAAATGTATGATAAAAACATGCATACATGCATAAACACACTTTTGTTGTTAACATCAGCATCTTTTTGTAGTTTTTATCATATCATCTGAAAATACAAAAGGGTAAAATAAAATAATACAACCGAGGAGGAACTCTTAAAGCGTCTGTGTTCTGCACAGGATGAAGAGAATCAGCATCTGTACAGATGTTTTACTTAAATAATCCAGGAAGGTGGGACATCTGGAATAAAAAACTTCCACCCAGTCTGTCTGACTTCAGATTGAACATTTTCATCAGTGTGAAGCGTGAAATGCAGATTTTAAACAGCTAATTTACTGTAACAGCAGCTTTTCTGCCCTCTAGTGGTGGAATGATGTCCCTGCTGCTCTGACATGAAGATCATCTCATCAATACAGTTTTTTCATTTCCTCTCAGTATAAAAGGATTCCTTTAGTCAAACTACATGTTTTTTATTCACTTCACTTCATCTGCTCAGATCCACCGAACACACAAAGAAAAGAGAAATTACTGTGGATTACCATGAGTGAGACATGCCGCTTATGCTTTATGTTTGTCTCTAAGTTTTGTCTGTAGAGTTTCAGAGTTATTTCTGACTTTAGCAACAGAATAGAATCTGTCAGATGTGGTGGTCGGTAACACACGAGCACATGATGAGGAGACTCAGCATCTGTACAGCTGTGCTGCAGCAGAGAGGTGATAAAAGCTGTGAGCCGCAGAGGAAAATCCTCTTTGTGTGTGTGTGCAGCAGTCGGTTTCTCTTTAAATGTGAAGAATCCAAACTCTAAACCTCAAACCTCTCTGCGGTTTCAGAGACAGCAGGTCCCAAACGTCATCTTTACAGTCTGTAACCTTCAGCTTCAGCTTGTCGAGGCGGGACGTCCCCTGATGCTTTTCTGCAGGTTGTTGATGGAAAGAGGAATTAAAAAGTTCCACCCTGTCTTTCTCTGTTTGACTTTATTTCATGATAAAAACAGTTTTATATTCATCACACATCTTGAGAAACCTTCCGGCCCACAGCTCAGCGTGCCGCCTCGGCCTGTCGGTACGTCCCTTCTGCTTTTGTTAGGGTAAAGAGGTCGACTTCTGAGCTCAGACACCGAGGCAGACTGGACTTCAGATTCAAGGAAATAAAAGCTTTAAACTTTAAATTTACTCTGGAACAGCAGTTTAAATAATTTTTTGCTGCCCTCTGGTGGTTAAATAATGTCCATGCTGCACTGACAGGTCCATCCATCCATCTGTCCGTTATCTTCCACTCATCCGGCAGAATCAAATCAAATCAAATTTATTTGTAGCACAATTCATGTACAAAACAATTCAAAGTGCTTCACATAAAATAAAAGCATTGCAGCAGGGAGTGGAAGAAGCATTAAAAAATACAGAAAAGAATATAAAGAGAAACAAATAAAATAATTCAAATGAATTTATAACAAGCAACAGTCCAGATAAGTTCAAAGATATCGTGCAGATTCCATGCGTAGACGCATGAGAACAGAAATGTTTTTAACCTGCTATTATATAAATGTGAAGTAATTACTTCTGAATTAATTATATTGAAAGGGAAAAAAACAGTGAACTTTTTTCTGGTGTTTAAATGTTTTTATAATTCACGGGTCAAAAATGACCCATAAGACAATCTTTGTACCCTAGTGGTGTACAGCCCACATGGAAACATAAACAAAAATAAAGTCTGACTTTTTCTAATGATGGGGTCCCTTTAGGAAAAGTCAGAACATTTCAAGTTGGAAAAAGATAGTTTAAGGTATTTTTTCTACAGCTAAACATGGTGGTGGCTCACTTTGGACCTGCAAGACAACAGGAGGGTTAAAGAACCTTTCTATATTTTTGTATTTATTTCCAAGCACATGACTGCACAGCCGTGAAAGCGTCAGCAGAAGCATCTTAAACGCCCTTCCCCCCTCTCTTAGACATCCTGACATCATCCAACATCGAGATCCTCCCTGCCAGCAGCTCGGATGATAACACTCTGAATGTCAGAACATTTCCAGCCTCTCAAAGCCTCTGATGCAAAACAGTGAGAGTTGTGATATGAATCTACACGTGGGCGATATTGTGGTTTGTGATCCCGTCGCCCACCGTGCGTTCGTGTGCATGTGGCTGCAGACTTTCCCTGCGAGCTTGTGTGCATGCATGGTTTCACAGGAAGCGTTCCTATCTGATTCACAGTCAGTCTCACGTTTCTCTCCTGCTGCTGAGAGTCTGCAGAGAAGAAGTTTGTTAAGCTAAAGGTGGTGACAAACGCCTTAAACCTCGGCCCGGCCTTAGGCCGGCAGGACAACCTGTGGATGTGTTCCAGTGTTGGACGGGTGACTAAATTCTCAGGTAAGAAGACTTATACTCATTCTGCATTTTCAGTCCAAAGTAACCGCAGAAACATGCTTTGGAACCAACATCACAACTTTCAGAATGACTCTGAGACCTTTAACTTGCTCTGTCAGCGATCTGGAGCCGAATTCTGCTGTAAGGACGATTTAGTGCAATAAAATCTGCAGCTGACTGTCGGCTCTCCTCAGTAATGCTCCCTCATGTGGTGGAAAAGGTTTCAGATATAAGAGTTAAAGCAGATGCACACACAGCGCAAAAGTTCTCTGCTAAGAGAAGCAGCCGACCTTTGAAATACATCAAAAACTAAACATGTCAAAAACTCTCATCTTGCAAATAAGGCTTTAAAAAAAGTGTAAGAATTCTTTGTTTGGAGTGAATTAAAATGAGTGTTGTGGCCAGAAAGTTTGGTTTTATTGATTAAAGCTTTAAGTACGCTGCACAGTGTTAACCAGAAAGCCTGATAGGCTGCAGACACAGCTCCACATTACTGTAACATCAGCATAAACCCGGATGTACACCGACAAATATTTTATCGCACATTAACGCAGGTTTTATTATTTATTTTATTATTGTAAAAGTCTGTTTCTCACAGGCTTTTATTCTGTAAAAGTCTGCTGCTCACAGGCTTTTATTCTGTAAAAGTCTGTTGCTCACAGGCTTTTATTTTGTAAAAGTCTGCTGCTGTCTGCTGTGGAACAGGAAAAGAAAGTAATCGGCGGATCCACCAAACATGGAGAAGGGTACGGAACTTTTACTCGGCCATTTTCATGTTAAAGTTCTTCCAGACGGCGGAGTCGACAGAACCAAAGTCATCTGTAAACACTGCCAAGTTGAATTGTCTTCTCAGCGTAGTAGTTCCAGTCTAAAATATCACTTAAAGGCAAAACACACAACTGATAGCAGCAAGTCATTCAAGGAAACAGACAGTGGAGCGAGGCTTCTACATAAAAACTACAGAAAGATGCTGATGTTAAAAGTGTGTTTGCACAACAAATGTTATGGCACTTTCATTCATATGGCAGCACATTTAAAATAAAGCTAAATGCTGAAAGCTATACACTACTTTTGGATTCATTTTTGGGGGAATCATGTAATTAATTAAATTGAAAATTTGCAGGAGTTTTTAAAAAAAAATTATTTTGAAATACGTGCTTTTATGTTGAAACAAGTAAAACAGGAAGTAGCGCCGGTTAGCTCCGTGAGCTTCACACCTGTAGCTACCTGTGATGTTAGCTGCTGGTTTATCTTTATTTTATTACTCCATGCTTCGTGGTGTTTGCTGTAACTGTGTGAATGTGATGCATTCAACAGACTTTTACAATCAACAACCTGCGTTAATGCGCGATAAAATATTTATCGGCGTTAAATAATTAACAAGTTGACGCGATAATAACGACTTAACTCGCCCAGCCCTGGTTATTTTTTATTATTTTCCCCTTTAAATCAACCCCCCGTAAGACATCAAACTGAAACTGAGCTCCAGCTGTGAGTGACATTTCGTCTCTTTACATCTGGCAGTTGTTAGTTTCAGAGCCTCCATGTGAGATATCACATTTGGCAAACTTTGATCTTAGTTACAGTATTGCTATTAATACATTGTTATTGCACTGAACTGCCTTGCACTACAGTTATACCTATACCTTAACCTGCCTACTCTGATATTGCACTATTGCACAATTCTCACCCTTTTCAATTGTATCATTTGTATTATTGCATTTTGGTCTTACCTGTTGAGGTGTCCATGACCATGGTACACTGACAGGGACAACAAGAAGGCGGACATTTCCAGCCGCACACCCCTCTGGACAACTGCATTCCCACCCATAGTGTCTATTTATTGCAAATGTACAAACTGTATTTATTATTCTCATACACGTCCCTATTTACCACCCGTGCTCAATTCCATTCTTACTGTTTGTAATTTGTAATTTTTATTCTTTTATGTTATTGTTGAGTGTTTGAATTCCTTGTTTGTTTAGTCAAACCTGGCCAATAAAGCTGATTCTGATTCTGATTCTCATACGAGCTGTGATGTGTGTGTTTTCTGTCAACCTAAAAACGCAATTCTGTTTTTTTTCCTCTGATCTGGGGTGTTTGCTGCAGTTAGGATGTGGTGAACACACCCAGGCATCGGAGAAAAAAACTAAAAACGTCCCTGATCCAGCCGCCTGTTCTGCTTCCAAACCTTTCTTTGCTTTAACGTCTCTCACCACCGATTCATCGATGCTTTCTCGTCTCCTTTCTGCTCTGAACTTTGACAGAAGCAGAGTTTTTATCTGCAGGAAGGAGGTGAGAGATACCGTATGCCAGGCAGCCCTGTCGCATCAGCCAATGAGAGTCCACATGATGTGGACAGGAAGTTGTGTTTTATTGGTCTACAGCTTGACAATCAGCTGGATTGGCATCATTTTGTGGGTTTAGAAAATCCTCTGGAGAGACCAGCTGTTCCAGCTGTTCCAGTTGTGGATGTGCTGTCAGCCTGTCTGGAAACCAGGCGCTGGTCAGTGGAGCACCAAAACTAAAAATTATGCATGCATTAGAAACAGGGTTTCTATATCTATAGCAGGGAGAAAAAGGAGAGAGCTTCTCCCTCTCAGCTGTGATTTTACAAATCAAATTTATTTATATAGCACATTTCATGTACAGAACAGTTCAAAGTGCTTCACATAAAATAAAAGCATTGCAGCAGGGAGTGGAAGAAGCATTAAAAATACATAAAAGAATATAAAGAGAAACAAATAAAATCATTTAAATGAATTTAAAAACCAGCAACAGTCCAGATAAGTTCAAAGATATCGTGCAGATTTCATGCATAGACACATGAGAACAGAAATGTTTTTAACCTGGATTTAAAAATGTCTCCATTTGGTGAAAGTTTAATCTCCACTGGCAGTTTGTTCCACTTGTTTGCAGCATAACAGCTAAATGCTGCTTCTCCATGTTTAGTCTGGACTCTGGACTGGACCAGCTGACCTGAGTCCTTGGATCTAAGAGCTCTGCTGGCTTTATATTCTCTGAACAGATCACAGACTGTAAACCATCAGCAGGCTTTTAAAATCTATTCTGTGACTGACTGGACTACAGACAATCTAAGTTTTAAAAATGTATGATCCTTCTAAAATATTTGTGATAATTGTAGACCAAAGAGTTGAAAGGTTCGGATCCCTCCTCCAGTGCATCTCAGTATAATGCTTCATCAGTTCTCAGGGAGAACAAACTCTTAAACAGCTGAAACTGACAGTCCAAACCAGTTATTCAGAGTTATTAACAGAACACTGAGCTGAAGATGCTGCAGAACCTGATACATCACACACTGTAATAAACATTTTTAAATCCAGGTTAAAGACATTTCTGTTCTCATGTGTCTATGCATGAAATCTGCACGCTATCTTTGAACTTATCTGGACTGTTGCTGGTTTTTAAAGTCATTTAAATTATTTTATTTGTTTCTCTTTATATTCTTTTATGTATTTTTAATGCTTCTTCCACTCCCTGCTGCAATGCTTTTATTTTAAAGCACTTTGAACTGTTCTGTACATGAAATGTGCTATAAAAATAAATTTGATTTGATATGATTATAAACATTTTGTATAATCAGAAATGTGTTTTTGTGACATGGAAAAATAAGAACTATCAGCATGTTGAAGTCATGATTTTAATGGCTCATAAAGACTTAAAGAGCCGATGTAAAAAGAAGGATTTCCTCATCTGGTTATTGTGAAGAGACATGAGTAATTTCCCTTCATGTTTAGTCAAATTAAAGCAGAGTAGTTCAGAGGTGTCTCATGCACGGGACGCTTTACTCAGAACTGAAGGCAACAGATTTAAAAAACAAAAGAAAAAAAAAGATTGTTAGTGAAAATTTAAGCTTCATTTTAAGCAGATTTGGCACTTCTGACTCATTGATTTTGATCCCTTTAGAACAAGGTTGATGAACTCTTTATCCCTTTATACCACAGGATGGGATTTGAACCAGCAACCTTTATGCTGGGTGACAACAGTGCCGATCAGCAACCCCCACGCAGCCTCGAGTTGCTTTAAATCAGCTTAATAACGAGAAGAAGCTCCTGTCGTCCACCCAGAATCATGGAAAAAAGAAAAGAAAAGACGCATTGTTAGTCTTCCCCACGTTTTGTGTCGTCAGCTGATAAGTTTGTCCTCATTTCCTGCTGAGAAGTGGTTTAGAGACGCTCTTTAGAGTCTTTAATTCTACATTTAGTGACTCTTGTATCTGAGACAAAGCTGCTTTTCTACTTCTAACTGATTTTACTTCTAACTTTTGGTAGTTTTGACTGTTTCAGAGCTAAAATAAAAATAACTTTATTGAGATAAATTCACCTCAAATAGAAACCAATCCCTGCTGTCTGTGTGTTAATGAGTACTGGAGTATAAGAATCATCTTAAAAACATCAGAATGTGTTGTCTTATCTCTGGCAGCTTAACAAATATCAGCTCTTTTACGCTTTCAGACAGGAAGCAACATTTCTCTGAGATTACACACAGTTTCACTCCCTTTTCTGGATCAGTTTTCAGTCAAATCCTCATAAAAACTCATAAAGCTGAGATATTTTAACCTTTGCAGCAGTCTGTGTCAGGTTGGATACGTTTGGGTGTTTTTCTTTTAACTGAAACCAGATTGAGGGAAAGAAAATCTAATCACAGCTGTACCGTGCAGATTTCAGTCAGTTAACTCCGCTGGGCTGAGCAGCTGGGGGTTTTAAACCTCCAGGAAAACTCAAAAATGAAAACCAGAAAAAGAAAAAGTGCTATAAAATATCATAAAGATTATTATTCGTTTCCACTTTCTAAGCTTAAATCTTCTAATTAGCTTCAGCGCTAATCAGAGCTAAAGTTTAATTATTCATTTTAACAATAAAAGGAGCAGGTGGTGGATGATATATTTAAAGTAGGGCTGGGCAACGATTCAAATGTTTAATCTAATTGATCACATGATTTCCCTGATTAATCACGATTAATCACATTTGTACGCAGAATCCAAAAATGAATCCAAAAGTAGTGTATAGCCTTTAGCATTTAGTTTTATTTTAAATGTGCTGCCATATGAATGAAAGTGCCATACAGGGCTCTAGACTAACTTTTTACACTGGTTGCACTGGTGCGCCCAACTTTTTTTCTTAGGTGCACCCAAACGCATTGCATTTAACACAGCAGTTTTACAGGTTCACTTTTATTATTTATTTATTTTTAAATCGCTGTCCATATAGGCAATATTGACTTGTAAACGATTAACTAGCAATCTGGTCAAAACAAAGTTCTTTATTTGAAGCACAATTCTACGAACTTACTGAACTTAACTCACTAACTACTTACTGAAACTTACTGAAAAAGTGTTGGTGCTTAAAGTGCTTCGCTGGCCTGAAATTTAAACGTAAAACATCTCAAGATAAATTAAATAAAAAGAAAATCTAAATTAAAATTGCAAGTGTTTTAAGGGTTTCAAACTGAACATCTCATGGCTCAATGTCTTGTGGACTATCCTCCATCGCAGTCACATGCCCCTCGGATGGCCAACTCCTGTACTTGGGTTAAATATATCTAAATATATATATCAGTATATTCACCGGTCTTCCTCTCCTCAAGATACGGCCGTACAAAATGACGCATTCCTGCCATGTACTCACTGTTCGCAGTTAGCACAGACGTCTTTTTTTTCAACGTATCTGCGATGACTCCTATAAATTGCACGCACGCGACATCATTGCTGTACGTCGGGTTTATGTTTAAGCCATTTTTCTTCTGAAGAATTATTTCGGACTTGAACTTAGTGAAGGGAACTTTTGCAATATGGTAGGCAACTTTAAACTTGATTATCATCTGAGGCTACGGGTCTAATGTGTGTCTGTTGTTGAACCACAGGAAGACTTTCAGGGTCTCGTAGACTTTTTTTTTTTTTTTTTTGAACGGGTGGTTGCACCTATGCGACCTCAGATTTTTTTTAGTTGTACCATTGAGAAAAAAGGTTGCACTCTAGAGCCCTGCCATAACATTTGTTGTGCAAACACACTTTTAACATCAGCATCTTTCTGTAGTTTTTATGTAGAAGCCTCGCTCCACTGTCTGTTTCCTTGAATGACTTGCTGCTATCAGTTGTGTGTTTTGCCTTTAAGTGATATTTTAGACTGGAACTACTACGCTGAGAAGACAATTCAACTTGGCAGTGTTTACAGATGACTTTGGTTCTGTCGACTCCGCCGTCTGGAAGAACTTTAACATGAAAATGGCCGAGTAAAAGTTCCGTACCCTTCTCCATGTTTGGTGGATCCGCCGATTACTTTCTTTTCCTGTTCCACAGCAGACAGCAGCAGACTTTTACAAAATAAAAGCCTGTGAGCAACAGACTTTTACAAAATAAAAGCCTGTGAGCAGCAGACTTTTACAAAATAAAAGCCTGTGAGCAGCAGACTTTTACAAAATAAAAGCCTGTGAGCAAGACTTTTACAAAATAAAAGCCTGTGAGCAAGACTTTTACAATAATAAAAGCCTGTGAGCGACACTTTTACAAAATAAAAGCCTGTAAGCAGCAGACTTTTACAAAATAAAAGCCTGTGCGCAACATACTTTTACAAAATAAAAGCCTGTGCGCAACAGACTTTTACAAAATAAAAGCCTGTGAGCAAGACTTTTACAAAATAAAAGCCTGTGAGCAAGACTTACAATAATAAAAGCCTGTGAGCGACAGACTTTTACAAAATAAAAGCCTGTGAGCGACAGACTTTTACAAAATAAAAGCCTGTGAGCAACACTTTTACAAAATAAAAGCCTGTGAGCAACAGACTTTAACAAAATAAAAGCCTGTGAGCAGCAGACTTTTACAAAATAAAAGCCCGTGAGCAACAGACTTTTACAAAATAAAAGCCTGTGAGCAACAGACTTTTACAAAATAAAAGCCTGTGGGCGACAGACTTTTACAAAATAAAAGCCTGTGAGCAACAGACTTTTACAAAATAAAAGCCTGTGGACGACAGACTTTTACAAAATAAAAGCCTGTGGGCGACAGACTTTTACAAAATAAAAGCCTGTGAGTGACAGACTTTTACAAAATAAAAGCCTGTGGGCGACAGACTTTTACAAAATAAAAAAACCTGTGAGCAACAGACTTTTACAAAATAAAAGCCTGTGAGCGACAGACTTTTACAAAATAAAAGCCTGTGAGCGACAGACTTTTACAAAATAAAAGCCCGTGAGCGACAGACTTTTACAAAATAAAAGCCTGTGGGCGACAGACTTTTACAAAATAAAAGTCTGTGAGCGACAGACTTTTACAAAATAAAAGCCTGTGGGCGACAGACTTTTACAAAATAAAAGCCTGTGGGTGACAGACTTTTACAAAATAAAAGCCTGTGAGCGACAAACTTTTACAAAAAAAAACCTGTGAGCAACAGACTTTTACAAAATAAAAGCCTGTGAGCGACAGACTTTTTCAAAATAAAAGCCTGTGAGCGACAGACTTTTACAAAATAAAAGCCCGTGAGCAACAGACTTTTACAAAATAAAAGCCTGTGAGCGACAGACTTTTAGAAAATAAAAGCCTGTGGGCGACAGACTTTTACAAAATAAAAGCCTGTGAGCAACAGACTTTTACAAAATAAAAGCCTGTGGGTGACAGACTTTTACAAAATAAAAGCCTGTGAGTGACAGACTTTTACAAAATAAAAGCCCGTGAGCGACAGACTTTTACAAAATAAAAGCCTTTGGGCGACAGACTTTTACAAAATAAAAGTCTGTGAGCGACAGACTTTTACAAAATAAAAGCCTGTGAGCAACACTTTTACAAAATAAAAGCCTGTGAGCGACAGACTTTAACAAAATAAAAGCCTGTGAGCAACAGACTTTTACAAAATAAAAGCCTGTGAGCAAGACTTACAATAATAAAAGCCTGTGAGCGACAGACTTTTACAAAATAAAAGCCTGTGAGCGACAGACTTTTACAAAATAAAAGCCTGTGAGCAACACTTTTACAAAATAAAAGCCTGTGAGCAACAGACTTTTACAAAATAAAAGCCTGTGGGTGACAGACTTTTACAAAATAAAAGCCTGTGAGCGACAAACTTTTACAAAAAAAAACCTGTGAGCAACAGACTTTTACAAAATAAAAGCCTGTGAGCGACAGACTTTTTCAAAATAAAAGCCTGTGAGCGACAGACTTTTACAAAATAAAAGCCCGTGAGCAACAGACTTTTACAAAATAAAAGCCTGTGAGCGACAGACTTTTAGAAAATAAAAGCCTGTGGGCGACAGACTTTTACAAAATAAAAGCCTGTGAGCAACAGACTTTTACAAAATAAAAGCCTGTGGGTGACAGACTTTTACAAAATAAAAGCCTGTGAGTGACAGACTTTTACAAAATAAAAGCCCGTGAGCGACAGACTTTTACAAAATAAAAGCCTTTGGGCGACAGACTTTTACAAAATAAAAGTCTGTGAGCGACAGACTTTTACAAAATAAAAGCCTGTGGGCGACAGACTTTTACAA
Organism: Odontesthes bonariensis; assembly: GCF_027942865.1. Lineage (NCBI taxonomy): Eukaryota > Metazoa > Chordata > Actinopteri > Atheriniformes > Atherinopsidae > Odontesthes > Odontesthes bonariensis. The sequence continues at coordinate 36,626,350 of NC_134517.1, read as the reverse complement.
AATAAAAGCCTGTGGGTGACAGACTTTTACAAAATAAAAGCCTGTGAGCGACAAACTTTTACAAAAAAAAAACCTGTGAGCAACAGACTTTTACAAAATAAAAGCCTGTGAGCGACAGACTTTTTCAAAATAAAAGCCTGTGAGCGACAGACTTTTACAAAATAAAAGCCTGTGAGCGACAGACCTTTACAAAATAAAAGCCTGTGGGCGACAGACTTTTACAAAATAAAAGCCTGTGAGCAACAGACTTTTACAAAATAAAAGCCTGTGGGCGACAGACTTTTACAAAATAAAAGCCTGTGAGCATCAGACTTTTACAAAATAAAAGCCTGTGAGCAACAGACTTTTACAAAATAAAAAACTGTGAGTGACAGACTTTTACAAAATAAAAGCCTGTGAGCAACAAACTTTTACAAAATAAAAGCCTGTGAGCGACAGACTTTTACAAAATTAGATGTTATACAATCTGCACCAACAAACATCACGGTTGTTAGAGCACAGAGAACATTGCTGGTTTTAAGCTTCTTCTGTCCTTTCAGGGTGTCATTCCTCGAGACTATATGCTTTGAAATGACAAAAACAACAACAAAATACCCTGAGACGTGACTCAGCGTCGTGCTCAGACTTTACGACGTGATGCCTGGCTGCGTCTTCCTACAGGTGCCGTGCATCAGACCAAAACAACAGGCTTTGGTGATATCCTGTGAGATTTGGATGGTTCAACTGAACACTGAAACCACTGAAACCAGCTCCACATGCAGAATCTGAGCATCGTCGGCACCATACTGAAACAATGACAGCAGCAGAATCGGTCCGCAGTTTCCCGGGCGACTGAGGACTGTAGTTCTGCCTGTAACTTCAGGGTTTAACCCCCACACCGGCGGTTTCCAGGCAAAACACAGATGTGACGTCAGCAGGGCGGCGAATGTGGCAGCATCAGCACTTTCAGTGAGATCAGAACACACTCAGAATTAGCTGTTTTCCACTGTTTGCACATTATCGCTGCACATTTCGTGCACCGCGGCTGAGACGAAAGCAGCAAATGATTGTTTGGTTCCACAGAGAAATAACCGATGATTGAATATCTGATTCATTTGAAGAATTTGAGATAAAATTGGTTTTGATTGCATCACACGAGCAACACGTCCAAATCGAGTAAAGAAAAAGTTCCTTTAACTTTAAAGTTTAACTGATCAAAGAAAAGAAATAAACCTTCTCAGGTAAAACCAGCCAACAACACAGAGAAACTAAGTGAACCCCTGATCCAGTAGCTGGTAGCAGCAGTGTGTGAGAAACTAAGTGAACCCCTGATCCAGCAACTGGTAGCAGCAGCAGTGTGTGAGAATCTAAGTGAACCCCTGATCCAGCAGCTGGTAGCAGCAGTAAGTGAGAAACTAAGTGAACCCCTGATCCAGCAGCTGGTAGCAGCAGTGAGTGAGAAACTAAGTGAACCCCCGATCCAGCAGCTGGTAGCAGCAGTAAGTGAGAAACTAAGTGAACCCCTGATCCAGCAGCTGGTAGCAGCAGTGTGTGAGAAACTAAGTGAACCCCTGATCCAGCAGCTGGTACCAGCAGTGAGTGAGAAACTAAGTGAACCCCTGATCCAGCAGCTGGTAGCAGCAGTGTGTGAGAAACTAAGTGAACCCCTGATCCAGCAGCTGGTAGCAGCAGTGAGTGAGAAACTAAGTGAACCCCTGATCCAGCAGCTGGTAGCAGCAGTGAGTGAGAAACTAAGTGAACCCCTGATCCAGCAGCTGGTAGCAGCAGTGAGTGAGAAACTAAGTGAACCCCTGATCCAGCAGCTGGTAGCAGCAGTGTGTGAGAAACTAAGTGAACCCCTGATCCAGCAGCTGGTACCAGCAGTGAGTGAGAAACTAAGTGAACCCCTGATCCAGCAGCTGGTAGCAGCAGTGTGTGAGAAACTAAGTGAACCCCTGATCCAGCAGCTGGTAGCAGCAGTGAGTGAGAAACTAAGTGAACCCCTGATCCAGCAGCTGGTAGCAGCAGTGAGTGAGAAACTAAGTGAACCCCTGATCCAGCAGCTGGTAGCAGCAGTGAGTGAGAAACTAAGTGAACCCCTGATCCAGCAGCTGGTAGCAGCAGTGAGTGAGAAACTAAGTGAACCCCTGATCCAGCAGCTGGTAGCAGCAGTGAGTGAGAAACTAAGTGAACCCCTGATCCAGCAGCTGGTAGCAGCAGTGAGTGAGAAACTAAGTGAACCCCTGATCCAGCAGCTGGTAGCAGCAGTGAGTTGAAGTAATGGTTTCCTGTGGGACTCTAGAACACTTTGGTATCCAGAGGAGTTCATGGTGGACTCAGTGGCTGCGAGGTGCCCAGGTCCTGTGGCTGCAGAACCAGCCCAGATCATCAGCCCTCCACCACCGTGCTTGACAGCTGGTGTGAGGTGTTTGTGCTGATATGCTGTGTTTGGTTTCCTCCAAACGTGCTGCTGTGCATTATGAGCAAACATCTCCACTTTGGTCTGCTCTGTCCAAAGGACATTGTTCCAGAAGTCTTGTGGTTTGTTCAGATGCAGCTTTGCAAACCTAAGCTGTGCTGCCATGTTCTTTTTAGAGAGAAGAGGCTTTCTCCTGCAGCCCTTCCACACAAGCCACACCTGTTCAGTCTGTTTCTAACTGTGCTGCCATGACCTTTAACCTTTAACATGCTGACTGAGGCCTGCAGAGTCTGAGATGTAGCTCTTGGGTTTCTGACCTTGGGGTGACCTTTAACCTTTAACATGCTAACTGAGGCCCGCAGAGTCTGAGATGTAGCTCTTGGGTTTCTGACCTTGGGGTGACCTTTAACCTTTAACATGCTGACTGAGGCCTGCAGAGTCTGAGATGTAGCTCTTGGGTTTCTGACCTTGGGGTGACTTTTAACCTTTAACATGCTAACTGAGGCCCGCAGAGTCTGATATGTAGCTCTTGGGTTTCTGACCTTGGGGTGACCTTTAACCTTTAACATGCTAACTGAGGCCTGCAGAGTCTGAGATGTAGCTCTTGGGTTTCTGACCTTGGGGTAACCTTTAACCTTTAACATGCTAACTGAGGCCTGCAGAGTCTGAGATGTAGCTCTTGGGTTTCTGACCTTGGGGTGACCTTTAACCTTTAGCATGCTAACTGAGGCCTGCAGAGTCTGAGATGTAGCTCTTGGGTTTCTGACCTCGGGGTGACCTTTAACCTTTAACATGCTAACTGAGGCCTGCAGAGTCTGAGATGTAGCTCTTGGGTTTCTGACCTCGGGGTGACCTTTAACCTTTAACATGCTAACTGAGGCCCGCAGAGTCTGAGATGTAGCTCTTGGGTTTCTGACCTCGGGGTGACCTTTAACCTTTAACATGCTAACTGAGGCCCGCAGAGTCTGAGATGTAGCTCTTGGGTTTCTGACCTCGGGGTAACCTTTAACCTTTAACATGCTAACTGAGGCCCGCAGAGTCTGAGATGTAGCTCTTGGGTTTCTGACCTTGGGGTGACCTTTAACCTTTAACATGCTAACTGAGGCCCGCAGAGTCTGAGATGTAGCTCTTGGGTTTCTGACCTTGGGGTGACCTTTAACCTTTAACATGCTGACTGAGGCCCGCAGAGTCTGAGATGTAGCTCTTGGGTTTCTGACCTTGGGGTGACCTTTAACCTTTAACATGCTAACTGAGGCCTGCAGAGTCTGAGATGTAGCTCTTGGGTTTCTGACCTTGGGGTGACCTTTAACCTTTAACATGCTAACTGAGGCCTGCAGAGTCTGAGATGTAGCTCTTGGGTTTCTGACCTTGGGGTGACCTTTAACCTTTAACATGCTAACTGAGGCCTGCAGAGTCTGAGATGTAGCTCTTGGGGCTCTGACCTTGGGGTGACCTTGCTGGGACATCCACTCCTGGGCAGATTGACAGCTGTCCTGAATGTTTTCCACCTGTGAATAATCTTTCTCTCTGTAGAACGATGGACTCCAGATAGTTTGGAAATCACCCATTTTGTATTTTTCTGTTTGTATTTACTTTTGAAGCCAGAGTTGCTTCAGCCTCGTTGTTTGGAGCCTCCTTAGGGTCAGTAATGGTCAACAAAGACAGCTTCAGTAATGAACACTAATAATACTTCGTAACATGTGCTGTTTTTTGCCGATTTGATCCCTCCATCCCCCTCATATGATGAGCTCTCAGTCAGTTGCTGTAATCCAAAAACATTCATGGCAGCTTTCATCTGAAGGAAGCGACAGTTTGTCCTGCACATCCCACTCAAAGTATAGTATAATCCCTATTTTCCAAAACACTTTTTCTTTCTCTGTGAAAGATTCAGAGCTGCACTCAAAGGAGCAATAAATCAGACAAAGATGTATCTCTGTCGGCCGAAACGGTTTGAACTCAAATCAGAAGGAAAATTTGATTGTTCGTGAGCTGCAAACTGCACAGAAGAATTAAAGAAGATCAAAAAAACAGTTATTCAAATTTTGGGGGAAACATTTTGAAACCACAGGAATTTAGAAAAATATTCGCACAGCAAAAGTTTCCACAGAGCAACTCATTTACGCTCGTTGTTTTTCCACTCGACACTCGCGCGCCTTAAAAAAAGACTCGTAGTATTCAAATGGTTTCTGAGGAACCCCGACCTGTGTCGACAGATGTTCCAGATGTTTCCGAAAAGCGGCGAAGAGAAGAAGGCAAACTCATCTCACTGCAGGTTCTGGAGGAGGATATTTCTGCGGATGGCTGTGTGTCATAAGAAAAATAAAACCTCACCTTTAAAGATGTTTCTTTTGACTTGTTTTTACTTTTACTTCATGATAAAAGTAAGAAAGAGGAGGTAGTTTACAGCAGATTTATGTAAAAGTGCAACATGGGAAGCAAATAACGCGTTTCTGTTTGATGTGATACAGAAGTTGTGCTTTATTAAAAGTTATTAAAAGTTTAAGCAAACGTGTAAAAGTTCTGCTCGACTGTTGGAACACATATTCAGAGCTTTACCTTCTTATTCTGATATTTTAAGGGGTTTTCTGTGATTTCAAATCATTTTTAATTCTGTTTTCCTCGTCTTTCTTTGACGTTTGACGTGTTCGAGCTGCCAGTTTTTTTTTTCCTGCCACTGAAACAATGCTGTAACTTTGTGATGAGCTGGTTTATTGAAATAAACTTCAGTCTCAGCATTCCTGCAGAACCACCGCTGCTTAAAACTGCCGTCTCTCTTTACCGACAAAACATCGTCGTCATTTCCTGTGCTGCCACATAGATTTCCATGACAGCTCTGCAAGGCTATAAAGTTGAGTTTCAGTGTTTTTGCAGTATTTTCATGAACTTTACTCATCAGGGTGTCAGAGTGTGTGCGCGTCAGCCGCCTGTTTTAGTGAATTGGAAGTGCTTGTGGCTCTGGTTGAAGCTTTGTGAGAAACTGTAGGATGTTCCTGACTCACTGTGTGATGGGATGGATGCTGTTGACAGTCCTCAGCCTCTGCCTGCCTGTGTGGAGTGGTGAGTACAGTCAGGCTTTTACTGATGTGATGATGGAGGAGAAGAACTTTTGGTGTTTTTTGGTGATAATCAATCGAGCATAAAGTCAGATGCATTTAAAACAGATGCTGCACGAGTCCGAACAGCTTCAGATAATGAACCTTTGGATAATATTTGGGTCCTGAAAGCCTCCAGTTTGAAGTCAGTTCTTTACATTTAGAGGAAAAGTACTTAAAACCTGATCTGATTAGTGGAAATTACATTGTGTAACTAATATTTAAGGCTAAATTTAAACTGGATTACGAACAGAAGTTACAAAATTTCCATGTGAGAATAAATGAGAGGGAGTTCACATCTTTACAGACAACCTGTAATCATAGACAACAATGTTTTAATGCTCAGAATGCAGGTTAATGAATTGATGCATTACTGAGTTCGATCCAGGTGAATAAAGCGCTGTCATCTGCAAACAGATGTTGGAAAATAATGCTGTTTTTGTTTAAATGCTAAATTAATTTTTTTAAGAGTTTAATCCAACAAAAGTTGACTTTAGCTGGTCAAGTTTTTATATTTAAGGTTGGATCTTTTACAGAAGCTGGTTGGTAAAAAGGTCTTCAGCTGCAAATTAACCAAAGACTTTCGTTAACACTCAAAAATTAGGTGACAAAGGACACATTTTTGGGCAAACTGAGGACTACACCAGGCTCTTGGTTTGAGCTGTACAGGAACAGATTTCAGCAAAGGTTGATCTTTAGAGTCTGAGGAAGTGAAACCTTTATGTCGGACTGGTCATGTGGTACAGAAACAGGGGAGGTTTCCGTGTCCTCTGCTGATGGAGAACCTGATGAGCTGAATTTTAGTCTCTCCAACACAGATGATGTTTAAAATGAAAGAAACTGAGTGATAACACTTTTTCACAATATTAGTGGGAGCTGAAAGTTCTCCATGCTCCACTTCTGTTATGAAATGCATCCGAGGAGGTCATGAATGACTCTTTCAACATTTCTCGTAACATTTAAAACATTGAAGTATTTTACCTTTGTTTTGCACGTTTTACTTTGCAATCACTTGATATTTTTGTGGGATTTTGATAGCGTCTTTCCTGCCTCCTCAACATGATCAGCTCTACATTTTCAGGGCTTACACGTAGATTTGTTATTATAAAAGTGATTTTACATCCAACAACTGTAGTCGGAACCAAAGAATAAAAAAGAGTTACTTTAAATCTGTTAAAAACTTTGTGTAAAGATTGTAAAAATTAGAAATTAGTTTGGCTTCTTTGCATCTTTGCCAGCCGGTCACTGGTTAGGAGTCATCAACGTTGATGCTTCGCTGCGACGGCGGGACTCAGCGAGCTGCAGCGTTCAGTCAAACCAAAGCGTTTCAGTGTGACTCTCTGCATGTGACATAGTTCATCCAGCTGTGTGTGATCGGTAACACTGACGTCCATTTTCCCTGCCAGCTGTGAGGGTGACGCAGCCGTACAGGGTGGCGAGCACCAACGGCACGGCACAGATCCAGTGTGTCATCCAACCCCGGCCCGCCTTCCACCAGGTCCAACCCTCTCACGGCAGACACCAGGCGTACCCCTACCCCACCCCAGAGGATTTTCGAGTGACTCTGATGAAAGGTCTCCATGGCAACCAGGAACTCTGCTCGTCCGTCCTCAACTTCACAGAGCAAATAGAGACACAATGGGAGAGACAGGGAGAGGTAAGGCCTGTCTGCGTTAAAGGGAACTAATCATGTTTTAGTTTAACTTCTGTCATACATAACTGATTATCTGATGTTTATCTTATTCATTTATGTCCTTTACTTAGCCAGGAAGGTCTCATTGAGATACAAGATCTCCTCTTACAGGAACTCCTGAAAGCTAAACTTCAAATCAAACTATTTCTGATGTTAGTAAAATATGACGCAGAGAGACCAGCTAAAACCGACACGTTCACCTCCGGTTAAAAGCGAATGTAAAATAAAAACAGGTGTCGTTCAAAGCAGTTCTTAAAGCATCTTAACCCTAAGATGTGACCCTAAAACATGAAAAGAGGGGAGAGTTCGTAGGGCGATGATATTCTGAAGCTCATTCCATTCACGAGGAGCAAAGTGGGAGAAAACCAGCTCAGGGACATTAGAAATAAGGCTGTAGATCTAGTATCATGCCGGGTAATTTAGCAGCATAAGTAGGTCATCTACCTAACGATAACTTAGAAATAAACAGCGACATGTGCATTTTTCTTCTCTAAGGCTTAGAAAAGGCCGTCAGGTGAGTGCACGAGCCTGCAGAATATGGCAAATCAAGGACAAAGATGCATCAAGAGAGGAGCATTGTGCTGTTTGGAAAAGGAAAGCACATTATTATCTTTAAAAGCTTAATTTAGGATGAAGCTTTTTAACCGAGTATGAACATGAGAATTAACGGTAAGCTTATCATCAAGCCAAACGCATAGATATTCATGAGAAGAGACTCTATACGTTCACCGTCTCGCACTGCGTCAGAGAAAACGGATGTTTTAAGATGTAGTAAAAGTCATGAAATTGGTCTTGGCTTCCTGTAAGAGCTCTATGGCTGGATTCAAAGAAGGTGTAAATGATTGTGTCATCAGCATAAACCTTTACTTTGGTTTGATTTAACCCCTGTTTTAACTAATTTATGATTCATAAACCTGTGGTTACTGTCAGAGAGGCTGATGTATAGTTGAGTTCTTCAGGAAAGATAATTACTAAGAGCAGTTTAATGTTCTACATGATGTGGTAAATGTGATTAATCCCTGTAAGCTCCTCAGTTTCTTCATGTTTTTATCCACTTTTGTGATAAACTGATTTCAGCTTTCTTTATTCAGCCACAGCTCGCCTTCAAAGTCAAAGAACAGTAAAGCTCACAGGCTCTGGGTGCTGCCCCTCAGCAGGTGTCAGGGTTTGTGACGTAGATGAGTCTTAAATGGAAAAATAAGACACCATTGTGCACCCGTCACAGTTAACATCGAAACATGATGTCATTTGGTCTTTAGCAATGCATCACAGAACTTGTGCAGATCTGTTTTTATCTGAAATCTGATCTATTCAACCTGTTTTAAAGAAACCAGTCCATACATTTTGATTTATTCACACTGGTGCAGCAGCCTTTCCTCCCGTTTTAACCAAAGAACCAAGAAAAGAGAGCACATGACTCCTGTTTAACCCGACTAATCAGTAGAATACGATCTGTGATCATCCCACACACGTCTGTGAGCTACAGCATCCCTCAGGAGCTGCAGAAGCTGGTGCAGAACCAACCTGGCAACCTCAAACTTTACTGAAAGGCAGCACGTTTTGCTGCACTGTAACTCAATATTAAATCTAACTGAAAGGGACAAAATAAAAGTTATTTAACAGCTTCTACAACATATGACTCTCTGTCATTCAACACCTGATCAGCCTCAGTCCTGCACTTTGATCCACGGGGAGGCCTGAATGTGTTCAGGGAAAAACATGGAAGGTTAAGGTCAAGATCAGGCTGTTTAAGGGGGAATTACTCTAGACCTAAAGGTTGTTTTATCTTCTAGGTCAGTGGTTTTCAAAGTGGGGGCCGCCAGGGGGTGCTAGGGGGGCCTCAGAAAATTTGAGTGAAGATAAGAAAAAAATGCAAAAATAAAAAAATAGAATTAAATTTTTTTAAAACATCATTATAAAAAATTGTCAATTCTTTTTTATCAGTATTGTAAAATACAATTTATAATAATATATCATATCAAAATGTTATTTGCCATGCTTGTCTTTCTGATTGGCTGCCAGTCAAAACATCGTAGACCTGGCGGTTTGCGCCTGTTCTGAAGCTGCGCTGCTCCTCAAGCTAGCGTGTAGCTAGCTTAGCCAAAATGGACAGATTTTTGACTTGGAAGAGACTGAAAGAACTGGCCGACTAAAATCAGAAAGTATGAGGCAGCATACTTTAAGTTTGGCTTTACAGCCGTACAGAAAAATGCGTCCTCTGTGTGGAGACCCTCTCAAATGAGTGTTTAAAACCTTCGAAACTTCAGCGTCACTTGATACAAAACATCCGCCAGAGTCCGAAAAAACGGTCGACTTCTTCAGACGTAAAGAAGAGCATTTAGTCAGGCTGCATTCACACGGCGAGCTGCTGTCCGTGAAGAAAAGAAAGAAAATTCGTTCTAAAAGTTGATGTTTCTTTACATATTCTGTAGCATTGTCTGTGGTTTGCAAAGGGCCAGAAGCTAATACTGTTTGGGGGCCTTGGCATGGAAAAGTTTGGGAACCCCTGTTCTAGTCTACGCCATTAAAAGCCAAACCAGTCCTCCACACACTACAGACTCAAAGTTTAATTTGTTGCATCTAAGCCTGTTTCCTTCTGGTTCTCTGAAATGGAACAAAAATGTGGGTCAGGTCTTTTTTAATGCTGCCATAATGTCTGTTTCAGGTGCAGTGCTGGGCCAAGGTCAGAGATGGCGCCGTGGAGGTGACGATCTCCGGCCTGAAAGCCACGGACACGGATATCTATCGCTGTGAGATCCAGGTCTTCTACCCACCGCCGTTCCTGCGGTTCAGGGGCAACGGCACGCTCCTTCACGTAGTAGGTGAGGAGCCCACACGTGCGCACGCTTACATGCCGAGCGCTCACATCTGTCAGCACTCTTCATGCTGCTGGTTCGTCCACAGAGAGCTCCGACTGTCCTGCTCAGAGGGCGAAGGCCCAGCGGCGGGAAGAGGAGGACGAGGAGGAAGATGGCGAGAGGACGGCGCCGCTCAGTGTTCCTGTGGTTGTCCTGGTGATTCTGATCATCTGCGTTCTCCTCATCATCATCTACGTCCAGGTCAGAGCTTCATCCACTTTCACATCTTATAAGTTTTATAAGTTTACTTTAGTGTGATTTTTTGTGCTTTTACTCGACTCATCTCACGTTTGATGAAAAAAGAAAACAACATTAAAGGGACAGTTCGCCTCTTTTGACATGAAGCTGTGTAACATCCCATATCAGCAGCATCATTTCTGAACATCTTCTTACCCCCTGCTGCGTCCTGTGAGCAGAGTTCCAGCCTCGTTTTGGTGTTGATGAAGGTAGTCCGGCTAGTTGGCTGGGGTTTAAAAAATAAAGCGTTTTGCTTCTCAGAACAATATGCGTTCAACAGAGTAATACATTTGCATCACAAAATGGTTCTCCAGGAAAAAGTCAGACCTCACAATCTCTTGGCCCTATTTTCTCTCCCTTCGTATCACTGCCTGCTGCCGCCTGCTGACAGCCGCACCTGTTACGCTGTTTGCTGCTCGGAAGCAGCGGACTGCTCGGTCTGTGCTTCGGTCTGCACGGTCTACACAGCAGGCAGTGATACGAAGGGAGACAAAATAGCCCCAGCCAACTAGCCGGATTACCTTCATCAACACCAAAACGAGGCCGGAACTCGCATTTACCTGCATTGTTGTTTAGCTGTGTTTTTATTTACCTGCGTTGTTGTTTACCTGTGTTGTTATTTACCTGTATTTTTATTTACCTGTGTTTTTATTTACCTGCGTTGTTATTTACCTGCATTGTTGTTTATCTGTGTTTTTATTTACCTGCGTTGTCGTTTATCTGCGTTTTTATTTACCTGCGTTGTCGTTTATCTGCGTTTTTATTTACCTGCGTTGTTGTTTACCTGCGTTTTTATTTACCTGCGTTGTTATTTACCTGCATTTTTATTTACCTGTGTTGTTATTTACCTGCGTTGTTATTTACCTGCATTGTTGTTTACCTGCGTTTTTATTTACCTGCGTTATCATTTACCTGCGTTTTTATTTACCTGCATTTTTATTTACCTGCGTTGTTGTTTACCTGCGTTGTCATTTACCGGTGTTGTTGTTTACCTGCGTTGTTGTTTATCTGTGTTGTTGTTTACCTGCGTGCTGCATGTACACTGTAAACAAGGAGAATAAAGCAGCATTTTCTCTGTTTTTTCTGCAGACTCTTCAGTGTGAACGAGGGAGGAGGGAGATGGTCAGGATGACTCTGCCTCTTCATCATAAGACGGAGGCCACGTCATTTCCGTATGAAAACATATAAAACCTTCCTAACGTGTCTCCTACCGGCTGTGAATACTGTGCACAGGGTGTGGATTTAATTATCCCCCATTTCTTTTTAAACTACAGACAGAGGAACCTTGGACTGTCTGTGCATGTTGTACTTATTTAGTACAAAAACATTATATTTTGTAACACACATTGTGTTAAAGTTGTGGCTTTTATTGAGTTGTTATTGTGAAGGCTCGAGCTGCGAGTACTGTGTACAAACTGCTGCTGAATCACCAGGAATACGTCTGCCACTTTGTCTGTTTTTAAGTATGTTGTTGCCAGCAAATAATCATGTATTCATGTTGAATATTTCCTGATAATAAAGTTCCTTAATTGTAAAGTGCAACTTTAAAAAAAAAAAAAAAGTAAAACCAAGCAACTTGGTGTTGGTGTGTTGCTTACACGTAGATTTGTTATTGTAAAAGTGATTTTACTTCAAACAACTGTATTCTGAACCAAAGAATAAAAAAGAGTTACTTTAAAACTGTTAAAAACTTTGTGTTTGAAAATGCACAAATACACATTTAGTGTGAGTCAGAAAACTTTATTTAACCCAAAGGACAATTCATTCAGCAATTAGGCCAGTTTGTTAAAAAGAAACAAAGAGTTTAAACAGTAAGATGAAAATACCAAGAGAGCAAATCAGTGTCTTCACACATTAAAGGACAAAATGAGGACAGTGAAGACGAAAAGACACCGTTACAAAGTGCTACCCGCAGCATCATGGGCGTCGCACCTGTGGGGGATACAGCAAGATGATTTCACCCCCCCCCCCCACATTTTCCAAAGGTAAACCCGTTTGCCCCATGGATGTATGGATGTATGGATTTGAGCAGTGTAACTACTGTAGTTTCCATACAGGATCTAGTTTAGGGTGATGAGAATACAAATAAAAGCAGTAAAATGACCCTGTTCTGCATTTTCACAAATCAGAAAAAGGTTTCACAAATCCCAAACAAAGTTTTAATGAATCTATAGCCTCTTTAGAATAATTATATCCAGATTGGAGCAGTGTAGCTGTTGTAGTTTCCATACAGGACCTAGTTTAGGGTGATCAAAATGCAGTGAAATGGCCCTTTATGCCCATCCATTTAATTCGCGAATCGGATGCCAACTTCAGTGTCGTGTCTATGGGCTTGATGTGGCGCTTATGTGCCCCCCCTGGAACACCCGCACATTTAAAATCACTGCTCCACCCCTGCGCAGCATAAAGGGTAAAAGAGTTTATCAGGACGAGGTGACGAAGGATGAATCCAGCTGGGCAGGACCTCTGCAGGTGGAGGGAGAAGGATGGGAGATATTTCCAGGAGAGGGGAATGATCCAAATTAGCTGGAGAGGAGGGAGCAGGCTGTGCTGCTTGGTTCTGAGGCGGCGGCGGGGCGAGCAGGCAGGCAACAACAGGTGGAGGAGGGAGTCCAACCATGAGTGTCGAAAGTGGCGCGAGGAAACCAGAACACGGAGAGACTTTAGCAAGAAAAAGCTCTCAGTGCAGCCACTGGAGTCGGCCTGATCACCACACTCAGTGGGGTCACATGGCACTGAAAGGATCACATAATAGGCTAAATTACAATCAGACTGAGTTATTAAGTTGAAAAAATTAAATGAAAAGCGAACAGACTCCAGACATTAACCCAAATACTGGGAGGCAACAGATGCTTTGATGGAGGTTGACAAACCAACTTAGAGGTGCGTTAGCTCCATCATTATGCAGGAAAAAAGGAGAAAAACCAAGATTATGGTCACTAAATCAGTTCATTTAGAAGCTTTATAACCTGACCTCTGCCCTCTGAAGGCTTCTCTCTGGGTTAGATTACCTGCAGGACGTTGGTGCAGGTTCCAGTTTGACCTATTTTAGGTGACGTATAACTGAGACCTGTATGACCAACTGTCTGTCATACAGAAAGGATTCATGATGGCTGCCCTTCAGTGTTTAAAATCCAGCTCTTATTCTTAATGTTTGTTAAGTTTAACACATCGGCCTGTTTATTTCCCTCCACATCAGCATAAGCACGAACTCACACCAAAGACATCGAGTTGACTTCATTCCTTCCTTCATAATGTCCATTTCATTCATCCTTTCTAAAGGAAGATCTGACATATTTGGTATTTTTGAGTGATGAAAAGCTGTCAGACACAGTTAGGATGTTATTGATTCAACACGCAGCAAAATGTTCTGCTAACAGGAACAAAGAAATGACTGAAAGTCCAAAGGAAACCAAGAGGAACAGAGACTAAAGAAGTGTTTTAACTTCACTTTGCTCTCGTTTCTAACCTGTTCCTTCTGAGCTGTTTCACTTCCTCTGAAAGAATCCTCCTCCTTTTCCTTTTTCCTTCGGAAGCTTTTCACATTCCTGAGTCGTTTCCCTTTAAATTCTCAGTTTGTATTAAAAAATCTTCTCTGTTCTGGATATGGGTTTCGCTTCCTCCACAAACCCACTGATTAAACTGATTTAATTCAGTGAAACTAATTCAATTCAATTCATCCATCCATCCATCCATTATCTTCCGCTGGTCCGGGGATCGGGTCGCGGGGGCAGCAGCTTAAGCAAAGAGACCCAGACGTCCCTGTCCCCGGCCACTTCCTCCAGCTCTTCTGGGGGGACCCCGAGGCGTTCCCAGGCCAGCCGAGAGACATAGTCTCTCCAACGTGTCCTGGGTCTTCCCCGGGGCCTCCTCCCAGTGGGACGGGCCCGGAACACCTCACCAGGGAGGCGTCCAGGAGGCATCCTAACCAGATGCCCGAGCCACCTCATCTGACTTCTGGCTCAGCTCCTTCTTCACCACGACGGGCCGGTGCAGAGCCCGCATCACTGCAGACGCCGCACCGATCCGTCTGTCAATCTCCTGCTCCATTCGTCCCTCACTCGTGAACAAGATCCCGAGATACTTGAACTCCTCCACTTGGGGAAGGATCTCATTCCCGACCCGGAGAGAGCATTCCACCCTTTTCCGGCCGAGGACCATGGTCTCAGGTTTGGAGGCGCTGATTCTCATCCCAGCCGCTTCACTCTCGGCTGCGAACCGCTCCAGTGAGAGCTGAAGGTCACGGCCCGACGACGCCAACAGAACCACATCGTCCGCAAAAAGGAGAGACCCGATTCTGAGGTCGCCAAACCGGACCCCCTCAACGCCCTGGCTGCGCCTAGAAATTCTGTCCAAAAAAAAAAAAAAAAAGTAAATATATCACTAAGCCCACCGTTTTTGGTGGAAATGTTAGTACAGTGTTTAGCCAAGTGTAAATTTTTCATCATTGCTAATAATTCCTGTTACTAATGCAGACATTTGTCTGGGGATTGAATGACGCTTTAGCCCTGTCAAACTGATGAGCTAGATGTTAGTTAGATAAAACAATGCTTCAATGAGAAAAATGCAACTATAACAATATATATGCATGGACCTCTAGCTATGGCTGATTTGCAGACCTTGTCGCTGGTTAGGATCAAAATGAAAACATAAAAGAACAAGCACAGAGGAACTGAACAACAAGAATGCCATTAAAAAAGAGCACAGTGTTTGAAAGGAAGAAATAGAGACAGGCAGTAAGGAATCAGGTCTTGACTGTTATTGCTATTATTGTGTCCTGAATAAATTTGATGTTCTCAAAAAAAAAAGAAATAAATGAAAAAAGAAATTCTGTCCATAAAAATTATGAACAGAATCGGTGACAAAGGGCAGCCCTGACGGAGTCCAACCCTCACAGGAAACATGTCCGACTTACTGCCGGCAATGTGGACCAAACTCTGACACCGGTCATACAGAGACCCAACAGCCCATATGAAGGAGTTCGGCACTCCATACTCCCGGAGCACCCCCCACAAGAGTCCCCAAGGGACACGGTCGAACGCCTTCTCCAAGTCCACAAAACACATGTAGACCGGTTGGGCGAACTCCCATCACCCTCCAGGACCCTGCTGAGGGTATAGAGCTGGTCCACTGTTCCACGGCCAGGACGAAAACCACACTGCTCCTCCTGAATCCGAGATTCAACTATAAGACAGATCCTCCTCTCCAGTACCCCCGAATAGACCTTACCAGGGAGGCTGAGGAGTGTGATCCCCCTATAGTTAGAACACACCCTCCAGTCCCCCTTTTTAAAGAGGGGAACCACCACCCCGATCTGCCAGTCCAGAGGCACTGCCCCCGATGTCCACGCGATGCTGCAGAGGCGTGTCAACCAACACAGCCCTACAGCATCCAGAGCCTTGAGGAACTCAGGACGGACCTCATCCACCCCCGGGGCAACCGAGGAGTTTTTTGACCACCTCGGCAACCTCAGCCCCAGAAACGGGAAGCCCCACATCCGAGCTCCCCAACTCTGCTTCCTCATCGGAAGGCGTGTCGGTGGGATTGAGGAGGCCCTCGAAGTACTCCCCCCACCGACTCACGACGTCAGCAACAACGCTGATATTAAACCCACTAACCGAGCAAAATGAGTCAAAAACAGGCGTGTTTGGAAAGCTTCTTCCCAGCGAGGAGACAGAAGAAGAGGCTGTGACCACTAAGAAAAAGAAAGCTGCATTTTGAAGGCATGTTTAAACGTTACCATAGCAACCAGAGAGGATGTTATGTCAGGAGGACGTTGCTAATAAAGTTACATACACAGTGGATTCAAGTTTATTATCATATTTACTAAACACCACAATGTCTGTGTTGGTCGTATCATTTTATTTTAGAGGTTGGAGACCGCTGCCGTGTTGAGCTCAAACGACGCGAACACGCACATTAAAAAAAACACAAACACAAATTTTGATATGAACGTAAGAGCCGCATGAAACCAGACAAAGAGCCGCAGGTCGGCCACCGCTGGTGTAGCATACATACTGAGGAACTAATGAGCAAATAGCCTGCAGGTGAGCAGGAGATGGGCGGGGAAACCTGGGTGAGGGAAAGGGGTAAAAAGACAGGATCTGAAAATGACAGGAGAGTTTGTGACATGAAAGAAAAATAAATAAAAACTAAGAATTAGTGTAACTACGTTACATATAGAGCGCCAAATTACAACAAATGTCATCTCATGGCACGTCACTAATACAGTTCAATTCAAGCCAATTGGAGTTCAACTAATCATAATCCAATCAAATCAAATTAATTCAATTCAAAATGAGTCCAATTCATCCATAAAGAGCCATTAAAAACAGTTTCCCAGCTCAGGAAACCAACAGACTGCACTGAAGCTTCTCTCTGATCCAATCTCCCATCCTGAGCTGCACGAGGCGACTGGAGAGAAAAAACTCCCTTTGAACAGGAGGAAACCTCCATCAGAACCAGAACTAACAATGCTAACTGCTAAAAGAATGCTAACTGTTAAAAGAATGCTAACTGCTAAAAGAATGCTAACTGTTAAAACAATGCTAACTGCTAAAACAATGCTAACTGCTAAAAGAATGCTAACTGTTAAAACAATGCTAACTGTTAAAAGAATGCTAACTGCTAAAAGAATGCTAACTGTTAAAACAATGCTAACTGCTAAAACAATGCTAACTGCTAAAAGAATGCTAATTGTTAAAACAATGCTAACTGTTAAAAGAATGCTAACTGCTAAAACAATGCCAACTGCTAAAAGAATGCTAACTGTTAAAACAATGCTAACTGCTAAAACAATGCTAACTGCTAAAAGAATGCTAACTGTTAAAACAATGCTAACTGCTAAAACAATGCTAACTGTTAAAAGAATGCTAACTGCTAAAACAATGCTAACTGTTAAAAGAATGCTAACTGTTAAAACAATGCTAACTGTTAAAACAATGCTAACTGCTAAAACAATGCTAACTGTTAAAACAATGCTAACTGTTAAAACAATGCTAACTGCTAAAACAATGCTAACTATTAAAACAATGCTAACTGTTAAAAGAATGCTAACTGCTAAAACAATGCTAACTATTAAAACAATGCTAACTGTTAAAAGAATGCTAACTGCTAAAACAATGCTAACTGGTAAAACAATGCTAACTGTTAAAACAATGCTAACTGTTAAAACAATGCTAACTGCTAAAATAATGCTAACTGCTAAAAGAATGCACTTTAATCTTTTCAGAGCATCTGTGGGACAGCTCCTGTTTTTCAGCCAGAAACACCTAAATATATACATATTTATATACGTAAAGCCAAACACTTAGTTACTCTGTAAACCTTTCTGTTTCTTTGACTCTAGAATAAAACTCTAGATTTGTTTCTGGTGTCTAAACACAGCGAAGACACTAGAAATCATCCCTTTGTGCTCGTGTCTGTTGAATGAAGAGTCAAACTAATGAATGTATTGCAGACTTAGGTTTTAATTCCATTTCAGAAAACTGTTTTCTTCTTAGATATTTAATAAGATCAGCAGGATTTACACGCGTTGCTTTAAAGTTGGACTGAAAGGAGACATTTCACTTCTAAACTCGATGGCGGGCCTCACAGTAACTGGTTGCATCAGTTTATCGGTTGTACGTGGTTAAGGTAGAGCTCCATAAAGAAAGAAAAGACAGAAAAGAAGTGTTTGCTGGCAGAGAAAAGATAGAACTGATGAGAGATAAAGTTAGAAGAAAACCACCTCATTGTTTTCAACTGAAAAAGCCGAAATCTGCTTTTCTCTTCATCTTTGAGATAAGATGACTCCCCGCGGACCAATCAGAGAGCAGCGTTCAGGCTGCTGATGGGGACATTATCTGTGGTTTCTGCTTGTTTTAGTCATGCAAACGTTGAGCTGAGGCCCAAACAGTGAAAAACAGGATGTGGAGTAATACTGCTGACTGTAGAGTCAGTGATAGATTCAGCTGTGATCAGGTGCACCGAGGAAACCTGTTGTTTTCCACCCAGAGTTCAGGCTGCGTAAGCTTTGGATAATTATTACAGCTTTCACAGATTGTTGTGAACGTGGCTGTGAAACTTCTGCGAGAAGAAGCTCAAACATTGAAGCTTTAAAACAAGCTCCAGTACCTAACTCTGACATAAAAGTCGTGATCCCTGCCTCATTTCTTTCTATATTTAAAGGAAAAACAGGAAATAAGTGCAGTGATTTGTTAAAAAAACATGTTCCAACATGAACATAAACCCAGAATCTGAGGCAGAACCAGAGTTAGTTCAGCTCTGAGCAGCTTTAAAGTGAATATCTGCAGATGTTTCCATGGTAACAGCTGCAGAGATTCACTGAAACATGTTCCAACATGAACATAAACCCAGAATCTGAGGCAGAACCAGAGTTAGTTCAGTTCTGAGCAGCTTTAAAGTGAATCTCTGCAGATGTTTCCATGGTAACAGCTGCAGAGATTCACTGAAACATGTTCCAACATGAACATAAACCCAGAATCTGAGGCAGAACCAGAGTTAGTTCAGTTCTGAGCAGCTTTAAGGTGAATATCTGCAGATGTTTCCATGGTAACAGCTGCAGAGATTCACTGAAACATGTTCCAACATGAACATAAACCCAGAATCTGAGACAGAACCAGAGTTAGTTCAGTTCTGAGCAGCTTTAAGGTGAATATCTGCAGATGTTTCCATGGTAACAGCTGCAGAGATTCACTGAAACATGTTCCAACATGAACATAAACCCAGAATCTGAGGCAGAACCAGAGTTAGTTCAGTTCTGAGCAGCTTTAAAGTGAATATGTGCAGATGTTTCCATGGTAACAGCTGCAGAGATTCACTGAAACATGTTCCAACATGAACATAAACCCAGAATCTGAGGCAGAACCAGAGTTAGTTCAGTTCTGAGCAGCTTTAAAGTGAATATCTGCTCTGAGCTGCTTTCTCCTCCAGCACAGCCTGAACCCTCTCAGACAGCTTTCTGTCCTTTCTTTAAGGAGTCTTCAGGAATAGTTCTCCAGGCTTCTTGAAGGACATCCCAAAGCTCTTCTTTGGATGTGGGCTGCCTTTTGTTGCGTTCTCTGCCAACATGATCCCACACTGCTTCAGTAATGTTGAGCTCCGGGCTCTGGGGAGGATTCATCCCTCCATCAGACCTGCTGCCACTGATTTTCAGCCCACTTCTTGTGTCCTTTGGCACAGCTCAGCCTTTTCTCCCTGTTTCCCTTCCTTAAGAACGGCTTCCTGACAGCCACCCTTCCATGGAGCCCATTTCTGATGAGGCTTGGGCCAACAGCAGATGGATCAGCTGAAGGTCCAGATGCATCTCTCAGCTCCTGTGTCAGGTCTTTGCTGGATGTTTTCCTCTTTCTTAAGGACATCACTTTCAGATCCTGTTCATCTGCTGTAGATAGTTCTTTAGGCCTGACACTTCTTCTTCTGTCCTCCACTTGTCCAGTTTCCTCAAATGTTTTAAGGACACACTGCACACCATGCTGAGATATGCCAAGTTTTCAGCTAACAGCTCTTTGGGAATCACCTTGTTGCTGCAGAAATCCTGTTTTCTGTCTGTCACACTGTGTTATCTTTGCTGTTTTTCACACATGCAGCTAAAGAAATGGGAACAAATCTTAATTCCAGCCTAAAACCAACAAAGAGCTTCTAGATTATTCATTTCTGCTGGCATAAAACAGTTTAATCATTTCATTTATATTAATTGTTCCATAATTAGTCATTAGATTATATCTTATATTCCTTTTTTAAGCTTTAAATTGAATCTTATTTACTTTTTATTGATGTTGAATAACATATAATTCTTATTATTGTCTGTTTTTTTCCTACTTTTCTACTTTTAGACGTGATAACGTTCATTTTTTGGGATTAGGATTGTTTTTTAAACTGAATTTCTTATATTAATTTGACTCTTTTGGTAACTGAAAGCAGTTTTAAACGTAAATGTACAAAAAAGTTGAAACTATGAAGCTGTTTTTCACAGATGCAGCTAAAGAAATGGGAACAAATGATGTGTCTCTGTGACAGGCTGCTGGGAACAAAGTGCCTAAAGATCCAGTTTAAAACGGCTTCTTTGCTGAGTTGGACACAACACTGGTTCGTCCCTTGAGTTAGAATGAGTGCTTTACTGAAGACACTAAACTCACACCCAGAGTGAGATATTTAAAGCTATGTTAGAGGTGTCTCACTGATCCAGAAACCCTGTTTTCAACATCTGTGTGGAGCAGAAAAGCTGCTCAGACTCACCAAAACTAGACTGAAAATGGAAACAACAACCTGGTCCGTTAAGGGCTGGGCGAGTTAACTCATTAATTATTTAATGCAGGTTAGCGCAGGTTTTATCATTTATTTTATTATTGTAAAAGTCTGTTGCTCACAGGCTTTTATTTTGTAAAAGTCTGTGGCTCACAGGCTTTTATTTTGTAAAAGTCTGTTGCTCACAGGCTTTTATTTTGTAAAAGCCTGTCTCTCACAGGCTTTTATTCTGTAAAAGTCTGCTGCTGTGGAACCGGAAAAGAAAGTAATCTTTGGATCCACCAAACATGGAGAAGGGTACGGAACTTTTACTCGGCCATTTTCATGTTAAAGTTCTTCCAGACGGCGGAGTGGACAGAACCAAAGTCATCTGTAAACACTGCCAAGTTGAATTGTCTTCTCAGCGTAGTAGTTCCAGTCTAAAATATCACTTAAAGGCAAAACACACAACTGATAGCAGCAAGTCATTCAAGGAAACAGACAGTGGAGCGAGGCTTCTACATAAAAACTACAGAAAGATGCTGATGTTAAAAGTGTGTTTGCACAACAAATGTTATGGCACTTTCATTCATATGGCAGCACATTTAAAATAAAGCTAAATGCTAAAAGCTATACACTACTTTTGGATTCATTTTTGGATTCTGCGTACAAATGCTATTAATCGTGATTAATCAGGGAAATCATGTGATTAATTAGATTAAACATTTTAATGAAAACATCATTTTCTGGTCCTCACCAGGTCTCAAAGTGAGTGTCATTCTGCTTAAAATGCCAACATACCAGCTGATTAATTCTCTAAAAAACACAAGTTTTCCCCAAAAGGAAAAACATGAAAAATAATTACTGGCATCCAGGAAGTGGCGTCTTTAAAGTCAGCTTTGATTCGTTCAACAGAAACGGAAGAAAAATGAGTAACTGCTGTGTGATTATTAGAGGAAAAAGCACCACCCACAGAAACCGAGGAAACCAAAAGAGCTCGGCAGCTCGCAGTTTGTCAGAATCAGTCTCAGAGTTTCCACTTTCCTGTTGCGTGAGGAGCTCAGCCTCATGGCAAGGTGCCCGTAAGGCTGCGGCGTCTTCCAACCCTTCATCAAACCTTTTATCAAACCTGTTTTTAAACACAGCTGAGATGACATTCTACATCTTCAACGCGTTCATCGTCTCTACGGTTTGTCAGAGCTTCATCTTCCAGCCGAGCGATGGTAGGTCTCACTTCACCATCAACCAATCCGACATTTCGGATTCCAGGCAGATGTGAACTCACCTGTGCCTGGAACCAGGCTCCAGATGTGAACTCACCTGTGCCTGGAACCAGGCTCCAGATGTGAACTCACCTGTGCCTGGAACCAGGCTCCAGATGTGAACTCACCTCTGCCTGGAACCAGGCTCCAGATGTGAACTCACCTCTGCCTGGAACCAGGCTCCAGATGTGAACTCACCTCTGCCTGGAACCAGGCTCCAGATGTGAACTCACCTCTGCCTGGAACCAGGCTCCAGATGTGAACTCACCTGTGCCTGGAACCAGGCTCCAGATGTGAACTCACCTCTGACTCTGTGTTTTCAGCTAAATCAGTTTTTGATGTGATCCAGCCGCCTCGTCAGACTGTGAACCCTGACCGCTCGGCCTCCATCAGCTGCGAACACACCTCCCGATACGGCGTTGTCAGAGACGTTCGACTTTACGCCGTTTCACAGTAAGTATCCTGATGATGAGACGATTTCATTTTCGTCCTGATAAGTAGGCAGAAGATCTGAGCTGCTTTCACCTGATTGAAAGGAGACTTTATGAAAGCTCACTGTGAGATTTTATGACATCTTTTGCTTTACAAACACACATAAACACGCTTCATATACAGCTGCAGCACCTCTTTATTAAAACTTAAATAAATCAGGTTCACTCTTCCAGATGCAGAAAATATCTTCTGTTAAGTTTCATTAACGTGGAAAAGTCCAGATCGATATTAAACCAATCGGAAACTTGTGCGATACTTTCTCTTAAAGTTGTGATTGTGTCTCTTTCATGGATTAATTCTTTCTTATAAAACTATGGCTGGGCAACGATTAAAATGTTTTAATTAATCACATGATTTTCCTGATTAATGTCGATTAATCTCATTTGTACGCAGAATCCAAAAATGAATCCAAAAGTAGTGTATAGCTTTTAGCATTTAGCTTTATTTTAAATGTGCTGCCATATGAATGAAAGTGCCATAACATTTGTTGTGCAAACACACTTTTAACATCAGCATCTTTCTGTAGTTTTTATGTAGAAGCCTCGCTCCACTGTCTGTTTCCTTGAATGACTTGCTGCTATCAGTTGTGTGTTTTGCCTTTAAGTGATATTTTAGACTGGAACTACTACGCTGAGAAGACAATTCAACTTGGCAGTGTTTACAGATGACTTTGGTTCTGTCGACTCTGCCGTCTGGAAGAACTTTAACATGAAAATGGCCGAGTAAAAGTTCCGTACCCTTCTCCATGTTTGGTGGATCTGCCGATTACTTTCTTTTCCTGTTCCACAGCAGACAGCAGCAGACTTTTACAAAATAAAAGCCTGTGAGCAACAGACTTTTACAAAATAAAAGCCTGTGAGCGACAGACTTTTAAAAAATAAAAGCCTGTGAGCAACAGACTTTTACAAAATAAAAGCCTGTGAGCGACAGACTTTTAAAAAATAAAAGCCTGTGAGCAACAGACTTTTACAATAATAAAAGCCTGTGAGCAACAGACTTTTACAAAATAAAAGCCTGTGAGAAACAGACTTTTAAAAAATAAAAGCCTGTGAGCAACAGACTTTTACAAAATAAAAGCCTGTGAGCGACAGACTTTTACAAAATAAAAGCCTGTGAGCAACAGACTTTTACAAAATAAAAGCCTGTGAGCAACAGACTTTTACAATAATAAAAGCCTGTGAGCAACAGACTTTTACAAAATAAAAGCCTGTGAGAAACAGACTTTTAAAAAATAAAAGCCTGTGAGCGACAGACTTTTACAAAATAAAAGCCTGTGAGCAACAGACTTTTACAAAATAAAAGCCTGTGAGAAACAGACTTTTAAAAAATAAAAGCCTGTGAGCGACAGACTTTTACAAAATAAAAGCCTGTGAGCAACAGACTTTTACAAAATAAAATAAATAATAAAACAGGGGTGGTCGGTGGCGTAGTGGGTTGAGCAGGCGCCCCATGTACAGAGGCTATAGTCCTCGCTGCAGCTGGCCCAGGTTCAAGTCCCGCATCGCACGGCCCTGTGCTGCCTGTCGTTCCCCCTCTCTCTGCCCCCTGCTTCCTGTCTCTCTGAACTTTCCATTAAAGGCACAAAAAATATTAAAAAAAACAAAACTGCATTAATGCGCGATAAAATATTTGTCGGCGTTAAATAACTAACGAGTTAACTCGCCCAGCCCTACTTTTTTTTAGTCATGTAGATACACGAAATTACTCCTCCACATTCGACCCATCCAGGTTGGCACATGCACATGCACATGCACATGCACATGCACATGCACATGCACATGCACATGCACAGGGTCACACACTCATGGAGACAGATTCCATAAACACTGGAGCGGTGGGCAGCCAATCACAGCGCCCGGGGAGTAGAGCTGGGAATATTTGCCCGAACCCGACGGGACCCGCGGGTTCGGGGCCCTACTTTTATTATTTCAATCCGGCCGGGCCGGGCTAAAAACCGTTATTTGCGCGGTAAATAAACAATCGTGTGATAACGTTCTATTTATACGCATAGATGCAAAATGGATGTCGCAGAAGTGAAACAGCGATTAGCTGGTGGTGATTTCGTGTTGGTTGAGCAAGCAAATGCAAGGTCGGAGGTGTGGAGAAGTTTTGACCATAATCACGATGAGAACAACGAGGCAGTGGGGTATGTCAAATCCAAGAACTGTAGGCTAACTATCCTTAATAAAAAAAATACTGTGATACAAAAAATACAATGATTCATTCTTGACTGATAAGACATTTGAAAAATGGGTCCGGGCTCTACAAAGTTGTCAATCAAAACGGGCCGGGCCGGGCAGGGGTCGAGTTCTTTCGGGCACGGGCTGGTTCGGGTCTGACTTTTAAGGCCCGTTTCATGCTCTACCGGGGAGCATGGGGGTACGGTGCCTTGCTCAAGGGCACCTCGGCTGTGGCAAAGAGGTGGACTGCCGCCCCTCCAGCTGTCAGTTCACCAATCTATGAGCGGTGAGGGTGGGAATCGAACCGCTGAGCCTGTTCAGTGTGTTTTTCTCAGACTTTTTAGAAAGGGCTTGAAATGCTCAGAGCTTTAGAAAACCAGGAAACTGTAAATTACCAAAGTTTTTCCACGTTTTTTAACATTTTTATGTTTTCTCGCTTCATATTCATTTAAAATATATGTACATTTTATTTCTGAGTTCCTTCTGGTTGAGGCGTAGCTGTGTTTTCAGCCTGCATCATTTCTTTAAATTAATCTCATTTGTTAGTGGTTACAGTTTGTCCTTTTTGGAAACTTATTCACCTCCACATCCACGTCCACATCCACGACCTGATGATGAGAAACGAGAAGAACAATCTGACTTCTGATGTTTCCCACAGTTGTGTGTCTAAATCCTCAAACGTTCTGATCATTTCAAGGTTTACCTGAAAATATAACTTTGACTTTGGTCTCAGTTGAGTCTGAGACCAAACTGAAATAATTAGACACAAATGACCAACTCAGCCAAGAGGATTATTTGTCTAATTTCTGTTATTTTTACCTTCAGAACAGACGAATCACTGCTCTGCCAGAAAGGGATGCCCAGCTGTAACAACGTCTCCATGTATGAAGAGAGTCCCAACAAGTATTTTTTCATTTTGCTCAACATTGGACCGGAAGCCATGAACCTGACCTATAAGTGTCAGATCTCCATGGAGATTAACGATGTAGATCACACTGAAAAAGGAAAACCAACCGAACTCAAGGAAGTAGTGGAAACTCAAACCGGTGAGGAAACAAAGCGAGATGCAGTCCACACGGTTTTATATGTAGTTCTCAGCATCTTACCTTTGTTTGTTGGACTCTAGTTTCAGTTTATCTGGTTTACTTAGAAGCACCTGTTGTTTAAGTTTAACCTCTTCTGATCAGAGGTGGGCAGAGCAGCCAAAAATTGTACTCAAGTAAAAGTAAAAAGTCGTCATCCAAACAATTACTTAAGTAAGAGTAAAAAAGTGCTCGGTGAAAAAACTACTCGAGTACTGAGTAACTGTTGAGTAACGTCTGATTTATTTGTTAACACAAGCATTCAATCAGACAGTCAAAAATACTAAATAAGCATCTTTAGGCAAATTAGAGTTCATCCAGTTGATAAAATAAATTTAAATTAATTAATTAATTACAAAATAGCTTAAATAAAAAAAATCCGTTAAATTCAAGAACTTGAATAAAAAATAAAAGAGACTTAGGAAATGTTTAAAACATATGGAACCCATATGTAACCTAAAAAACAAACATTCACCTATCCATGGGGGAAAAAACGAGTTTAGGAAACTTAGCGCTACATGTTTCCTCAAGTTAGATGTTGAGTTTCTGCTGAAATGTGCGTTTGTTTTGGTTGCCACAGAAGACACATAATGTAGCTGCTGTTTCTCACTCTTTGTAAGGTAAACATGCTTTCAGTATGAGGCCTCGTCTGCGTCTTCATTTCCCACCGTTGTTTCTGACATTTTTCATCAGTTTCTTTGTTTGTTTGCTACGACTGCTAATGCTAAAGCTAACCCGTCCCGCCGCTGAGATCGAGTACGGTCACGTGACCAGACTGCACGGCTGCGTCTGATTGGTGGAACACAGTCAGGTGGTAGAGCCTTTGTTTTTCATCGTGTGAAACTTTGTTTCAGTAACGCATGCTTTTCAGTTCCATTCGTCTCTATAATCCGAACATCTTCAGAGCAGTTTGTTCGTCATCGTCCCTCAGCCTGACTCAGAACACTTTAATCTTAAAAACATGGCGTGAATGGATTTGTTTTACTGCTGAACTGTGCATTCTGACTCATGGAGAGATAAAAGAGAAAATCCCCTCAGCAAAAAGCTTTGAAACATGACGTCTGAACCTACCTTTTCAAATGAAACGGGCAGATTTCTGCTGACAAAAAGTCACAAATTTCACAAGTTCTGGAGTTCTGTTTCCTTCAGCTCAACGTTTAGCCTTCTGTTCCATTTCCTAGTTCTCTTTAGAGTTTAAATCTTTAAAAAAAAGCTTTACCTGGTCATTTTTCTGAACTGGAAATGTACGGATGTGACTGGTTTTTTTATCATATTTGCTTTGATAATTGGTTTAAACCTTCTTTTGGGTGTTAATTTCCTGGTTCCTGCTCCTTCTCTCAGCTGGTTGTTTGAGATTGAGCAAGAAAAATGAAGTTTATGTAAAGACACCCACATCGAGGCTGCGTTGGAGGTGTAAACCACAGGAAGTACAAAGTGGAAATAACCTCGATTTGTCTTTATCAGGTCAGAATGTGAAAGAGGAGCGATGTGAGCCGAGTCCTCGTCTTCCTCATCTCTCTTACAAGCTGAGGTGGATCCTGACCGGCCTGCTGGCCTTCCTGTTCGTGTACAGCTGTGTCGTCACACATCTCTACATCAGACGCATGGTGAATATCTGACTTATTGTTTTCTCTCACGTTTAAATCGGACCATCCGGAGGAGAGACAAGCATTTAAACTTTATTCACGTATCTGAAGGTCTAACAATTCAGTTCAATTCAGTTTTATTTACGTAGCGCCAAATACAACAAATGTCATCTCAAGTCCAATTCAAGCCAATTGGAATCAATTCATTGTAATCGTAATTATTTACAAAATAATCCAATTTATTTATATAGAGCCAATTCAAAAACAGTTTCCTAGCTAAGGAAACCAACAGATTGCAGTGAAACTTGTCTTCAGTCCAATCTCCCGTCCTGAGCGTGCCTGAGGAGAGGAACGACTCGCTTTGAACAGGAAGAAACCTCTGAGAACCAGAACCAGGAAGGGTGGCCATCCGCCTCCACCAGCTGGGGTTTGAGAGGACAGAAAAGAGGGGACAACAAACACTGTAACACCATTCAAAGGATATCTGTTGGAACAGGGAAACACGAGTTAATGACCACAATAATGTCACATATACATAATATCATTTGGGAAATTAAACGGGGGGAAAAAGAGAGTAAAGTGAGGAAAGGTGTGACAGATGAGGCCCCCCAGCAGGCTGGGCCTATAGCAGCTTAACTATGGGATGTTTCAGGATCACCTGAGCCATCCCTAACTATAAGCTTTATCAGAAAGGAAAGTTTTAAGCCTGGTCTTAAAAGTGGAAAGGGTGTCTGCTTCCCGGACATTTACTGGCAGCTTATTCCACAGAGAGGGGCCTGATAACTGAAGGCTCTGTTGGGAAAATATCTTACAATGAGATCTTTAAGATATGATGGAGCTCGGTCATTAAGAGCTTTATATGTGAGGAGAAGAATCTTAAATTCTAATCTGAATTTAACAGGGAGCCAATGAAGAGAAGCTAAAACTGGAGAAATATGATCTCTGCTGTTAGATCTCATCAGAACTCTGATGAGCAAAGAGGCTGATCCTCTGGAGACTGTAACTGTCACTGGGCTGTTTTTGTCCAGGTCCGTTCTGCTGGATCAGAACCATCTCTGAATCAGCATTTGCTTTAAAAGCAAATTCAATACTGTATTAACTGTCCTCCTAAAACACTGGAGCCGAAACCTCTCGTTGCTTAAATGATGGTGCGAAGCTGGAATTCTGGGGAAGGTAAAACCTGTCGGGTCAGCAGCGTTGGCCCTCTGAAAGGCCTGGTTATCAGGAGTGTTACCCACTTTAATATGCAGCACATTCACTCCTCATCTGATCGGCCTCGTACCTCACAGCCACCCCACCGCAGGCTGAAGGTACTTCTGAGATATTCTGGCTTCACTGCAGACGTGTCGTCCTGTGGCTGCAGCAACATTTTCAGCCACGTCGGAAGAATTTCACACGTTGAATCCGCTTAAAATAGGTGAAACATGCATCCTGTGGGGGGCTTTTATGAAATGAAACCTCAGATTAACCTCAGTTCAGCCTCATTCTCAGCATTCAGTATTTGAGCTGAAGCCATTTAAATCAAATCAAATCAAATTTATTTGTAGCACATTTCATGTACAAACAGTTCAAAGTGCTTCACATAAAATAAAAGCATTGCAGCAGGGAGTGGAAGAAGCATTAAAATACATAAAAGAATATAAAGAGAAACAAATAAAATCATTTAAATGAATTTAAAAACCAGCCACAGTCCAGATAAGTTCAAAGATATCGTGCAGATTTCATGCATAGACACATGAGAACAGAAATGTTTTTAACCTGGATTTAAAAATGTCTCCATTTGGTGAAAGTTTAATCTCCACTGGCAGTTTGTTCCACTTGTTTGCAGCAGAACAGCTCATTCTCAGCAGAGATGATTCGATGTTCTCGGCCTTGAAATCGTCAGCTTGGGTTAATGAGTCAGATGGATGCTGCATGTTGTGACCTCGTAAAGTTTTAAAGTCCTTTCCAGGCTGAATCCAGCTGATGTGAGAGCTCTTCTGTGGTTTCAGTAGGAAAATATTAAATCTGTTTATCTCCAACAACGCAGCCACACGTTGGCCTAGATATGCTGTTGCACGGCTGCACCGCAGGCCGACACGTGAACATTAAAAACTAAATGTTGTTCTCAGAAAACACACAAAAACAGAAGCAGCTTTGGTATACAAACTCATCCCTGACTTTTGTGTTATTTCTGTGTTTCAGAACAGCAACAAAGACTGCGAGGACTCCACCTACGTCGAGATGAGGAAAGCTCCCGTGCCACTGAATCAGCATTTGGACATTTACTGTGTGTAGCTGCCTCTTCCGTCCTCATCACTCTGTCCACGCTGGATCTATTTCAGTATTTACAACCTGCATTTTGATTTTTATCAAAGATTTTTCTCTTTGGTTTAGGAAACTGATGTACTACTGAACATGACCAGCAGGGGGAGACAAAAACCTGCCTGAAGAAACTTTGACTTCACTGATCTGAACCTTTTTCAGTCGGTGATCCGAACGTCCAATGTTTAGGGATTAAAGAAGAGTTAAAGAAGCATTCCGTGCATCTGGCTGAAAAACCTGACTAACTCTGTAAAAACAAAGACAATTACGGATTTCATTTACTTTATTTTATACAGTGTAATCTGCAGAATGTGTTCCCTTCAGTCTTTGCACACACATTATAGTGTTTTTACTGCTTTTTACGACTTCTTTGTATGCTTATTCCTTTATGCTGAGCACTCGTTGGAGAACCTCCGTCTGGTCTCTAGTAGCACGATGAACGATTGTTCATCAACTCCACAAAAATAAGGACAAATTTGTTCCTGATCTTCCCACTGAGGACGGTTTTACTTGGATATGGACGTTCCTAAAGGTCAAAAGAGACGAAGCAGTGGAAGAAATGAAGAAAGCTTAAGTTGTCGCTCCTTTAAGGCCTCCTGTCACATGTATAAACTACAGTTTTTCTCTTATATCTTTAATGTCACGTTTGATTTGATCATATTTAATCAATAAAAAATGTAAATAACAACCCGGCACTGGACAGCCTTTCCTTGTGAAAATGTTTAGGTGATGACACAGATTTCCACAGTAAAACTCCTCATCCTGTTGTCTTAAATATAAACCACAGAGTAGGAAATGAGCAGCCCTGTAAAAGAGCCTATAATCATGTGGTTGAAGAGCAGCAGGTTGCACCTTAGATGCAAACCTGACGATGAACAGAAGAGGGCAGCAGCAGCATCGACATATTCTTCAGGACTTCTGTCACATGCAGCTCACCCAAAACTGAAGATTACGTCCACTTTGGTTTGAATTCATTGGGCCGGATACAGTCTCTGTCTTTGAGGATGTGTCAGGATCACAAAAATGAGAGTTTATAAGCTGGTTAAAGAAAGAGAAACGGTGTCAGAGAGGTTAGCTTGAATTAATCTAGAACTGAGCATTCACACCACAAACATAAAAGGATGTCACCAGCTGCTGGTTTTCCAGTGTGAACACACGCCTGAATGACGAGTCTTTTTGTGGTTGCGCGTCACAAGAAGGTCTGACAAAGAACAAGAGAGGCCGTCAGTGCGAAACGTGGAGAAAAACAACAGCATCTGGTGGTGTTTGTGTGGGAAGATTCCAGCTGTCACAGCTAAACATACAGAGTGGAAACAGAGAAGAGAAAAACAACTTTCTGACTGCAGTTCTTCATGGATCACAGTCTTCTCCGTCACGCTGCTGTAAAACATTAAAGGGACAGTTCGCCTCTTCTGACATGAAGCTGTGTAACATCCCATATCAGCAACATCATTTCTGAACATCTTCTTACCCCCTGCTGCGTCCTGTGAGCAGAGTTCCAGCCTCGTTTTTGGTGCTGATGAAGGTAGTCCGGCTAGTTGGCTGGGGTTTAAGAAATAAAGTGTTTTGTTTATCAGAATTTTCTCTCCCTTCGTATCACTGCCTGCTGTGCAGACCGAGCAGCAAACAGCGTAACAGGCGCAGCTGTCGGCAGGCGGCAGCAGGCAGTGATACGAAGGGAGAGAAAATAGGGCCAAGAGATTGTGAGGTCTGACTTTTTCCTGGAGAACCATTTTCTGATGCAAATGTATTACTCTGTTGAACGCATATTGTTTTGAGAGCAAAACGCTTTATTTTTTAAACCCCAGCCAACTAGCCGGACTACCTTCATCAACACCAAAACGAGGCTGGAACTCTGCTCACAGGACGCAGCAGGGGGGAAGAAGATGTTCAGAAATGATGTTGCTGATATGGGATGTTACACAGCTTCATGTCAGAAGAAGCGAACTGTCCCTTTAAAGTTAAGATCAGATTTATTGGTCATGCATACACACAAAACTTGTCCTCTGCTTTTAACCCATCCAGGTTGGCACCTGTTGACACATGCACAGGGTCACACACTCATAGAGACAGATGCCAACCTGGAGCGGTGGGCAGCCATTTTCAGCGCTCGGGTGCTTTGCTCAAGGGCACCTTGGCCATGACATGGAGGTGGACCTGACACCACTCCAGCTGTCAGTTCCACCAGTTTCTGAGTGGTGAGAGTGGGAATCGAACCTGCAAACCTTCCTGTTATTGGACGACTGACTCCAACCACTGAGCCACGGCCGCTGTATCATGAATGAACCCACATTTTTTCTGTTCACACAAACAATCGCTGCTCCTTTAACAGAACAGAAGATAACAGAGAAACTGCAGCGTTCATTCTATATTTTCATATAAACATGTTGTTTATAAGCGTGTGTGTGTATTTGGGCCTTTTTCCCCCTGCTGGGCCGTATTTAACACTAAGCCATTAATCTTCCCCTGACCTGACCCAGGTGTTTATTTTCGGTTTACCTTGTGGATTTCCATGCAGCCGTTCACTTTAAGTGAAGTTTATGTTTCTATAAGCTACATAACGCTGCTGCCCGTCTTTAACCAACACCAACAGACGTGTGCACATCACTCCTGTTCTTAACTCCTTCCATCGGCTTCCTGTCCTCCATAGAACTGATTTTAAACCTTTAATGTCTGTTTTTAAAGCTCTTAGCGGCCTCGCCCCGTCGTATTTATCTGAGCTTTGAACAGTCCTGGTAGAGCTCTGAGGTCAGCAGATCAGTTTCTGCTGGAAGTGCCCAGGTCAGAATACAAACCCTGGGGTGAGCGAGCCTTTTCCCAAAGCTGCCCCCAGGCTCTGGAATAAGCCCCCCGTCCAGCTGCGTCTTATTTCTGACCCGGGCCTCTTCAGATCCAGGCTAAAAACCTACTTATTTAGGATGGCTTTAATACCCAGTAGCATGATGACACTTTTATCTTATTTTATCTTATTTGATGTTGTTGTATTTTATTGCTTTCACTGTTCTTTTATTGTTTTTACTTCTTCTTCTCTTTATTTATTACCTGCTGTGAAGCACTTTGGCACATCAGCTACTTTGTCACATCAAACTGTAGATGATGTGATTTGAAAGCTGATAAATGCTGTTTGATGATGATGTAAAAAGGAGTTCTTAGCCCTCAGTAACACAGGAAGGATCGGTCCTCTGAGCATGAGTGGATTAAAGCAGAAGCCTTTGTGTCTGGGCCCTTTGTCTGCCTTCAGGTTTTTCTTTACACTGACAGCCTGCAGGTGTGGAGGCTCATCTAAGACAGTCACATTCCTTTGTGCCATCAGCACAAAGCATAAAAGAATGATAATTGGCAGCTGAGGGGGAGGGTGTGACTGACATCTGTCTGTGTGTTCATGCAGCACTGACACATGGCGACAGGTGATGTGAAGCCACACAGGTGTTTCTCACATGTAAGGATTACAGGACTGCTTTCAGGTCCTCCGTGCAGGTTTCTGATCGATTGGCAGAACAAACAAAGTCTTTAAAACTAACTGCGCTGTCAGATCTGACTGCTGTGTCGCACAAAGTTTGGTGAACTCCACAGTTGATGGAAAACAAGACAAAGTTGCATCATGCCACATTGAGTTTGGATCCTGTGACGTGAGGACCTTACATCAGGCTCAGAGAAGTGTTTGTTCACACCTCTGATTGGAACGGTTCCACAGAGACGAGAGTTTGCTGTCATCAGG
This sequence comes from Odontesthes bonariensis, assembly GCF_027942865.1. NCBI lineage: Eukaryota > Metazoa > Chordata > Actinopteri > Atheriniformes > Atherinopsidae > Odontesthes > Odontesthes bonariensis. The sequence goes on along the minus strand of NC_134517.1, from coordinate 36,593,221 downwards.
CGCAAATGGGAGGAGGTGTGAACCCTGGACGGGAGCGATTCATAGGAGAGTCATTACCGACGTTTGTTTTCTGAAGTGTCTGATGTGAATCCGCTCCCCCGGGCTTTGGAGCTCAGGTCCGAGGAAGATAACAAACAATCTTTAATGAGAACAAAGATTAATGATGGGAAGAGCAAAGTTTTCTTCCTCTACTTTCCCAACTTGGTGCTTTTCCCATAAAACCAATAACTTCTTTATTTTGTTTTTCTAAATAAAAGCTCTTCCTGTGCTCTACCAGGACCCACATCTGAGTAAGGTCAGTTATTCAAACACTGAGCCATGAAAAAGAAAAGCCGCGAGTCCTTGGATTTAAGTTTAGGGAGAAAGAAGGGAGTTAATTAAGTTTACACAACTTCCTCTGCGTTCAGAGCAAGTTCCAGATTGATAAATGATAAATAGATATATATATATGTAATAACATAAAGGCCTGGCAGGAGGTCCTGCTGTCTCTGAGGAGCTTTTATAGTCACCTTATAGATTCACTAGAGGTCCGGCAGATATTCAACAACAAGGCGATTCAAACGTGGAGAAATAATCCGGCTGCTAAATGCTTTGAATCTGTAATCAGTATCCTGTTGACCTGTGGGGTTTTTATTGGCATGTTGTTACTGAATTATTGGAGCCATTTAGTTTATTTACTGATTATTCTCTCTATACCAGGTTTGTCCAAAGTCGGTCCTTGAGGGCCGCTGTTCTGCAGGTTTTAGACGTTCCCCTGCTTCAACACACCTAAATTCAGATTAAATGGACCTCTTTAAAAGATTGTTCAGTTCTGCACAAGCCTGCTAATGATGCCTGGACCTGAATCAGGTGTGCTGAAGCAGGGAAACATGTAAAACCTGCAGGACTGATTTATGTTTATGCATTTTGGCAGACGCTTTTATCCAAAGCGACTTACAGGTAGGGTAACAGGGGTCTAGCCTAAGGACCCCTACTGGAGGTAGTACCTTTCATGCAGGGGATTTTAACCCAGATCACCCACATGACAGGTGGCAATATCCATCCATCCATCCATCCATCCATCCACATCCATCCATCCATCCAGCCAGCCAGCCATCCATCCATCCATCCATCCACATCCATCCATCCATCCACCCATCCATCCATCCATCCATCCAGCTAGCTAGCCAGGCATCCATCCATCCTTCCATCCATCCATCCATCCATCCAGCTAGCTAGCCAGGCATCCATCCATCCTTCCATCCATCCATCCATCCAGCCAGCTAGCTAGCCAGGCATCCATCCATCCATCCATCCATCCATCCATCCATCCATCCATCCAGCCAGCCAGCTAGCTAGCCAGGCATCCATCCATCCATCCATCCATCCATCCATCCATCCATCCATCCATCCATCCATCCATCCATCCATCGTTCGACTGGGTGAGAGGCAGGGTACACCCTGGACAGGTCGCCAGTCCATCACAGAGACAAACGACCACCCAACAAGCCACACTCACACTCACTCACTCACTCACTCACTCACTCACTCACTCACTCCGAGGGACAATTTAGAGCAGTGATACTCACTATTTTTTTCACCAGAGCCACATTGGCAGCAAAATCAAGGGAAGAGCCACTTTTACCACAACATACTAAAGTCCCCTTTTGCAAATATGGATTTCAACATATAATATTTTATAATGTTGAAATCCATATTTGCAAAAGGGGACAATTAATATTTTATAATGGCTGCACGGTGGTGTGGTGGTTAGCACCGTCGCCTCACAGCAAGAAGGTTCCAGGTTCAACACCCAGCTGGGGCCTTTCTGTGTGGAGTTTGCATGTTCTCCCCGTGTATGCGTGGGTTCTCTCCGGGTACTCCGGCTTCCTCCCACTGTCCAAAAAATCATGCATGGTTAGGTTGATTCTCTAAATTGTCCTTAGGAGTGAGTGTGAGCGTGCATGGTTGTTTGTCTCGTTTGTCTCTATGTGGCCCTGCGATGGACTGGCGGCCTGTCCAGGCCAGGGTGTACCCCGCGTCTCGCCCATTGACTGCTGGGATAGGCTCCAGCCCGCCCGCGACCCGACCGACGGATTCAGCGGTATAGATAATGGATGGATGGATGGATATTTTATAATAATACATATTAATAATAATAATAATACATATTTTAACCTGGACTAAGAGATCTGAACACATCACAGCAGCTTTAAAATCTTTACTCTGGCTTCCAGTCAGTCACAGAATAGATTTTAAAAGCCTGCTGATGGTTTGCATCTGTGATCTGTTCAGAGAATATAAAGCCAGCAGAGCTCTTAGATCCAAGGACTCAGGTCAGCTGGTCCAGTCCAGAGTCCAGACTAAACATGGAGAAGCAGCATTTAGCTGTTATGCTGCAAACAAGTGGAACAAACTGCCAGTGGAGATTAAACTTTCACCAAATGGAGACATTTTTAAATCCAGGTTAAAAACATTTCTGTTCTCATGTGTCTATGCATGAAATCTGCACGATATCTTTGAACTTATCTGGACTGTTGCTGGTTTTTAAATTCATTTAAATTATTTTATTTGTTTCTCTTTATATTCTTTTATGTATTTTAAATGCTTCTTCCACTCCCTGCTGCAATGCTTTTATTTTATGTGAAGCACTTTGAATTGTTCTGTACATGAAATGTGCTATATAAATAAATTTGATTGATTGATTGATTGATTGATATAAAACCTCCCACAAAAAAAGAAACAACACAGCCAATGCATTTTCAATTAAAGCCTGATTTATGGTCGCCTACGGAGACCCTCCCGGAGACGCTCTCCTATCTATCCGTCGAGGAGACGGAGACTCGCGGAGACAGCAAGGGTTGTGATTGGTCGGCTAACAACATCATTTCCTGAATCACTTTTCCGGTTTAGCTCCTTCCTCTCACAACAACAACACCGCCATTTTTGAAAGAGTTTACTGTGTGCCGGTCAACATTTGGTCAGAATTATTTGCATTTCAAAATCAACGAGCTCCAACTCCAACAACAGTCTTTCTCTCTCGGTCGCCATCGTTCACTGTGAGGAGGAACGGAACCGGAAGGTGAACAATCCATCAACCACTTTCACCATAGACGTCGCCAGATTGGGTCGTTTAACGCAGCGCCGCCTGCTGATCGGGAGGTGAACTGCCTTGGGTATCCGACATCCCGACGGAGAACTTCGAAAGGACGGACTACGGAGACGGATTGACGGATAGCGACGGAGAAGCAAACTGAGGCCTTCAGACCACATGTACCTTAATACTGGGATGAGCAGAAGCTGGCCTGCATGTCCTCAACTTTCTTCATGTTGTATTTGTAGTTTTTTGTTGTAATCATAGTGAGACGTTCAAGATGAGCATGGTTTTTGTGCTGGTTTTTGCCCTTTTTTAATTAAAAACCGATCCATTGTGCCTGCATCTCGCGCCGGCTAAAGGAGCTAGCGTACTCTGCGGTCAAGTGTGATAGTGGTTTAAGCGGGCTGCGTTGCCAGGTTTAACAGTTTCCCCTTTAAGAAACACCATTAAGCCTTTATTAATACTTAATAAAAATACTTAATACTGTGCAGCATTCGCTGTATGTTATTTGAAAAAATGTATTGTTATTGTTACCATTTTGTTATAAGCTACTATGCGAGTGCGAGCCGCCAATTGTGGCTCGTGAGCCGCACAATGAGCATCTCTGATTTACAGTCACCAATGAACCTAAAGCCTCGTTTCCACTATGCAGTCCGGCACGGGTCGGTTCAGAACGGTACGGATACGGGTCGGGTCGCTTTGGGGTCAGCTTGCGTTTCCACTGTACCAAGGGGACCCTCAGGGGTGGGTGGAGTGCGTGCCGAAGCGTAAACAGCAAATAACAGCAAATAACAAATAACATCCATAAACTGGAACCACCTCCAAGCTTCTTCAGCTTAATGCCACACTGGCTCGCGGTCCGGTTGAAACCACTCTCTGACATTTCTGCTCAATCAGCTGGAAAACTTTTTGGTTTGGCCCAGCCTCATCGAGCTCCCGCTGCACAGCCTCCTCACCAACACCGGAGAGCAGAGCCTGGAACCGGTCCTGTGTGCTCGGTACCCCAAGCAGAACTGAAATAAGAGAACCATTCTGAACCGACCCGTACCGGACTGCATAGTGGAAACGAGGCTCAACATGCATGCTTTTGGACCGGAGGAGGAAGCCAGAGTACCTGGAGAGAACCCACACATACACGGGGAGAACATGCAAACTCCCCACAGAAAGGCCCCAGCTGGGTATTGAACCTGGAACCTTCTTGCTGGGAGGTGCATGATAACCACCACACTACCGTGCAGCCCTATGCTGGCAGATTTAGACCATCATTACGTTGGAAGAATGTATGACCTCTAGTGGTCATGAGGGCAGCTGCATGCCACAGGACGGCTGTTGGGTCCTCCGTAGTCTTCTCTCCACCAACATCACAACACAGGAAGGTTGAAGAAATAAAAAAAAAACGCTGAGGACAAAACCAAACCTAAAGGTGCTGCAAAGGCAGGACGTCAAAAACACAGGAATCCCCAAACATATATCCAAAGCCATGAGCAAAATGTGGCAGGAACACACTTAAATTTCACGTGGAAAAAACCAAGGACCGGCAGGGAGCGTTTATTCAGATGGAGCTGAATACCGCAGGTGTGGTCAGCGAGGGCCAGGTATGTGGCAGTAGCAGAAACCAAGATGAACTGAGAAAAATGAACGCACCGAGGAAAGAATACAGGAAATGAAATAAAAGAGCTGATGTGGAAAATAAACATGGGCGACAGGGTCCCAACAGAACCAAAACATAGTCAGAAAAACTAAAATAATGTCAGGAACTGCTGATGGAGGACACGGAAATCTGAGTTGGAGAAACATGAACATGTGTAGCCCGTGGGAATTAGATACACACGCACAGGACATAATAACTGGGGTTTTATAGCTCTACTTTTAATTGCAATAGGTCAGTTGGTCTAAATCAGGGATGCTCACACTTTTTCAGCATGCGAGCTACTTATAAAATGACCAAGTCACAAAGATTTACCCACTACAAAAATGCAAAACATATATTTATTTTTAATATATTTATTGAGGATTCTTTATGTACAATGTATGTTGATGTTATCTTTTGCAGTGAGATCACTAAACACCATACAAATTCGTCTAACTGCAGTGAGAAAAACTCACAATCTCCGATGTCCTTCCACATGTGCTGGGTTACATCCTCAGCCGTGGCTCCACAGTGCCCTGTAACTGTACGTGACTCACCCGGAACGATGCTTCGGTGGCGGCTTTCGCTTTTGAAGTATGTTGTGTGAAAAATGACAGCTGTCTGGACAACTGGGAGTTTAGTTCATCAACCTTTCTCTTTCTCAGCTCGCTTTTCGGCGGGAAGTCGGTGTCGTATTTGTCACGAACAGTCCGAAAATGCCGCTCCACATTTCCCTACTTTGGTATTGCGACGGTAGACTGGCAGATGAGGCAAACGCACTTGGAAAATGACATCGTGAAAAAAAGTCCACCTCCCATTCCGTATGAAAGTAACACGTTTTTGTCTTCTTACTTGGCCCAGCAACTCATTGTTGATGGTCATAAGATTTCTTTAGTTTTAAAATTGGAGATAACTCACTGATGTGCTAGTTTTGCTGCACTTGGCGTCTTTTTTGCGCATGCGTGGTGACCTAACGGTCAGAACAATTCAGTTGTCATCTGATTAGCTGCCCTGTATATCAATCAAAAAAAAAAAAAATAGACGTCTATTTTTTTAATACCATGCGATCTATCAATACTACCTTTGCGATCGACTGGTAGATCGCGATCGACGTATTGAGCACCCCTGGTCTAAATCAATAACCCAAAACTATGTGGGCTGTTCTCAGATTTGATACTTGAAAAGAAATATATATATTTTTTTTTTAAATGTCCCAAAATATGGCAGTGGCCGAGGAGCTAATCACACAGAATAACACTTAGCACCGAAGTTAGCTGCTAACAGGGGTTGACTCCTAGCGTGTTCACATCCTGAAAAGTATTTCCCTTCTCTATCAATTACCATGTTCGGTCACTTCACAGGAAGGTAAGTTCCAGGTTACAATATTTTCCAACATGTGGGTGTGTGTTTTACCTTTTGATTTAAGCCGCCAGCATGTCCATGTGGGGCCCATAAGGTTTAAATTTGGGCTGCAGATAAGGGTCCCAAGTGGGTTTGTCCGCAGTTTCCACGGTGGCCCCACCTGTGTTTGCCCATATGGGTTTCAAGTTGCTGTGTGGCTTTAGTTGGATTTTGCATGTGGCCAATTTGAATGTGAACATTCTTTTACTTTGTGTGATGTGTTTATCTGTATTGCTTTTGGAATAATTTAAGGCTTAGGGTAACCCTAACCAGGGGCGAAGCTAGGGTATTTTATTGGTGCCAAGGCACCACCGTGAGATAGCTCTGCACCCCCTGGCTCAGCACATTTTTTAAATATTGTATTATGCACAAACACATTTTTTTTTGCTCAAGGATGCATTATTTTAGTGACCATTTTATTTATTTTCGAGCATTTGTTTTTGTTTTAACTCTTTACTCCCAAAATAAATGTTGAGTTATCTTCAATATTTGTCTCAGGCTCTCTGTTATCCCTGTCGAGCCACAGTCTTTTGAAATGAAGAGGCCAAAATTGAATGTTATAGGGAAAACACTACTCAAAGCAAAACTAATATGGCTCCAAAATTTATAAATGTTACTAGTTCGCCTCAATTAGTGAGAAATAATGTGCCTCTGTGAGCACTGGGGGCCAGGCCCCCCTAAAGACCAGATCCTAAAATCGCCCCTGACCCTAACCCTTCAAGTTGCACTTTGAAACCCATATGGGCAAACACAGGTGAGGCCACCGTAGAAACTGCGGACAAACCCACCTGGACCCTTATCTGCAGCCCAAATTTAAACCTTATGGGCCCAACATGGACATGCTGGCTGGGAGCTGGTTTGACCACAGAGATTCTGCAGTGGCTGCCATCCTGAGACCAGACGAGCCAGCAGCTGATGAACAGGCTGCTGGTTGGAACCACAAGTGTCCCCTCCCAGCTGATGCCCCACATGGATATGCTGGCTGGTAGAGTGTCCGTTACACACTTTGTAACTCTCAGGCCAACATGCAGCAGAAGAATAAAATAACAAAAGCCCAAAATGCACTTTGCGGTAAAAACTAACTCAGTGCTCAGTGCTGCCACCTTGTGACCAAAAAGTGTCTGTGTACATTTCTGTGCCTTAAAAAAAGATTGGATAGAAAAACAAAAAAAAAAAGCAAAGAACACATTTCAATCTTTACATTACAATCATCTGGGTTTATTTACCAACCGGTTAAACACAGAAACATGGACATAGAAACATGAACATTGAAACATGAACATAGAAACATGAACATAGAAAGGCCGAGTCTCAGTGGAGAAGAGGTGCACGGATGTGAGGAGGAAGAGGAGGCAGGTGGGTATAAATTCGCTGTGTGATGATAACATTCTTTGAGAATTGAGGAGCTTCTCCATCCTGTGATGATGGAGGAAACTGAACTCTGCTTTCCACAACTCTTCAACACCTCCTGCAGGAGGATACAACGTCCTCACTTTGAGGTCATGTTGACTTACATTGTACTGTCCTCCATCTCTGTGCTCACTGCTGTTCTCAACCTGATGGTTATCATCGCCATCTCACACTTCAGGTAGCAACACACTATTTTTAATGTTTTCATGTTTCACTCTGTGCTGTATCTGCTTTCTTATGAATGATAACTGATATAAGGGACAAGAAGAGTTGATATGTTTGTGTTGTTCCTCCACAGGCAGCTCCACACTCCCACCAACCTCCTCCTCCTCTCTCTGGCTGTATCAGACTTCTTTGTCGGCCTCTTGTTGTTCTTTCAGACTGAGCTGATAGACGGCTGCTGGTTCCTCGGTGATATCATGTGTACTCTATATCAGTATTTAGCATATGTCATTACCTCTGCATCCATAGGAACCATGGTGATCATATCTATTGATCGCTATGTGGCTATTTGTTACCCCATGCATTACTCATCCAAAATCACACAGAAACGAATGAAGGTCTGTGTCTGTGTGTGTTGGATCTGTTCATTAATATTTCAGAGTCTGATTCTGATGGATAACCTGAAACAACCAGGCAGGTATAACCCCTGCTTTGGAGAATGTGCCTTTGTTATCAGCTACATTGCAGGATATGCAGATCTGACTTTTTCCTTCATTGTTCCCATCGGTGTTATTATAGTTCTGTATCTCAGAGTGTTTGTGGTGGCTGTGTCTCAGGCTCGGGCCATGCGCTCTCATATCACCGCCACCAATCTCAAACATTCAGTAACTGCTAAGAAATCTGAGCTGAAAGCAGCCAGGGCTCTCGGTGTTGTTGTAGTTGTATTTCTACTGTGTATGTGCCCTTATTATTGTGTTGCTCTCTCAGGGCACGATAGCTCTCTCAGTGCTTCATCTGCTGCCTTTGTAATATGTTTGTTCTTCTTTAACTCCTGTCTAAATCCCATAATCTATGCCTTTTTTTACCCGTGGTTCAGGAAATCAATCAAGCTCATTGTAACACTTCAGATACTGAAGCCTGACTCCTGTGACATCAACATGATGTAAAGACACTTCATGACATTTGAGCTCAACACAGGTAATAGTATTTAGATATGAAGATACTTTGAGTTTCTCTGTTTTTACAAACACATCATCAGTTACATCAAGTTCAAGTGTGTTTAGTGGGTTTACTTTTGTTAAAAATGTGAAATGCGGGGTGGTCGGTGGCGTAGTGGGTTGTGCAGGCACCCCATGTATAGAGGCTACAGTCCTCGCTGCAGTCGGCCCCGGTTTGAATCCTGCATCGGATGGCCCTTGACTGCAAGTCATTCCCCCTCTCTCTGCCCCCAGCTTCCTGTCTCTCTTCAACTGTCCTGTCCATGAAAGGCATAAAAAGCCCAAAAACATATTTAAAAAAAAAATGTGAAATACATAATTGGCTTTAAGGGAGGACGTCTGTTCTGAGGGCTGTTGTTTTCAATTTAACATGTTTCTTGAATTATGCTGATGCTATTTAAATGTAGGTAAGAGGATGTTTTCAGAGCAGCATATCAACACTGCAGTAATATTACTGTGACACCACATTAATGCCTGTAATCACTGGGATGAAACAATTACGAAATTAGGACCAAAATTACATGCAAACATCCATAAATCTTTTTAAAAATCTTTCTGTGTCTAGTTTGTATCTTCCCTGGTAATCTTTTCAAAGGCCTCACATGAAATGAATGACTAGAACGCTTGTATAATAACCTTCCAACTGTAATGGTTGATAGAGTACAGAACAGCTCAGTCTATATATTGTTACAGGCTCTGCAGTGCTTTTTGTCTGTCACACACATTGACACACAGATGGAGGCATTGGACACTTCACCTTCCGATAGGCACACGACTGCTCTTCCTCCTCAGCTACAGTCCTAATAGGTGACATACTGTATGTCCCATTTCAGCTTATAAGTATCAGGACATCTGTATTACTCTGTATATTCCATGTGTGCTGTTGGGTATACTGTTCTGCAATGGAGATGCACAATATCCTTTGTTGTTATTCTCAGTTGTTACCACCACCTTCTGTGTTTTGGCTTCTTTTATAAGTCAAAGCCTCGGTCTGTAAATGTAGAAGGTAGGCTAAACACCAAGGCCGGTCTGAGCGCTATTAAATGTATATATGTAGAAGTCGAGCAACAGTTACAGCTTGACTTGATCGTTTAACTGGACCACCGTCCATGTAAATGTTTACATGTACAGGAGTGGAATCAAGATATTTACTAAAGTTTATCAGACACTGCAACGCTGTGGACTGTGTCCATCCATTAACTCATGCGGCACATGTGCATGCTGGCTGCTTTAGACTGTAATTATGTTCAGAGAATGTATGGCCTCTAGTGGTCATAAGTGGGGCTGGAGCCTATCTCAGTTATCATTGGTTGAGAGGTTGGGTCGTCCCTGGATGGGTCGGCAGTTCATCACAGTGCCACACAGAGACACGCTCACACTCACTCCAAGGGCCAATTCAGAAACACCAATTAACCTAACATGCATGTTTTTGGACGGTTGGAGGAAACTGGAGTACCTAGAGCGAACCCATGCATGCACAGGGAGAACAAGCAAATTCCATCAAGAAAGGCCCTAGCTGGGAAATGAACCAGGAATCCTCTTGCTGCAAGCAAACGATGCTAACCAGTGTCTGAATATAACAGAAATAAAAAATTATTTGAAACTGATTGGAATGCTTTTACTCAGTTATGGTATGAGAAGGGTGTGTGGACGTAAGTAAATTGATTTTGATAACTCTACGACACACTAAGTTGGTCATAACCCCTTTAGTCCACTATAGGAAAGCAAGAAAGCTGCGGCATAAACAGACCATCTTACGTACTTCGGACAGAGTAAGCAAGTCCATCTAACTGACCAGGGAGATAGAGTTGAACCTGAATGACTTTAATTTATCTTTCACATCTGCACAACCTCCCCCCATGAGCTGTCACCTTACCGTGGTGGGGGGATTTGCGTGCCCCAAAGAGTCTGGGAGATATGTTGCCTGGGGCTTTAAGCCCCTGGTAGGGTCACCCAAGCAAAACAGATCCTAGACCAGGGACCAGACAAAGAACAGCTCATAAAACCCCCTATGATGAATAAAATTCTTGGACAACACGTTCCTTTGCCCGGACGTGGGTCACCGGGGCCTCCCCCTGGAGCCAGGCCCAAGGGTGGGGCCCGGCAGTGAGCGCCTGGTGACTGGGCCTTTGCCCATGGGGCTTGGTCGGGCACAGCCGTAAAATCCTGACTCTTGTTTGTGCTTATGCACCAAATAGCAGTTCAGAGTACCCACAATTTTTGGATTAAGATTAAGATTAAGATTAACTTTATATGTCATGCATACACACAAAATTTTTCCTCCGCGTTTAACCCATTCAGGTTGGCACCTGTTGACACACACATGCACAGGGTCACACACTCATAGAGACAGATGTCAACCTGGAGCGGTGGGCAGCCGTTCACAACACCCAGGGAGCATGGGGGTACGGTGCCTTGCTCAAGGGCACCTCGGCCGTGACAAGGAGGTTGACGGACACCCCTCCAGCTGTCAGTTCCATCAATTTTTTGAGTGGCAAGAGTGGGAATCGAACCTGCCAACCTTCCGGTTATTGGATGACCGACTCTAACCACTGAACCCTGGAGGAGGCAATGGAGATTGCTCTTCGCAGCTCGATGTTTGACTTTGTGGTTGTATCATCGGACTTGCGGCCGTATATCCTGGACACTCGGGTGAAGAGAGGGGCGGAGCTGTCAACTGATCACCACCTGGTGGTGAGTTGGCTCCGCTGGTGGGGGAGGAAGCCGGTCAGACCTGGCAGGCCCTAACGTATTGTGAGGGTGTGCTGGGAACATGTGGCGGAATCCCCTGTCAGAAGGAGCTTCAACTCCCACCTCCGGCAGAGCTTCAATCATGTCCTGGGGGATGTGGGGGACAAATGTTCCGTGCCTCCATTTATGAGGCGGCTGACTGGAGCTGTGGCCGTAAAGTGGTTGGTGTCTGTCGTGGCGGCAACCCCTGAACCCGCTGGTGGACACCAGTGGTAAGGGAAGCCGTCAAGCTGAAGAAGGAGTCCTATCAGGCATTTTTGGCTTGTGGGACTCTGGAAGCAGCTGATGGGTACTGACAGGCCAAGCGGAACTCAGCCTCTGCGGTTGCTGAGGCAAAAAACTCGGGCTTGGGAGGAGTTCGGGGAGGCCATGGAGAACGACTTCCGGATGGCCTCGAAGAGTTTCTGGTCCACCGTCCGGCGGCTCAAGGGGGGGAAGCGGTGCACCGTCAACATCTTGTATGGGGAGGGCGGGGCTCTGCTGACCTCAACAGGGGACTTCGTGAGTCGGTGGGGGGAATACTTCGAGGGCCTCCTCAATTCTACCGACACGCCTTCCGATGAGGAAGCAGAGTTGGGGAGATCGGACGTGGGGCCTCCCATTTCTGGGGCTGAGATTGCTGAGGTGGTCAAAAAGCTCCTCGGTGGCAAGGCCCTGGGGGTGGATGATGTCCGTCCAGAGTTCCTCAAGGCTTTGGATGCTGTAGGGCTGTCTTGGTTGAAACGCCTCTGCAACATCGCGTGGACATCGGGGACAGTGCCTCTGGACTGGCAGATCGGGTGGTGGTCCCCCTCTTTAAAAGGGGGACCGGAGGGTGTGTTCCAACTACAGGGGGATCACACTCCTCAGCCTCCCTGGTAAGGTCTATTCGGGGGTACGGGAGAGGAGAATCTGCCGGATAATCGAATCTCAGATTCAGGAGGTGCAGTGTGGTTTTCGTCCTGGTCGTGGAACAGTGGACCAGCTCTATACCCTCAGAAGGATCCTGGAGGGTGCATGGGAGTTCGCCCAACCAGTCTATGTGTGTTTTGTTGACTAGGAGAAGGCGTTCGTCTGTGTCCCTCGGGGAATCCTGTGGGGGGTGCTTCGGGAGTATGGAGTGCCGGACCCCTTGATAGGGGCAGTTCGGTCTCTGTATGACCGGTGTCAGAGTTTGGTCCGCATTGCCGGGTGTAAGTCGGGCATATTTCCGGTGAAGGTTGGACTCCGTCAGGGCTGCCCTTTGTCACCGATTCTGTTCATAATTTTTATGGATAGTATTTCTAGGCGTTGAGGGGGTCCGTTTTGGCTACCTCCAAATCGGGTCTCTGCTCTTTGCAAATGATGTGGTTCTGTTGGCGTCGTCGGGCCGTGACCTTCAGCTCTCACTGGAGCGGTTCGCAGCCGAGTGTGAAGCGGCTGGGATGAGAATCAGCACCTCCAAATCCGAGACCATGGTCCTCGGCGAGAAAAGGGTGAAATGCCCTCTTCGGAACGGGAATGAGATCCTTCCCCAAGTGGAGGAGTTCAAGTATCTCGGGGTGTTTTTCACGAGTGAGGGATGAATGTAGCTGTTATGGCAGTTACCAGGGGACCCACTGGTGGACGTGAGCAGTGAAAAAAGACCTCAAACTGAAGACGGAGGCCTTTAGGTCTAGTTTGTCCTTGGGGTCAGCTGAAGCTGCCTAAAGGTACTGAGTTGCTAAAAGCATTGGTGGTTGCTGAAGCCAAAACTCAGGTGTGGGAGGAATTCAGTGAGGCAATGGACAAGAAATTTCGGTTAGCCTCAAAGATCTTCTGACAAACCATTAGCCAACTAAGAGAGGGAAATCAGAGTCTAATCTAGATTGTGCCTGACCTGGGTGGAGAACTGCCGAGGCTAACTTAGGATATTTTTGGGCAGTGAAAGAAGCACTTTGAGGATTTCCTAAATCTGGCTGTAATGTCCTCCTTTGAGAAGGGAGAGTCTGAGGACTTGGGGGAAGACTCATGCATCATCTTGACTGAAGTCATCAGGGTAGTCAAAAAGATTCCCGACAGTAAAATGCCAGGGAGGGACGAGATTCGCCCTGAGAGGCTAAAACCTCTGGGCATGGTGGGGTTGTCTTGGCTAACATGCCTCTTCAATGTTGCATGTACGTCTAGGTCAACACCTGTGAAGTGGCGGCCAGGGTATTGGTTCCCATTTTTAAGAAATGGGACCGGATTGTGGATTCCAACTACTAAGGGGGATCACACTACTCGGCCTCCCCGGAAAAGTTGACTCCAGGGTGTTGGAGAGGAGCCTCCGGCTGATTGTTAAACCTCGGATTCAGAAGGAGCAGTGTTGCTTTCACCCAGGTTGTGGAACAGTGGACCAGATCTTTAGCCTTGCAGAGTGAGGGGATCATGGGACCTTGACCATCCAGTCTTCCAGTGTTTTGTAGACTCACAAGAGGCTTACAATCGTGTTCCCTGAGGGATTCGGTGGGGCCTTATGCTGAGGGAGTATGGAGTACCAGAATTGCTTTTGTGAGGTATTCGGTCACTGTAGAGCCGAAGCAAGAGCTGTGTCAGCATTCTTGGCACTCGGCCAAACTCGTTTAAAGTGCATGTTGGACTCCACCAGGGCTGCCCCTTGTCCCTGATCCTGTTGGTGATTTTCATGGACAGGATCTTGAGGTGTAGTCGTGGAGAGAAGGGCGTCTGATTTGGGAACCTCAGATTTGCACATCTGCTTGATTTGATGTGGTTCTGTTTGCTTCATCAAGCCATGACCTTCAGCTGTACTGGAGCAGTTAACAGCTGAGTGTTCAGCGGCTGGGATGATAGTCATCTCTTCCAAATCCAAAAATATGGTTCTCAATCAGAAAAAGGTGGAATACTCTCTCCGGAACCTACTTCAGAAGCAAGAAGGTTGAAGAAATAAACTTTTACGAACCAAAACTGCAGGTCATGGGTAAAATTTGGAGGGAACACACTTAAATTTCACGAGGAAACTAAACACATAACGGACACATAAACAAGGACTGGCACACAAAAAGGAAGCACGGGAGCATTGATTAAGATGGGGCGAAATACTGCAGGTATGTTTATTAAAAACTAGGCCAGGTATGTGGGAGTAGTTGAAACCAAGATTAATTGAGAAAAATTAGGGAACTAAAGCAAGATCAAATGAGAACCGAACCGTAGACAGATAAACTAAAATTATGGAAGAAACTAAGAATGCAGGACATGGCAATCTGAGTTAGAGAACTATGAGTATAGAAAGATCAGTTTACAAGTCTCAGTGGAGGACGTAGAGGTGGGTGGAGAAAAATTCACTAAAACAAAAACATTCTCTCAGAGAGCAGCCAGAGTTCAGTAGCTTCTCCATCCTGTGATGATGGAGGAAACTGAACTCTGCTTTCCACAACTCTTCAACACCTCCTGCAGGAGGTTACAGCGTCCTCACTTTGAGGTCATGTTGACTTACATTATACTGTCCTCCATCTCTGTATTGACTGTGATTCTCAACCTGATGGTTATCATCTCCATCTCACACTTCAGGTAGCAACACACTATTTTTAATGTTTTCATGTTTCACTCTGTGCTGTATCTGCTTTCTTATGAATGATAACTGATATAAGGGACAAGAAGAGTTGATATGTTTCTGTTGTTCCTCCACAGGCAGCTCCACACTCCCACCAACCTCCTCCTCCTCTCTCTGGCTGTATCAGACTTCTTTGTCGGCCTCTTGTTGTTCTTTCAGACTGAGCTGATAGACGGCTGCTGGTTCCTCGGTGATATCATGTGTATTCTATATCAGTATTTAGCATATATCATCACCTCTGCATCCATAGGAACCATGGTGATCATATCTATTGATCGCTATGTGGCTATTTGTTATCCTATGCATTACTCATCCAAAATCACACAGAAACGAATGAAGATCTGTGTCTGTGTGTGTTGGATCGGTTCATTTATAGTTCAGAGTTTGATTCTGATGGATAACCTGAAACAACCAGGCAGGTATAACTCCTGCTTTGGAGAATGTGGCTTTGTTATCAGCTACATTGCAGGATATGCAGATCTGACTTTTTCCTTCATTGTTCCCATTGGTGTAATTGTAGTTCTGTATATCAGAGTATTTGTGGTGGCTGTGTCTCAGGCTCGGGCCATGCGCTCTCATATCACCGCCACCAATCTCAAACACTCAGTAACTGCTAAGAAATCTGAGCTGAAAGCAGCCAGGACTCTCGGTGTTGTTGTGGTTGTGTTTCTACTGTGTATGTGCCCTTATTATTGTGTTGCTCTGTCAGGCCAAGATAGCTCTCTCAATGCTTCATCTGCTGCTATTGTAATATGTTTGTTCTTCTTTAACTCCTGTCTAAATCCCATAATCTATGCCTTTTTTTACCCTTGGTTCAGGAAATCAATCAAACTCATTGTTACACTTCAGATACTGAAGCCTGACTCCTGTGACATCAACATGATGTAAAGACACTTCATGACACTTGAGCTCAACACAGGTAATAGTATTTAGATATGAAGATACTTTGAGTTTCTCTGTTTTTACAAACACATCATCAGTTACATGAAGTTCAAGTGTGTTTAGTGGGTTTACTTTTGTTAAAAATGTGAAATACATAATTGGCTTTAAGGGAGGATGGCTGTTCTGAGGGCTGTTATTTTAAATTAACTATGTTTCTTGAATTATGCTGATGATATTTAAATGTAGATAAGAGGATGTTTTCTCACTTTCAGAGGAGCGTATCAACACTGCAGTATTATTACTGTGACAGCAGATTATTCACTGTAATCACTGGGATGTAACTACTCTGAATTTAGGACTAAAATTACATGCAAACATCCATAAATCTTTTTAAGGTTCCACCTTTATGTTTCAGTCTAGTTTGTATCTTCCCTGGTAATCTTTTCGAAGGCCTCACATGAAATGTATGACTAGAACGCTTGTATAATAACCTTCCAAATGTAATGGTTGATAGAGTACAGAACAGCTCAATCTATATAGTGTTACAGGCACTGCAGTGCTTTTTGTCTGTCACACACACATTGACACACAGATGGAGGCATTGGA
Source organism: Odontesthes bonariensis (assembly GCF_027942865.1). Taxonomy (NCBI): domain Eukaryota; kingdom Metazoa; phylum Chordata; class Actinopteri; order Atheriniformes; family Atherinopsidae; genus Odontesthes; species Odontesthes bonariensis. Next base: position 36,576,755 of record NC_134517.1, on the reverse strand, counting down.
CACTTCACCTTCCGATAGGCACACGACTGCTCTTCCTCCTCAGCTACAGTCATGATAGGTGACATACTGTATGTCCCATTTCAGCTTATGAGTATCAGGACATCTGTATAACTCTGTATATTCCATGTGTGCTGTTGGGTATACTGTTCTGCAATGGAGATGCACAATATCCTTTGTAGTTATTCTCAGTTGTTACCACCACCTTCTGTGTTTTGGCTTCTTTTATAAGTCAAAGCCTCAGTCTGTAACTGTCGAAGGTAGGCTAAACACCAAGGCCGGTCTGAGCGCTATTAAATGTATACATGTAGAAGTCTAGTAACAGTTACAGCTTGACATGACCATTTAACTGGACCACCATCCATGTAAATGTTTACATGTACAGGAGTGGAATCAGGATATTTACTAAAATTTATCAGACACTGCAACGCTGTGGACTGTGTCCATCCATTAACTCATGCTGGCAGATTTAGACTGTAATTATGTTCAGAGAATGTATGACCTCTAGTGGTCATGAGTGGGGCTGGAGCCTATCTCAGTTATCATTGGTTGAGAGGTTGGGTCGTCCTTGGATGGGTCGGCAGTTCATCACAGTGCCACACAGAGACACGCTCACACTCACTCCAAGGGCCAATTCAGAAACACCAATTAACCTAACATGTATGTTTTCTCTGGAGCGAACCCATGCATGCACAGGGAGCACATGCAAATTCCACCAAGAAAGACCCTAGCTGGGAAATGAACCAGAAATCCTCTTGCTGCAAGCCAACGATGCTAACCAGTGTCTGAATATAACAGAAATAAAAAATTATTTGAAACTGACTGGAATCCTTTGACTCAGTTATGGTATAAGAAGGGTGTGTGGATGTAAGTTAATTGGTTTTGGAAACTCTATATCACACTAAGTTGGTCATGACACCTCCAGTCCACTATAGGAAAGCAGGAAAGCTGCGGCATAAACAGACCATCTAACGTACTTTGGACAGAGTAAGCAAGTCCATCTGACTGATCTGGGAGAGGAACCTGAATGACTAGATGAGGGACCTGACAAAGAACAGCTCATAAAACCCCTATGATGAATAAAATTTTTGGACAACACGTTCATTTGCCCGGACGTGGGTCACCGGGGCCTCCCCCTGGAGCCAGGCCCAAGGGTGGGGCCCGGCAGCGAGCGCCTGGTAACCGGGCCTTTGCCCATGGGGCTTGGTCGGGCACAGCCGGGAAATATTACGTGGGTTCCCCTTCCGACAGGCTCACCACCCGTGGGAGGGGCCAAGGGGGTCGGGTTCAATGTGACCTGGGTGGCAGCCAAAGGCAGGGACCTTGGCGGTCTGATCCTCGGCTGCTGAAGCTTGCTCTTGGGGACGTGGGACGTCCCCTCTCTATTGGGGAAGGAGCCTGAGCTGATGCGCGAGGCTGAGCGGTTCCAGCTAGATATAGTCGGACTCACCTCGACGCACGGCTTGGGCTCCGGAACCAGCCTCCTCGAGAGGGGTTGGACTCTCTTCCACCCTGGAGTTGTCCGTGGTGAGAGGGGCAGAGCAGGTGTGGACATACTTATTGCCCCCCGGCTGTGTGCCTGTACATTGGGGTTTACCCAAGTGGACGAGAGGGCAGTGGGACAAGGAGGTCGACAGACACCCCCACAGCTGTCAGTTCCATCAATTTTTTAAGTGGCAAGAGTGGGAATCGAACCTGCCAACCTTCCGGTTATTGGACGACCGACTCTAACCACTGAACCCTGGAGGAGGCAATGGAGAGTGCTCCTCGCAGCTCGATGTTCGACTTTGTGGTTGTATCATCGGACCTGCGGCCGTATGTCCCGGACACTCGGGTGAAGAGAGGGGCGGAACTGTCAACTGATCACCACCTGGTGGTGAGTTGGCTCCGCTGGTCGGGGAGGAAGCCGGTCAGACCTGGCAGGCCCAAACATATTTTGAGGGTGTGCTGGGAACGTGTGGTGGAATCCCCTGTAAGAAGGAGCTTCAACTCCCGTCTCCGGCAGAGCTTCAACCATGTCCCGGGGGAGGTGGGGGACAAATGTTCCGTGCCTCCATTTATGAGGCGGCTGACCGGAGCTGTGTCGGTGCCTGTCGTGGCGGCAACCCCTGAACCCGCTGGTGGACACCAGTGACAAGGGAAGCCGTCAAGCTGAAGAAGGAGTCCTATCGGGCCTTTTTTGTTAGTGGGACTCTGGAAGCAGCTGATGGGTACTGACAGGCCAAGCGGAACGCAGCCTCGTTGGTTGCTGAGGCAAACACTCGGGCTTGGGAGAAGTTCGATCAGGCCATGGAGAACAACTTCCGGACGGCCTCGAAGAGATTCACCATCCGGCGGCTCGGGGGGGGGAGCGGTGCACCGTCAACACCGTGTATGTTGAGGATGGGGCTCTGCTGACCTCAACAAGGGACGTCGTGAGTCGGTGGGGGGAATACTTCGAGGGCCTCCTCAATCCTACCGACACGCCTTCCGATGAGGAAGCAGAGTTGGGGTGCTCGGACAAGGGTCCTCCCATTTCTGGGGCTGAGGTTGCCGAGGTGGTCAAAAAGCTCCTCGGTGGCAAGGCCCCGGGGGTGGATGAGGTCCGTCCTGAGTTCCTCAAGGCTCTGGATGTTGTGGGGCTGTCTTGGTTTACACGCCTCTGCAGCATCACATGGACATCGGGGACAGTGCCTCTGGACTGGCAGATCGGGGTGGTGGTCCCCCTCTTTAAAAGGGGGACCGGAGGGTGTGTTCTAGCTACAGGGGGTTCACACTCCTCAGCCTCCCTGGTAAGGCCTATTGTGGGGTACTGGAGAGGAGGAACTGCCGGATAATCGCCTCTCGGAGGAACTGCCGGATAATCGCCTCTCAGATTCAGGAGGAGCAGTGTGGTTTTCGTCCTGGCCGAGGAACAGTAGACCAGCTCTGCACCCTCAGCAGGATCCTGGAGGGTGCATGGGAGTTCTGTGGACTGCCGGACCCCTTGATAGGGGCTGTTCGGTGTCTGTATGACCTGTGTCAGAGTTTGGTCCGTATTGCCAGCAGTAAATTGGACATGTTTCTGGTGAGGGTTGGACTCCGTCAGGGCTGCCCTTAGAATGGAGTGGTTCCTGTAGTACTCACATGGAGCTGATGTTGGCATCCCAACTGAACAAGGAGGTTGGGTTCAAATGAGATTTAAGAGTCTTTGTTTGCCACCAATCCAAATGAATCCAACAGCAAAATATAAAACTGGCAGGTACGGGTTTTAGGCAAGAGTTTGACATGTATTTCTATAAGGTGTCTTTAGGTGGAAAATATATATATATATTTAAATCATTTTTACAACTGGCTTTGGCAAGGGTTTGGCTTTCTAAACCCAAATATCAAACCTAAACAATGAACCTTCAATATATGGAAGGTTTGTAGAGTTACACTATCCGTTAGGCTGACTGGGAGTATATCAGTTACTTCTCACTTCTATGAGGTCTTGATGCTTGAGGGAGTAGTTATCTTAAGAAACCTGGACCTAGATAAAAAACTAAATTGGCTGATAGAATGTGTTATCTTTATATGTCATCTAACAAGCGTCTTACTCAGGATCCCCAGGGAGGAGCTAGTAGATCAACCCAAGCTGATAGTTTATCAGAATGCAATGACATGAGACTAAACCTCCCTGTTGGACTTAATTGTTTATTAAGATTGAGAGTTTCCATAAGATAGAGGGTGGGTGGGCTTGCCTCTTAATGCCTGGTTGCTGAGCCTTGGCACCTAGACCTCAGTTGGGGCAAGCTCGAAGGAAGAAAAAGGGAGCCACTTCGAATTGGGCCCTCCACTCACAGGGAGGAAATTTGTGGTTGGGTGCTATGCTGTATTTTGTTTTTGGACTTCTGTGCTTGTCATGCATTTTCCATTCCATGCATTGTCCATACCATGTTCGAGCACAAGGTGGTTCATAAGTGTACCTGGTAGCAGGCCACCTTAAACCAAAGGGCAATGGTTGACTGTGTAGCTGTGCCTTGGATACGTGGGTCAAGAGAGGCAAAGCTGTCAACTAATCACCACCTGGTCGTGACTTGGAGCTGTTTGTGGGACTGCTGAACAGACCTGGAAATCCCAAATGCGTTGTAAGGGTGAACTGGGAACTGGACGCGGCCCCTGCCCCTGTCTTCAATTCGCACTTCTGGGAGAAATTTTCTCACGTACCAGAGGAGGTTGGGGACATGGAATGTTAATGCATAATTTTCAGGTCCTCCATTGCAGATGCAGCTTCCAAGAGCTGTGTCCTGAAGGTCTTTTGTAGCTGTTGTGGCAGTTACAAGAGGACCTGCTGGTAGATGCCAGTAGTGAGAGAAGGCCTTAAGCTGAAGAAGGAGGCATTTTGGCCTAGTTTATGCTTGGGGTCACCTGAAGCAGCTGACAGGTACTTAGTGGCTAAAAGTGTTGCAGCATTGATGGTTCCTGAAGCTAAAACTCAGGTGTGGGAGGAATTCAGTGAGCCCATGGACAAGGAATTTCGGTTGGCATCATAGATCTTCTGACAAACCATTAACCAACTCAGAGAGGGAAATCAGAGTCGAGCCCAGATTGTGCGTGACCTGGGTGGAGAACTGCCGAGGCTAACTAAGGATATGTTTGGACAGTGGAAGAAGGACTTTGAGGATCTCCTAAATCTAGCTATAATGTCCTCCTTTGAGATGGTAGAGTCTCAGGACTTGGGGGAAGACTCATGCATCATCTTAACTGAAGTCACCGGGGTAGTCAGAAAGATTCCAGACAGTAAAATTCCAGGGAGGGACGAGAATCGCCCTGAGATGAGTCTTGGTTAACATGCCTCTTCAACGTTGCATGTACGTCTAGGTCAACACCTATGAAGTGGCGGCCAGGGTATTGGTTCCCATTTTTAATAAATGGGACCGGATAGTGGATTCCAACTACCAAGGGGGATCACACTACTCGGCCTCCCAAGAAAAGTTGACTCCAGGGTGTTGGAGAGGAGCCTCCGGCTGATTGTTAAACCTCGGATTCAGAAGGAGCAGTGTTGCTTTCACCCAGGTTGTGGAACAGTGGACCAGATCTTTAGCCTTGCAGAGTGAGGGGATCATGGGATCTTGACCATCCAGTCTTCCAGTGTTTTGTAGACTCACAAGAGGCTTACAATCGTGTTCCCTGAGGGATTCGGTGGGGCCTTATGCTGAGGGAGTATGGAGTACCAGAATCGCTTTTGCGAGGTATTCGGTCACTGTAGAGCCAAAGCAAGAGCTGTGTCAGCATTCTTGGCACTCGGCCAAACTCGTTTACAGTGCATGTGGGACTCCAATAGGGCTGCCCCTTGTCCCTGATCCTGTTTGTGATTTTCATGGACAGGATCTTGAGGTGTAATAGTGGAGAGGAGGGTGTCTGGTTTGGGAACCTCACGGTCGCATCTCTGCTTTCTGTGGATGATGTGGTTCTGTTTCCTTCTTCAAGCAATGACCTTCAGCTGTACTGGAGCGGTTAACAGCTGAGTGTTAAGCAGCTGGGAAGATAGTCAGCTCTTACAAATCCAAAAACATGGTTCTCAATCAGAAAAAGGTGGAATACTCTCTCCGGAACATATTTCAGAAGCAAGAAGGTTGAAGAAATAAACTTTTACGAACCAAAACTGCAGGTCATGAGTAAAATTTGGAGGGAACACACTTAAATTTTACGTGGAAACTAAACACATAACGGACACATAAACAAGGACTGGCACACAAAAAGGAAGCACGGGAGCATTGATTAAGATGGGGCGAAATACTGCAGGTATGTTTATTAAAAACTAGGCCAGGTATGTGGGAGTAGTTGAAACCAAGATTATTGAGAAAAATTAGGTAACTAAAGCATGGTCACATGATAACAGAACTAAAATGTAGACAGATAAACTAAAACTATGGAAGAAACTTAGAATGCAGGACATGGCAATCTGAGTTAGAGAAATATGAGTATAGAAAGATCAGTTTACAAGTCTCAGTGGAGGACGTAGAGGTGGGTGGAGATATATTCACTGTAACAAAAACATTCTCTCAGAGAGCAGCCAGAGTTCAGTAGCTTCTCCATCCTGTGATGATGGAGGAAACTGAACTCTGCTTTCCACAACTCTTCAACACCTCCTGCAGGAGGATACAGCGTCCTCACTTTGAGATCATGTTGACTTACATGATACTGTCCTCCATCTCTGTGCTCACTGCTGTTCTCAACCTGCTGGTTATCATCTCCATCTCACACTTCAGGTAGCAACACACTATTTTTAATGTTTTCATGTTTCACTCTGTGCTGTATCTGCTTTCTTATGAATGATAACTGATATAAGGGACAAGAAGAGTTGATATGTTTGTGTTGTTCCTCCACAGGCAGCTCCACACTCCCACCAACCTCCTCCTCCTCTCTCTGGCTGTGTCAGACTTCTTTGTCGGCCTCTTTTTAGTCTTTCAGATTGTGCTCATAGACGGCTGCTGGTTCCTCGGTGACCTCATGTGTATTCTATATCAATATTTAGGATGTATCATAACCTCTGCATCTGTAGAAACCTTGGTGATCATATCTATTGATCGCTATGTGGCTATTTGTTATTCTCTGCATTACTCCTCCAAAATTACACAGAAAAGAGTGAAAATATGTGTCTGTGGGTGTTGGATCGGTACATGTATATTTCAGAGTGTGATTCTGAAGGATAACCTGAAACAACCAGGCAGTCATAACTCCTGCGTTGGAGAATGTGTCATTGTCATTAACTACATTGCAGGATATGCAGATCTGACTTTTTCCTTCATTGTTCCCATCGGTGTTATTATAGTTCTGTATCTCAGAGTATTTGTGGTGGCTGTGTCTCAGGCTCGGGCCATGCGCTCTCATATCACCGCCACCAATCTCAAACATTCAGTAACTGCTAAGAAATCTGAGCTGAAAGCAGCCAGGGCTCTTGGTGTTGTTGTGGTTGTGTTTCTACTGTGTATGTGCCCATATTATTGTGTTGCTCTCTCAGGCCAAGATAGCTCTCTTAGTGCTTCATCTGCTGCTTTTGTAATATGTTTGTTCTTCTTTAACTCCTGTCTAAATCCCATAATCTATGCCTTTTTTTACCCCTGGTTCAGGAAATCAATCAAGCTCATTGTTACACTTCAGATACTGAAGCCTGACTCCTGTGACTTCAAAATGATGTAAAGACACTTCATGACACTTGAGCTCAACACAGGTAATAGTATTTAGATATGAAGATACTTTGAGTTTCTCTGTTTTTACAAACACATCATCAGTTACATTGAGTTCAAGTGTGTTTAGTGGGTTTACTCTTGTTAAAAATGTGAAATACATAATTGGCTTTAAGGGAGGATGGCTGTTCTGAGGGCTGTTATTTTAAATTAACTATGTTTCTTGAATTATGCTGATGATATTTAAACGTAGATAAGAGGATGTTTTCTCACTTTCAGAGGAGCGTATCAACACTGCAGTATTATTACTGTGACAGCAGATTATTCACTGTAATCACTGGGATGTAACTACTCTGAAATTAGGACTAAAATTACATGCAAACATCCATAAATCTTTTTAAGGTTCCACCTTTATGTTTCAGTCTAGTTTGTATCTTCCCTGGTAATCTTTTCGAAGGCCTCACATGAAATGTATGACTAGAACGCTTGTATAATAACCTTCCAAATGTAATGGTTGACAGAGTACAGAACAGCTCAATCTATATAGTGTTACAGGCACTGCAGTGCTTTTTGTCTATCACACACATTGACACACTGATGGAGGCATTGGACACTTCACCTTCCGATAGGCACACGACTGCTCTTCCTCCTCAGCTACAGTCATGATAGGTGACATACTGTATGTCCCATTTCAGCTTATAAGTATCAGGACATCTGTATTACTCTGTATATTCCATGTGTGCTGTTGGGTATACTGTTCTGCAATGGAGATGCACAATATCCTTTGTTGTTATTCTCAGTTGTTACCACCACCTTCTGTGTTTTGGCTTCTTTTATAAGTCAAAGCCTCGGTCTGTAAATGTAGAAGGTAGGCTAAACACCAAGGGTGGTCTGAGCGCTATTAAATGTATACATGTAGAAGTTGAGCAAGTTACAGCTTGACTTGATCATTTACCTGGACCACCATCCATGTAAATGTTTACATGTACAGGAGTGGAATCAGGATATTTGCTAAAGTTTATCAGACACTGCAACACTGTGGACTGTGTGAGAAAAGGTTCAAGATATTCTGCTGCTTGTAATTGTCCCTCTGGGCGAGATCATGGTACATGTAAGTACAGCTGAATTCACTGCACAGATGCTGTCTTTAAGTTACTTGAATGGTGATTTTGTCAGATGAGGCTGTGGTTATAAAATCAGGACTTTATTACAGCAAAGGCGACAGTCTGGAAATGCTTTTAGTGAGCTCACACGTAGCCTCAATGGGCGGATTTTCAGTCCCAGTTTCTGACAAAAGAAACAGAAAATATGTGAATGACAGCAGCTTTATTGGGAATTCAGCTGGATTAATAAACACTTTACTGTTTTTACTGAAAGATGGAAGTTTGAAGTATGAACAGAGCACCTGGGAACATCTGAGTCTAGTTGAGCTATCTAACTGGATATTCTGAATGGGTTTATTCAGTGCATACTAAAAGTCTGGTTTTAGTCTGATTAAAACAACCATCTGTTTTTATTCTAGTGTCATGTAAATATCCCTAGTGTTCCCAAGGGAGATATCATATTGGACATATTGTAACATATTGGACCAGGGAGATGGTCGTCCATCCATTAACTCATGCGGCACATGTGCATGCTTGTAGCTTTAGACTGTTTATGTTCAGAGAATGTATCCCCTCTAGTGGTCATGAGTGGGGCTGGAGCCCATCTCAGTTATCATTGGTTGAGAGGTTGGGTTATGCCTGGATGGGTTAACAGTTCATCACAGTGCCACACAGAGACACGCTCACACTCACTCCAATGGCAAATTCAGAAACACCAATTAACCTAACATGCATGATTTTGGATGGTTGGAGGAAACTGGAGGACCTAGAGCAAACCCATGCATGCACAGGGAGCACATGCAAAATTCACCAAGAAAGGCCCTAGCTGGGAAATGAACCAGAAATCCTCTTGCTACAAGCCAACGATGCTAACCAGTGTCTGAATAAAACATCCATCCATTATCTTCCGCTGGTCCGGGGATCGGGTCGCGGGGGCAGCAGCTTGAGCAAAGAGACCCAGACGTCCCTGTCCCCGGCCACTTCCTCCAGCTCTTCTGGGGGGACCCCGAGGCGTTCCCAGGCCAGCCGAGAAACATAGTCTCTCCAACGTGTCCTGGGTCTTCCCCGGGGCCTCCTCCCAGTTGGACGGAACACCTCACCGGGGAGGCGTCCAGGAGGCATCCTAACTAGATACCCGAGTATAACAGAAATAAAAAATTAATTTGAAACTGACTTTAATCCTTTTACTCAGTTATGGTATAAGAAGGGTGTGTGGATGTAAGTAAATAGATTTTGAAAACTCTACAACATACTAAGTTGGTCATAACCCCTTTAGTCCACTATAGGAAAGCAGAAAAGCTGCGATGTAAACAAACCATCTTACATACTTTGAACAGAGTAAGCAAGTCCATCTGACTGACCAGGGAGATGGAGCTGAACCTGAATGACTTTAATTTATCTTTCACATCTGCACAACCTCCCCCCATGAGCTATCATCTTACCGTGGTGGGGGGATTTGCGTGCCCCAAAGAGTCTGGGAGCTATGTTGCCTGGGGCTTTAAGCCCCTGGTAGGGTCACCCAAGCAAAACAGATCCTATATGAGGGACAAGACAAAGAACAACTCATAAAACCCCCTATGATGAATAAAATTCTTGGACAACACGTTCCTTTGCCCGGATGCAGGTCACCGGGGCCTCCCCCTGGAGCCAGGCCCAAGGATGGGGCCCGGCAGCGAGTGCCTGGTGACCGGGCCTTTGCCTGGCACAGCCCGAAAATATGATGTGGGTCTTGGGACGTGGAATGTCACCTCTCTGTTGGGGAAGGAGCCTGAGCTGGTGCGCGAGGCTGAGCGGTTCCGGCTAAATATAGTCGGACTCACCTAGACACGGCTTGGGCTCCGGAACCAGTGTCCTTGAGAGGGGTTGGACTCTCTTCCACTCTGGAGTTGCCCACGGTGAGATGCGTAGAGCAGGTGTGGGCATACTTATTCCCCCCCGGCTTCCTATCAGAAGGAGCTTCAACTCCCACCTCCAGCAGAGCTTCAACCATTTCCCGGGGGAGGTGGGGGACATTGAGTCCGAATTGGCCATGTTCCGTGCCTCCATTGTTGAGGCGACTGACCGGAACTGTGGCCGCAAGGTGGTCGGTGCCTGTCGTGGCGGGAACCTCCTGAACCTGCTGGTGGACAAGAAGAAGGAGCCCTATTGGGCCTTTTTGGCTTGTGGGACTCTGGAAGCAGCTGATGGCTACTGAGAGGCCAAACGGAACGCAGCCTCGGCAGTTGCTGAGTCAAAAACTCAGGCTTGGGAGGAGTTCTGTGAGGCCATGGAGAACAACTTCCGGACGGTTTTGAAAAGATTCTTGTCCACCATCTGGCGGCTCAGGGGGGATAAGCGGTGCATCGTCAACACCATGTATGGTGAGGGCGGGGCTCTGCTGACCTCAACTAGGGACGTTGTCAGTTGGTGGGGGGAATACTTCAAGGCAAGGCAAGGCAAGGCAAGGCAATTTTATTTATAGAGCACAATTCATACACAGGGCAATTCAAAGTGCTTTACAGCTACATAAAATCACAAGAAGGCAATAAAACCATTAAAAAGGAATAAAAAAAATAAAAGAAAGAAATTAAAAAAGAAAGAAATTCTAAACCCATTAAAATAATCATTAATTAATTAATTAAAAAGTGAAGAGTGCAGATAAAATACTTTCAGGTGTCATATGCACAGCTAAATAGAACTGTTTTCAGCCTGGATTTAAACATTGTCAGAGTTGAGGCCTGTCTCACATCTTCTGGAAGACTGTTCCAGATTTTAGGAGCATCAAACTGAAATGCAGCCTCACCTTGTTTAGTCCTGACTCTGGGCACCAGCAGGAGACCCCTCCCTGAGGTTCTCAGAGCCCGAGTTGGTTCATATGGCTCTAACATGTCAGAGATGTACTTTGGCGCTTGACCGTGAAGAGACTTGTACACAAGCAGAGCTGTTTTAAAGTCTATTCTCTGAGCGACAGGAAGCCAGTGCAGAGACCTGAGCACTGGACTAATATGGTCGTATTTCCTGGTTCTAGTCAGGACTCGAGCAGCAGCGTTCTGGATGTACTGCCTCCTCAAGCCAACCGACATGCCTTCCGATGCGGAAGCACAGTTGGGGAGCTTGAGGAACGTGGGGCCTCCCATTTCTGGGGCTGAGGTTGCCGAGGTGGTCCCCCTCATTAAAAAAGGGGACCGGAGGGTGTGTTCCAACTATAGTGGGATCCCACTCCTTAGTCTCATTGGTAAGGTCTATTCGGGTGCACTGGAGAGGAGGATCCGCTGGATAATCGAATCTCGGATTCAGGAGATGCAGTATGGTTTTCATCCTGGCCGTGGAACAGTAGACCAGCTCAACATCCTCAGAAGGATCCTGGAGGGTGCAACCGGTCTACATGTGTTTTGTGGACTTGGAGAAAACATTCGACCGTGTCCCTCGGGGAGTCCTGTGGGGGGTGCTCCAGGAGTATGGAGTGCCGGACCCCTTGATAGGGGCTGTTGGGTCTCTGTATGACCAGTGTCAGAGTTTGGTCCGTATTGCTGGCAGTAAGTCGGACATGTTTCCGGTGAGGGTTGGACTCCATCAGGCCTGCCCTTTGTTACCGATTCTGTTCATAATTTTTATGGACAGAATTTCTAGGCGCAGCCAGAGCGTTGAGGGTTTGGCGAATCGGTTCTCTGCTATTTGCAGATGATGTGGTTCTGTTGGCGTCGTCGGGCCGTGACCTTCAGCTCTCACTGGAGCGGTTCACAGCCGAGTGTGAAGCGGCTGGGATGAGAATCAGCGCCTCCAAATCCGAGACCATGGTCCTCGGCTAGAAAAGGGTGGAATGCCCTCTCCAACTCGAGAATGAGATCCTTCCCCAAGTGGAGGAGTTCAAGTATCTCGGGGTCTTGTACACGAGTGAGGGACAAATGGAGCAGGAGATTGACAGGCGGATCGGTGCGGCGTCTGCAGTGATGCGGGCTCTGCACCGGCCCGTCGTGGTGAAGAAGGAGCTGAGCCAGAAGGCGAAGCTCTCGATTTACCGGTCAATCAATGTTCCTACCCTCACCTATGGTCACGAGCTCAGCTGCAGGAGAGAGGTGTGGAGAGAGCTCAGGGGAGCGGCACCAGGTGAGTGATTAGCACACCAGCATCCACAGGTCTAATCACTCTCCTTTATATACAGTAGCGTGCTGGAGCCAGGGAGAGAAGGAACAGGAGAGACGCCTGGACGAAGCCTGGGAAGGAGGCCGTGCAGGAGAACGACAGAGTGTGCATAAATAAAATCGTTGACAAACTGTCAAAGAGTCTCAGTCCTCATTAGACCGCTGAAAGAACCCGCAGTGGCACGGAGAATGCCACAATTGCAAAAAGCCTGTTAAATCTGAAATCAGATTTGTGTCAAAGAAATGTCATCCAGACAACCAATATGCTCTTTGGATAGGATGGAGTGATACCTGTAGTACTCACATGGAGCTGATGTTGGCATCCCAACTGAGCAAGGAGGTTGGGTTCAATTGTGATTTAAGAGTCTTCGTTTGCCACCAATCCAAATTAATCCAACAGCAAAATATAAAACTGGCAGCTGCGGGTTTTAGGCAAGAGTTTGACATGTATAAGGTGTCTTTAGGTGGAAAATGTGTTTTTTTAAAATCATTTTTACAACTGGCTTTGGCAAGGGTTTTGCTTTCTAAACCCAAATATCAAACCTAAACAATGAACCTTCAATATATGGAAGGTTTGTAGAGTTACACTATCCGTTATGCTGACTGGAAGTATATCAGTTACTTCACACTTCTATGAGGTCTTGATGCTTGAGGGAGTAGTTATCTGAAGAAACCTGGACCTAGATACAAAACTAAATTGGCTGATAGAATGTGTTATCTTTATATGTCATCTAACAAGCGTCTCACTCAGGATCCCCAGGGAGGAGCTAGTAGATGAAGCCAAGCTGATAGTTTATCAGAATCCAATGACATGAGACTGAAACTGCCTGTTGGACTTAATTGTTTATTAAGATTGAGAGTTTCCATAAGAAGAAGGGTGGGTGGGTGGGCTCGCCTCTGAGTACCTGGTAGCCGAGCCTTGGCTCCTGGGCCTTAGTTGGGCCAAGCTCGAAGGAAGAAACACTTCCAAGTGGGCCCACCACTCAGAGGGAAGAAATTTAGGGTTGGGTGCTATGTGAGCTGGGATACACCTAAAGGTGGCGGACCTGGACATGCCAATCCTCAGTGTTGCAAACTTGCTCTTGGGACATGGAATGTCACTTCGCTGGTGGGGAAAGAGCTGGCATGTGAGGTGGAGCGGTACCAAGTAGGTATATTTGGGTTCACCTCCACACACAGCGTTGTGTGTGGAACCATAGTCCTGAAGAGGGCTGGACTCTCATACTCTGGAGTTGCCTATGGAGAGCTGCAGGTGTGGGGATACTCACAAGCCCTTGGCTGAGCACCTCAGCATTGGAATCGCCCCAGTGAGCAAGTTGATTGCCTCACTGCCTCTCTACCGGGGAACTTCAAGCCCATGTCGGTAAGGATGGAATAACCTGGAGAAGTATGATTGGGAGGAACGGCTCTCCTGATCTGAATCTGTGCTGTGTTTTGTTTTTGGAATTATGTGCTAGTCATGAATGGTCCATTCCATATTCGACCACAAGGTGGTTCATAAGTGTACATGGTACCCGGCCACCTTAAACCAAAGGGCAATGGTTGACTGTGTAGCCATGTCATCAGACCTGCGGCCTATGTCTTGGATCTGTTAGTGAAGAGAGGTGCAGAGCTATGAACCGATCACCACCTGGTCATGAGTTGGATCCGTTGGTGGGCAAGACTGCTGGACGGACCTGGAAAGCCCAAATGGGTGAACTTGGAACTGGTGGAGGCCCCTGCCCCTGTCTTCAATTCGTACTTCTGGGAGAAATTTTCTCACATACCAGTGGAGGTTGGGGATATGGAATGTTAATGCATCATTTAAGGTCCTCCATTGCAGATGCAGCTTCCAAGAGCTGTGTCCTGAAGGTTTTTGGTGCCTATTGTGGCAGTTACCAGAGGACCCGCTTGTAGATGCCAGCAGTGAGAGAAGCCATCAAGAAAAAAGAGGCCTTTCAGGCTTGGTTGTCCTGGGGGTCACCTGAAGCTGCTCATAGGTACTGAGTGGCTAAAAGGGTTGCAGCATTGGTGGTTGCTGAAACTAAAACTCAGGTGTGGGAGGAATTCAGTGAGGCCATGGAGAAGGAATTTCGGTTGGCATCAAAGATCTTTTGACAAACCATTCGCCAAGTCAGAGAGGGAAAGCAGGACCTGGATGAAGAACTGCTGAGCCGAACGAAGGATATTGTTGGGCAGCGAAATGTCACAAAACGTGGGAAACTCAGGATGCAAACACAAAATGGCTGGAGTCGCTGGTAGTGCTTAAGCGGTGTGGTTTATTTACAGTGACAAAAACAACAAGAAGCCAGTTATGTGGACAGAAAGCAAGCCGTTACTTCACAGAGTGGCAGGTCTCACACTCTTAAGGCTGATTCTTACTCGGCGCAACCGCGCAACTGTTCTGGCTCGAGAACCATTAATGACGTCATCGAAAGCGCCAGCCCCTTCACAGTTCCTTCAGCTCATAAGCGCAGTTTGCGCCGAGTATGCGTCACATTTGCAGTTCTCTCCAGACCAGCGGGCGTCACTGTTGAGGAAACAAGCTGAAGAACCGGACGAAGAAAAGCATACGAAGAAAGCATACACAATGCCACCTGTGGTGTCACGTCATCAGAGGCTGGCACATCTGATGCGGATGCGGAATGAATTTACTCTGGGTGTAGAACTGTATATGTATCTCAGAGCTTTCCCCCTAGGATTTCGACACTGCCGTGTTGTCCCAGTGTAACTTCATAGACGCGTCGTACAGATGTTTGTAGAGGCGCACCCTCTCGGTCACCGCGGTCTCTGCAGTGTTCATGTTTCCTTTCTCTTGGTCAGCTGTTTCCGGTTGAGCTCGCGCGAAGTCAGAAAAAAAGTTGTATGCACGACCTTGCGACGCGCGAGGATTTTTTAGCTTGCGACGGGGGGCGTGGCGGAATTTTGGGTCACGTGACCGTTTGCGCCATTTGCGACCAGCTAGTAAGAATGGGTCAAAGCGAGGTTGCGCCGAGTAAGAATCAGGCTTTAAAGCGGCAGTCGGCAACTTTTTTTTAGTCATATTAGCTGGAACTGTCATGGGATTCTGGAAGTAGAACATTAAATAGGCTGTTTAGGAAAAATAACGAAATCTGTAGCTCCCTCTGGAGCCTGTAATCATGCTTACAAAAACCGAGCGCTCCCGGCTGTTTTTAACCAATCAAGTTAGGGTGGAGGAATCCTACCTGTCAATCACAGCTTGTGCACACGCTGCTGAGCGTGAGTCTGCCCCAGCTTGTGTGCGCTCACACTGGTGTGAACTCACGTGCACAACCTCGTCCACAGAGGGGGAGGGGTTTGGGGGGCGATTCGGAGCTTGTTAGAGGTTGGGGGAGGGACCTGAAAGTTGTATCAGTTCGAATTTTCCGACTTTAGACTCGCAATTTTGAAAACTTGCCGACTGCAGCTTTAACCTTAAGTGTCTGGTCGGCCTGAGCCTCATATAGCCAAGCCCCCCCCCACCCCAAGACCAATCAAACCCAATTAACAGAGAAAACAATACTTCTGGCCACCACATTTCACACACAGGTTCTGCAATAACCCCATTAACATTACATAACATATACAACCCATCACCAAAATAAATCACGCTCCATTTAAGCAATTACAACAAAAAACATCAACAGACCCTGAACACTCCCCCTCCACTTAGAGGGGAGATGGTATAGTCCGCACCCGATCATACCATAAAAGGCTGCTGCTCCTGCTGCTCTCACTCTCCCAGGCAGGCACAGAGGAGGATGGCAGCAGCAGTACAGGTAACTATAATTAAATAAAGAAAACTGGAGACAACAAATATGATGAGTCGTGTGGGTTTTTTTGTGCTTCTGTTGGAGATATGTTTGAGCATTAGTCCAATGTGGTGCGTGCACTCACCACCAAACCAATGGGGAACAATGTAAATATGAACCAAAAATGAAAGGCTTAGGGTTCTTTACCATGTGTCACCTGTGTGTAGTGACGGGGGCTTCGTCACACGGAGGAAGGATGTCCTCCTTTGAGAAGGTCGAGTCTGAGGACTTGGGGGAAGACTCATGCATCATCTTGACTGAAGTCACCAAGGTAGTCAAAAACATTCCCGACAGTAAAATGCCAGGGAGGGACGAGATGCTGAGATGCTAAAATCTCTGGCCATGGAGGGGTTGTCTTGGCTAACATTTCTCTTCAATGCTGCATGGAAGTCTGGGTCAACACCTGTGGAGTGGCAGTGTTGGTTCCCATTTTTAAGAAAGGGGACCAGAGAGTGGATTCCAACTACAAAGGGGATCACACTGATTCCTCCCTGGGAAAGTTTACTCCAGGGTGTTGGAGAGGAGCCTCCGGCTGATTGTTAAACCTCGGATTCAGGAGGAACAGAGTTGCTTTCACCCAGGTTGTGGAACAGTGGACCAGATTTTTAGCCTTGCAGAGTGACTGATTGGATCATAGGAGCTTGACTGTCCACTAAAAGGCTTACAATCATGTTCCCTGAGGGATTCGGTGGGGCCTTATGCTGAGGGAGTATGGAGTACCAGAATCGCTTTTGTGATTCGGTCACTG
Organism: Odontesthes bonariensis; assembly: GCF_027942865.1. NCBI lineage: Eukaryota > Metazoa > Chordata > Actinopteri > Atheriniformes > Atherinopsidae > Odontesthes > Odontesthes bonariensis. Next base: position 36,559,865 of record NC_134517.1, on the reverse strand, counting down.
TAGAGCCAAAGCAAGAGCTGTGTCAGCATTCTTGGCACCAGGCCAAACTCGTTTACAGTGAATGTTGGACTCCACCAGGGCTGCCCCTTGTCCCTGATCCTGTTTGTGATTTTCATGGACAGGATCTTGAGGTGTAGTCGTGGAGAGAAGGGCGTCTGATTTGGGAACCTCAGATTTGCACATCTGCTTGATTTGATGTGGTTCTGTTTACTTCTTCAAGCCATGACCTTCAGCTGCACTGGAGCAGTTCACAGCTGAGTGTTCAGCGGCTGGGATGATAGTCAGCTCTTCCTTGGCCTTTATCAGTGCCCTCTTAGGTTAGAAGTTGTTGAACTGTATGTGAGAAGAACCAACCCAATTTGTTTCAGACAACTCACTAAATAACTATTACATAAAGTCATTGTACTTTTCTTGAGATTTGAAACCAGATCAGTTATTCGATGACACACATGTATAAAAAGTGGTGTCAGTGAGGACCCAACTTAAATAGGGTTGAAGAAATAAACTTTTGGCAGAAAAACACACAAAGTCCAAACATATCCAAAGTCATGATTAGAATTTGGCAGGAACATACTTAAATTATGTGTGGAAACTAAACACAAAAACAAGGACTGGCAGGCAAAAAGGAAGCCAGGGAGCATTTATTCAGATTGAGCTAAATACTGCGGGTATGGCTGTTAAAACCTAGGGCCAGGTATGTGGGAGTAGTCGAAACCAAGATTCATTGAGAAAAATTAGGGAACTAAAGCAAGGTCACATGATAACGGAACCAAACGTAGACAGATAAACTAAAATTATGGAAAAAACTTAGAATGCAGGACATGGCAATCTGAGTTAGAGAAACCTGAGTATAGAAAGATCAGTTTACAAGTCTCAGTGGAGGACGGAGAGGTGGGTGGAGATAAATTCACTGTGTGAGAAAAACATTCTCTCAGAGAGCAGCCAGAGTTCAGTAGCTTCTCCATCCTGTGATGATGGAGGAAACTGAACTCTGCTTTCCACAACTCTTCAACACCTCCTGCAGGAGGTTACAGCGTCCTCACTTTGAGGTCATGTTGACTTACATTATACTGTCCTCCATCTCTGTATTGACTGTGATTCTCAACCTGCTGGTTATCATCTCCATCTCACACTTCAGGTAGCAACACACTATTTTTAATGTTTTCATGTTTCACTCTGTGCTGTATCTGCTTTCTTATGAATGATAACTGATATAAGGGACAAGAAGAGTTGATATGTTTCTGTTGTTCCTCCACAGGCAGCTCCACACTCCCACCAACCTCCTCCTCCTCTCTCTGGCTGTGTCAGACTTCTTTGTCGGCCTCTTTTTAGTCTTTCAGATAATGCTCATAGACGGCTGCTGGTTCCTCGGTGATATCATGTGTACTCTATATCAGTATTTAGCATATATCATCACCTCTGCATCCATAGGAACCATGGTGATCATATCTATTGATCGCTATGTGGCTATTTGTTATCCTATGCATTACTCATCCAAAATCACACAGAAACGAATGAAGATCTGTGTCTGTGTGTGTTGGATCTGTTCATTAATATTTCAGAGTCTCATTCTGATGGATAACCTGAAACAACCAGGCAGGTATAACTCCTGCTTTGGAGAATGTGCCTTTGTTATCAACTACATTGCAGGATATGCAGATCTGACTTTTTCCTTCATTTTTCCCATTGCTGTAATTATAGTTCTGTATATCAGAGTATTTGTGGTGGCTGTGTCTCAGGCTCGGGCCATGCGCTCTCATATCACCGCCACCAATCTCAAACACTCAGTAACTGCAAAGAGATCTGAGCTGAAAGCAGCCAGGACTCTCGGTGTTGTTGTGGTTGTGTTTCTACTGTGTATGTGCCCATTTTATTGTGTTGCTCTGTCAGGTCAAGATAGCTCTCTCAGTGCTTCATCTGCAACTTTTGTAATTTGTCTTGTGTACTTTAACTCCTGTCTAAATCCCATAATCTATGTCTTTTTTTACCCCTGGTTCAGGAAATCTATTAAGCTCATTGTAACACTTCAGATACTGAAGCCTGACTCCTGTGACATCAACATGATGTAAAGACACTTAATGACACTTGAGCTCAACACAGGTAATAGTATTTAGATATGAAGATACTTTGAGTTTCTCTGTTTTTACAAACACATCATCAGTTACATCAAGTTCAAATGTGTTTAGTGGGTTTACTTTTGTTAAAAAAGCGAAATACATAATTTGCATTAAGGAAGGACGTTTGTTCTGAGGGCTGTTATTTTTTCAATTTAACATGTTTCTTAAACTATTCCAATGATATTTAAATGTACGTAAGAGGATGTTTTCCTACTTTCAGAGGAGCATATCAACACTGCAGTATTATTACTGTGACAGCAGATTAATCGCTGTAATCACTGGGGTGTAACGATTCTGAAATTAGGACTAAAATTACATGCAAACATCCATAAATATATTTGAAGTTCCACCTTTCTGTGTCAGTCTAGTTTGTATCTTCCCAGGTAATCTTTTTGAAGGCCTCACATGAAGTGTATGACTAGAACGCTTGTATAATAACATTCCAAATGTAATGGTTGATAGAGTACAGAACAGCTCAGTCTATATAGTGTTACAGGCTCTGCAGTGCTTTTTGTCTGTCACACACATTGACACACAGATGGAGGCATTGGACACTTCACCTTCCGATAGGCACACGACTGCTCTTCCTCCTCAGCGACAGACATGACAGGTGACATACTGTATGTCCCATTTCAGCTTATTAGTATCAGGACATCTGTATTACTCTGTATATTCCGTGTGTGCTGTTGGGTATACTGTTCTGCAATGGAGATGCACAATATCCTTTATTGTTATTCTCAGTGGAGGCCTAGAGCGAACCCATGCATACAAAGGGAGAACATGCAAATTCCACCAAGAAAGAATCGAGCTGGGAACTGAACCAGGAACCCTCTTGCTGCAAGCCAACGGTTTAAACCAGTGTCTGAATATAACAGAAATAAAAATTATTCTTAACTGATTGGTGGGGGAAACGTTTGTTTTAAGATATCCCAATCACTTAAGCGGCACTCCATTGACTCTTTGATATAAAGAAGAGAAGCGCGATCGTAGGCCCATACAGCAGAGGCACCATCACAGGGGGCAAGGGCTGATACGACTGCATAAGTTGAAATAAGAACAGTCGAGTTATGGCAGAGCTGTACACAAGTGCCATCTTGGATCTGAAATCTTTGATCTGAGCTTAAAGGTTGAGTTCCAGGCGATAGCGCAGGGCCTCAGGGACTTTGTCGATCCTTTGAGCGGCGGTGCTCCGTTGGGAGTTACTGCAACACCACCGTCCCCATGGCAATATGCAAATGCCTGTGACATTTTGATGCCCCTGTTGCCCTGAATCTGAGTGCAACCTTGCAGGAACCTCAAACTTATAAAACCATTCAGACACAAGGACCCTGGCCACCGTGACCGCACGTTGATCCCTAGTTGGAACAGCTACAGTTTATTTACTAAAACCATCTGTCAGGATCAAAAAATTCTCCACACCATTTTGAGCAGGTTCCAGAGTGGTGTAATCAATGGCCAGGATTTCATTGGGACATGACGCCATCAAATGCCCCATGGGGCTGTAAGCTTGGGGGTGAACATCCTTGGCCGCCTGACACCTCTCACATGTATGACACCATCCAACCACATCAGAGGACATACCAAGTCAGTAGCATCGGGTACATGGGAGTGCCAACGTCGGCTCCACGCCCTGGTACCCATGCTCCTGGTGAACTTGGGTCAAAACTTCACAAATCAATGTGCTAGGGAACAACAGCTGGAACACAGCTTCAGCACCATCTGAGCGGAACACCTTACGGTACAAAACTCGATCCCTCTCAACCAGGCGGTCCCACTGCCGAAGCAGAGCCAGTGCAGACAAGGACAGCCTTGCCCGCTCTTCTCGGTTGGGACGCCTATCCTCCCACAAATCTCCAAAAGTTCCTGCATAACAGGGTCAGTCTGTTGAGAAGGACAAAGCTCAGAGGTGGTGTTCTGTGGCATGGCTATCTGAGCGGCCTAGACCTTCCTCAACCCCAAAGCTTGTTGTAGAGGCTTGGGCAAAGCAATGTCTGGAAGCATGGCCTCCACATTCTGGGTGCCAGGTGGATATTGACGAGAAAGAGTATTGGCGTTGGTATTAGTACTCCCAGACCAATACTTAAGCTGCCCATCCCTGCTCAGTGGCTGCCAATTTGGCAGAAGACAAATTGACTGAGAGGGTTGTTGTCAGTATGTACAATACACTTATTACCCAACAAGTATTCCCTAAACTTTTCTGTCATAGCCCATTTAAGGCTCAGGAACTCAAGTTTCATGGAATCATACTTCACCATGTTCCTTTCGGTGGATCTCAGGCCCATTCTAGCATAAACTATCGGCCTCGTCCTGCTTGCCTGTACCTGAAACAGCACTGCTCCCAAGCTGGCATTGACCTCCAGAATAAACGGGAGGGCAAAATCAGCATAGGCCAACACTGGTGCTGTGCTTAGCTTAGCTTTCAGTGTTTCAAAGCTCTGATGACACTCGTCAGTCCAACACCTACCATGTTGTTTACCAGCCATCTTACTAGCCTTGGTGCCACCACACTAAGCCACAGCCTTATGCAGAGGGGCTTCCAGCTCCCTGCTGCAATGCTTGTATTTTATGTAAAGCACTTTGAATTGTTTGTACATGAAATGTGCTATATAAATAAATTTGATTTGATTTGATTCCAGCTTAGCGAATCCCTCCACAAACTGCCGATAATAACTAGTGAAACCGAGGAGAGGCTGTAGCTCCGAGGCCTTAAACGGAATCGGCCAATTGGCAACCACCTCAATCTTATTCGGATCAGTGCTGACGCCGTCACCAGAGATCACATGACCCAAAAAACTTACCTCATTTTGAAATAAGGAACCCTTATTCATATTAGCTTTTAAGCCCTCATGTTGAAGCCCCCCAGCACCACCTTCAGTCTCTCCAGGTGTTGTTCCACAGAAGAGGAAAACCCCACAATATCATCAAGATGCAACAATAAAGACTGGCACTGCTGGTCTCCAAAGATGCCCTGCATCAATCTTTGAAACATGCCAGTTGCAGTGCAGAGTACGAACACCATTCTGTTCCACTCAAACGAACCAATCGTGTACCAAATCTGGTCTTTGGTCGGTCGGATTGCACCTGACGGTCGGATTGTAACCACTGGCCATGTCCAGGGTGGAGAACCAGCAAGTACCCGACAAGGCTTCTAGTGTTTCCTCTATGCGTGGCAGAGAAAAGGCATCTCTTTGCGTCTTACTATTTAGCTGCCTGTAATCCACACACATGCGTAGCCTGCCATCCTTCTTCTGCACCAACACAATAAGGGACATATAGGGGCTACTACTCTCCTGAATAACTTGACTTGAGAGGAGCTGATTGATGTGCTCTTTTACAAGCTCATATTCCAAGGGTAGAATACCCTTATAGCATTGCCTCATGGGTGTATCATCCACCAGGGGAATGTCATGGGATATGAGGTTGGTACAACCCAAATCTCCATTGTGGCCTGAAAAAACACCGGTATACTGCTCAAGCAAAGACCTCACCTGACCCTGTTCCCCAGCAGACAAAGACTACAGGTCAATGCTCTCTATCTGCTGCAGAACACTGGGAAGAGCCATTTGAGATGACATGGTGGCCCCGCCTGAGGGCACCTCAGTCACCCCTGAAGGTAAATTTAAAACATTTAAGACATCCAGTGTTCCAACAGCAGTGTGGGGATACAACACAACATCAGTGGAGCCAACATCAATGACTTGTATGTAGGCTGTGCCTCTAATCACTCTTGCCAAAGCAGGATAAGCAAGCAACCCAGCTGGCAAACCAACATCGAAGTGTTCAAAATGTACAGTAGAACCTGTTTACGGTTCAGAACATGTGCCAGCCACGATCTTCATGACGCCACCAGGAGTCCACCAGGCTCTCTTACCCCTTACCTTTACCTTCCCCCGCCTGTCCGAAGAAGCTCGAACACCAGTGCGATGGCACTGTTACAATGCCTGACCTACCTAACTGGGAGCCTCGGAGACACACAACTGGGAGAATTAAGTGGCACCATGCTGCCTGAAAAGCTCTTGATAACATTTATGAATAACATTCATCCCTAAGACACCAGGCACACTAGCCAGTCCACCATAATGGGGATCCCTCACAACTAAAACACCACAGCGGGGCATCAATTTGTCAGAGTTCTGTGCTTCAAACAATGAAATAATGGAGGCGCTTCTGACCCCACAGCTCAAGATGCTGGTGGAAAACGATCTCAGAAATGGTAGACACCATGGAACCAGTATCTACCAGACAAGGAACTTTCACTCCACCCATGTCCAGATCCAAATGAGAACATGATCAGATCAACCCACCAGCATCTAATTTACTTGAAACAGATTGCGAGCCAGTAACGGCCCCACCTAAACTGTGGCTCTGCAGCTTAGTGGGCACAAGTTTCCCGCCACAAAGTAGAATCAGACTGCCGACCATGATTTGAGGGAGGTCGTGAGGGGAACTGTGAGCGAGGGGAAGCACGCACCCAATCACACTCTTGTGCAAAATGTCTGATTGCAATGCCTGCACACGAGGGTACCTGTGCGAGATGGACGACTGCACTGCGGGAGTTTCTGCAGTTGAGCAATGCATGCCATCACCTGATTAAGTTGCTCCTGCTGACGCTTCAACATCTCCTGCATCTCACCCATCTCAGACGCTGAAGATGGTACAACAGCCAAGGAGGGGCCCACCGTGAACACCATATTTACCCTTCCCAGTTACGTGACTTTCGTAAAGCAACCGCCGTTTTGGACGTATAGAAGACAACGATTTGCGAGTAACGATAGTAACAGTAACGATATAGACAGACTGAAAATTTAATAAAAGAAGAAAAAACAAGATGCAGAAAAAAACTCCACTATCCAGCGAGGTCGGGCATTTAGTGGGCCAGCAGAGGGAGAGGTATTTGGAGAAGCTGAAAATTGGAGGTTTAGAAAACGACGTATACTTGCTTCCACTAGGGCTGTTTACAGACGTCCGACAGCATGCCACCGCCTTGTCTTTACCCGACTTCGGCCCCCACGACCTTTATATTTATGTTGTAAAAAACCCATCGCCATACACGGGAAAGGATCTAAAGGCATACAAGAGTTTGGATGCCTAAAAATATTTTGTGTCGGGCTATGTGACCTGCCTTTACCAGTGGATCGTCCCTGGAGCCGGTGGGCGCCATCTTTTTACAGCTAAGGTTTGTTTACATTTTTCATTTAACGTTGTTCACCAGGATTATCGACATGTAAACCCGTTGACACGGTGTTATAATCTTGCTATTACGAGAACTGCAATGACCAAGTCGTAGTGCTTTACTAAAGGCGCTGTGTTATGTTTTATCTAGTAGAAAGGCAACCCTGAAATGGCACGGGGGAACACTTGTGTGCCGTGAGAGATCATCTGGTGTGCCGTGGAAAATCCCTCTCAGGCTTTATCTTTATTTTGCATGTATATGTATATGTTATATATCTTTATTCGACACTTACCTCCAACAAAGTGGTCACTACACAACCGCTGGTATACTGAAGGTTGCCAGTCTTTCCTATTGATCGCCGCGACTCATCTTCTCTGTTGCTCAAGGTCAGTGGGGATCCGGTAAAAAGACAAATCTTTCCTCGTCTGCTGACTGTTGGTACACCCAGGCGCGCAACAATATGCCGGCATGATGTAAACCTTACTGATCGAATCGATATTTTCCTTTGAATGTTCCTCGCTCCTCCGTTGTTGGCTGTGGTAGACTACTTGTTTTCACGTCCAAAATGGCTGATGCTTTTGTTGTGACGTCACGTGGGATGGGTCAATTGGACACCATACACTGAGGGGACTGACTGACTGTGGCCTCTCACACCACCAGGTAAGCCTTCATGCTCCCACCGGATCGCCTCCACCTGCACAAGCAAGGTGTGGTCAGGCTGCCTGCGCATCAACTGCTTCAACTCACGGCGCAGAGAACTGTCCGAAACATGCCCAACGAATTGGTCTTTCATTACTAAAAATGTAAACCTACAAACCATTCAATATAAAACTCTCAATATAATTCATTACACTGGACAAAGAATGGCCAAAATGGGTTTCTCATCAGAGATTTGCCCATGCTTCTCACAAGACACCCCTGATATTCAGGCCATGTGGAACTGCACACCCATTTAACATTTTTGAAAAAATACTGTAAAAACATCCGCTTCTCTTTGAATAAGGTTTCACTGGTCATGACGACGTGACACTGAGGATTGTCATCATAGGCAGTTTACGTTTTAGGAAGACAACATCTCAGCTGAGGTGTCTCTCCCACTCTGCTTCTCACTCAAAAATTGATACTGCACCAGTTTCTCGAACAAATGTCTCTCATGTCCAAAATATCTGCCCGATCTGGACAAATTTTACCTAAAAACGTAGGCATTTTTGTCCTCTTTCACACAAAGTCACACTCTGCCACATGTATTTCTTACAAATTGCCTCTGAGCCCAGAGGTCACCTCTCCATTTCTATTATAAAGGCCTAAAGTCATCAAATTCAGTTTTAAAAATGATTTTTAAACTGCCATAGAAAACGAGCCACACATAGTAGCTGAATACCCAGGCTCCGCCCTCGCATTGACGCAACGCCTTCGGCTCTGCTACACTTACTCAGGCAAACTGCTCATTCAGAGGCGTGTTCAAGGTAGTGACGTGGTTGAACTGCCACTTAACCCATGGATTGTACACGGAAGCGCTTCATTCAATATTAACATGGAGCAGCGTCAAGCTTTTGACACTGCTGTAGATGCTGTAATGAAAGTGTTTGACGGGAGAGTCTCGTTAAAAATCGAGCAAAGAACAGGCCTTGAATCATTTCTTGACAGGAAAGACGTTTTCGCCTTGCTCCCTACTAGCTTTGGTAAGAGTTTAATCTACCAGTTAGCCCCGCTGGTAGCTAAATCATACGTCAGAGAAAAGACGGGAGGCGGGTTGACCAGGCCATTTCGAATCGTATTCGTTATGGTCTTGATCAGACCAGAATCTCGAAGAGATTTGAAAGTCTATGTTAATCAGGCTAGTAGCCGAATGAAAATTATATCGCTGGCTTCTGCCGTCTCTTGTGTCGCTGACGGTTCAAGAATTATTCGGATACAACTTTTACTTTTTGAACAGCGACCGTTTGTTGGAGACAGTAGGCTACAGTCAAAATTATAGTCTATTTTTAAGAAGCCATAGTGTGTACACATATGTCAGTTTGCTCTCTGTCTCACGGTGTGTTCACACCAGACGCGGTCGGGCGACTCGATAACATACAAAGTCAATGCAAAGACGCGATTAGACGCGGATTCGAGCCGGCGGCGCGATGAGGCGCGGTGGGGCGGTGCGGTGAGGCGGTGCGGTGATGCGGTGGCCGCCGCGCGAGTTCAAAAAATCCAACTTTGGCGAATTGGTCGCGTCAGACAGCCTATCAGCGTTGAGATTCTGGACGACAGTGACGTGGAGACAGATGGACAGCTGAAATGGAGTCGTGTCTGTGACATGCAGATGGGACAGCAGATGGTGTCATCTATTTACTCCCGAGCAGGCCACCAAACTGGGTCCCGGCGAGCCCGAAACACCGCTGGAAGCGGCCGCCACGGGAGGATCGGTGCCGTGATCTCTCGGCGGGACGCCGGCTGCAGGCGCTCCGCAGCTGGGCCGCGGCTCCGTTTCAGCTGCGGGGCACCTGTGGCACGGTGTCCTTCCGAGAGATCGCGGCGCCAGTCCCTTCGAGCGGGTCGTCGGGCTGGGTCCTGGTGGGCCTGGGGTGCCGCTGGAGGCGGCCGTCATCCAGACTGAACTCATGGAGGACCGGCGCTGCAATCTCTCGGCAGGACACCGTGCCACAGGCGCCCCGCAGCTGAAACGGAGCTGCGGCCCAGCTGCGGAGCGCCTGCAGCCGGCGTCCCGCCGAGAGATCACGGCACCGATCCTCCCGTGGCGGCCGCTTCCAGCGGTGTTTCGGGCTCGCGGGGACCCAGTTTGGTGGCCTGCTCGGGAGAATCGGTGCCGTGATCTCTCGGCGGGACGCCGGCTGCAGGCGCCGGTCCTCCCGAGCGGGTCGTTGGGCTGGGTCCTGGTGGGCCTGGGGTGCCGCTGGAGGCGGCCGTCATCCAGAAGCAACTCCTGGAGAAGGCGATGAAATTATCCGAGCTGAATGCACCACCGGATGATGTCACTGATCCAGACACGACGGCGTGTGCGTTTCAGACGAATATCGGACTGCCACAGCAGGTACAAGGACGCGATCAGCAATGGATAGCCCCTTGAGCTATTCACTCGTTTTTTACTCGCGCGAAAGAGGCGTTTGAGGCGATGGAATTTAATTTACACCTGCGGCAACGATCGCGCGATGAAGGCGGTGCGAATATTCGCATCGCGTTTGGTGTGAACGCACCGTAACACAGATGAGCCGCAGCTGGTTCTGTCTCCGTAGCAACGCCTTGTTAGCCTGCTCTGTTCTAAGACTGCCTATAAGGGCGGATCCAAGATGGATGCCCTGTTATAACGGCTTAATGTTATAAATCTGATCTGCTTTTCTCCTTTAAACTGATAGCGAGGGGAAGTTTGAAAATACCCACAATGCAATGCGAAAATGCATTGAAAAGCACTTACCGAGGCCTTTTTGAAAATGCAATAAAAGCTGTATTTTCAACAGGACCTTTTTTTTTTTTTCTCATATGATTTATGGGGTGACTGGGTCTGGGTCTGGGTCCTGCTGTCCTCTGGCCTGCTTGTGCTGTTCCTGATGGGGGGGGACATTGCTTCTCCCTGTTGCTCGCGGCCTCACCCACCTGTGGGCACGTCTTGACTCCCGGGGTGCTTGCCCAGGGGCACTGGGGCAGGCGCTGGCCCACTGCGGTTGGGTGTCTGGGGCGCCTGGCCCTCTCGGGTGTTGGGCGGGGCCCCTGCCGGGGGGTTTTGGTGGCGCTTGGGCTCGCGGGGGCTGGTTCCAGCGCGCAGCCCATGTCTGGGTGGTGGGGGCCTGGCAGGGCTGGTAGGCTGCCGCCTCTGGTTGCCGGGGGAGCTCTGCCCGATGCTTGTGGGGGCTCTGTCCGGGGGCTTCCTCTTCTGTCTGCTGGGGGGATGCGTGGTTGTCCCTATGGTGGGCTTCCCGGGTTCTGTGCTCCTTGGGGGCTGTTGGTGGCCTGGGTCTGGGGGCCCTCTCGGCCTGCTTCTGATTGCTGGGGGGGGGGGGGTTGTGACACTATACACTGATATTTAAGCATGGTTATTATGTGGGACCATCTATGTGTATTGCATGTTCATGCACATGCACACACACTCACACTGACACTCACATTCACTAGCCCAGTAGCATGCTCACTATGCTAACTAAGCAGTTGTTGTGCTGTCCTGTGGTTTAAGATCACCTGTGTATTATATGAGATTGCTGCTGCTTGTTTTTTTGTTTTTTGTTTTTTTTCTCTTCTTTGCTTTCCCTCTCTCTCTGTCCCCCGGTCCGGTTCGCCACTATTATCATATCATATCATGTTAAATATTGTCACAAAAATAAATAAATAAAAATGAGGAGTTGATGGGCGTCAAGGTGAGCTTTACATTCATAAAGCTTCCCTTGGCATAGCAAATGTGTTTAGCATAAACGGTATTCAGATTACAATTCTGCTGCCATAATGCTGAACAGGACAAGGGAAAAAAAAAAAACAGGACCTTGATAAAAATGACATAGCTGTCTACAGCACACCTGTCTTGTCATTTTCATGACTCGCAGAGGTGTAAAATTCAATGGGAAAATCGATTGAAAAGCACTTAACGAGCCCCAAAATGCATTTCGAAAATATAAAAAAAAGCTGTATTTTAAACAGGACCTTGATAAAAATGACATAAATGTCTTCTCCATTTTGGGACTGGCAGAGGTGCAAAATGCAATGGGAACATCTATTGAAAAGCACTTAACAAGGCCATTTTTAAAATGCCATGAAAGCTGTATTTAAAACCGGACCTTGATAAAAATGACATAACTGTCTTCATCACACCTGTCTTAGGAATTTTGGGCCTTTGCGAGAATCAACTAAATGTGCTGCAGGGGTAGAGAATTCAAAACAGTCTAAATGAAAATCTGAAGATAAATCCTACTCAGTATTCAGAGATCAGAATTCGTCCCAGTCCAAAACCTTGTGACTCACTATAAAATTGTAACCTCTACTGGTCACCTCTCCCATGTTCTCATATATTTAGAGCAATTTTGGATAAACAAATGACACAGAGAAATGTTTTTGGGAGGAAGACAATCTTATCGAGAACGTAGTTTTTCTGGTTGGATAAGTTTAGGCATCAACGACCCAAAAGGTACTGTGCTAAAGTTAGAAACATACATAGAAGCCTGAAAAACAACAATCAACAACCTTTAATCACACTTGACAACGATCATAGAAGTTACATCAGTTTCTATAGAGACCAAAGCAGCGGCGCAAAGGTGAGAAAAAGGAGGTAAGGAGGCAGATAAAACCGCTACAGTCAGAGAGCTGTCAGAGTTCAGCAGCTCCTTCTTCAGTGATGATGGAGGAAAATGAACTCTGCTTTCCACAGCTCAACACCTCCTGCAGGAAGCCAAAGCGTCCTCACTATGAGACCATGTTGATTTACGTTCTGCTGTCCTGTATTTCTGTGCTGACTGTGATTCTCAACATGCTCGTCATTGTCTCCATCTCACACTTCAGGTCGCAACATGTTCCATGTTACAGAAAGGAAACAGCTGTGTTGGATGTACAACGATTCTATGGTTTTATTTTCTTTGATAGTTGATGAAGCCCACACTTGATGATAAATGTTTCTGTTGTTCCTCCACAGGCAGCTCCACACTCCCACCAACCTCCTCCTCCTCTCTCTGGCTGTATCAGACTTATTTGTGGGTCTCCTCATGTTCTTTCAGATTATGCTCATCAATGGCTGCTGGTACCTCGGCGATATCCTGTGTGTCATGTATCAGTATCTGGCATATACTATTACTGCAGCCTCGACAGGAACCATGGTGATCATATCTATTGATCGCTATGTGGCTATTTGTTACCCTCTGCATTACTCCTCCAAAATTACACAGAAAAGAGTGAAGGTCTGTGTCTGTGTGTGTTGGATCTACTCTGCGATAGTTCAGTGTCTTATTCTGAAGGATAACCTGAAACAACCAGGCAGGTATAACTCCTGCTATGGAGAGTGTATCATTGTGGTTAACTACATCGTTGGATATATTGATATGACCTTTTCCTTCATCGTTCCCATTGCAGTAATTGTTGTTCTGTATTTCAGAATATTTGTGGTGGCTGTGTCTCAGGCTCGGGCCATGCGCTCTCACATTACAGCCGCCACTCTCCAGCGTTCAGTTAAGAAATCTGAGCTTAAAGCAGCCAGAACTCTCGGGGTTGTTGTGCTTGTGTTTCTGCTTTGTTTGTGCCCATATTTTTGCATTGCTATCACAGGCCAAGATCACTTGCTTAATGTTTCCTCTGCAACATTTGTAATATTCTTAATTTATTTAAACTCCTGTCTAAACCCTATCATATATACCTTTGTTTACTCCTGGTTTAGAAAATCCATTAAGCTCATTGTGACACTTCAGATGCAGCAGCCTGACTCCTGTGACATCAACATGATGTAGAGACACTGTATGCATAAGTGCATGAATGACAGATGGAAGTCTCTGGGTAAAGTGAAAAAAGGAACAGAGCTCTTTGTATAAACAACTTGATATGCTGGTCACATTTTTCTCCATTGTTTACAACAATATTCTGTGTGACTTTCTGAACATTTAATAATCAGGCCAGCCACACATTCCTTCTCTGTGTTCTCTGTTTGTTTCTGAACTCTTTGCTTTAATTTGACATGGCTCATATCCAGATTAAAAGAAGAGTGTCGGAATTCAAATAAATAAAGTCTGTAACCAGTGGTAGAAAGTGTTTACACATGAAATAATGTGTGGTTGTCTACTTGCAACTTTCAGAGAATGTCTTAGATCTCCTTCAGCAGTTTTTAACATGATCGATTCCACTAATCAGCTTCATTTTTACCGCTGAATTGAGCAGAATCTGGAATATTTTTTCATAAATGTATGTCAGAATTTCTTATGTTTCAATGCAGATATTTTAGTACATTATCAGACATTGAGATTTAAGAGTGGGTTTTAATCAAACCAAGTAAAGATAATAACAAAATCTCACAAACACTATGAAATGAAATGGCATAACTTGTATTTCAAAATATCACTTCTTCTGCATTTTTAACTTGTTCTGCATTTTGACCAAATTTATGCATTTTTACCCACTTTTAGATAGATTAGATTAGATTTAACTTTATTGTCAAAGAGCAAGTACAGGTACAAGCCAATGAAATGCAGTTAGCATCCAACCAGAAGTGCAAAGGTGGGCTTTTGTATATACAGAATAAATAATACGTACATAATATACACAGAATATATACAGACTAAATATATATATACTATGTAAATAAGTAACTGGAGATTAATAAATTAAATAATTAAGTATAAATAGTGCATAGACAGTGCAAAACAGAGTAAAAGTGCAAATGGCTTTGGAGTGCAAGATGGTGCTATTGGGTGGGAGGAGAAGAGTGGGTTGTTGGAGTAGGATGGCGGGCTGGAGTAGGGTGGATCTTCAATACATAGTGAACTTTTATGAACTATGAATATTTGTTCTCAAAATAAATCAGTTGTTTTAGCAAGGGCTACAATTGAAACCAGCTTCCCATGCAGAATCTGACCACAGCTCATCATAAATACTACAGTGAAACAATGACAGCAGCAGAATCAAACCAAGGTTTTCCAGCTGACTGAGGCCTGTGGCTCAGGCAGAACAGGTGTGACGCCTGGAAAGTGACAAATGTCACAACATAAGCACTTTCAGTGTTATCAGACTGAGAACACGCTCAGATTGGTTGTTTTACACTGTTTGCACATTATCACTGCACATTAAGAGCACCGGACCTGACAGGAATGCATATGAGATGAATTACAAACATAACTGTTGTACTCCAGAGGGGAATAACATCTTCTTTCAGTCCGGGTCTGTAGGAAAGGCAAGCTGCAAATCAATGAGCTGCAAATGATTGTTGGACTGAATTTAAACTGGTCCAGGGCAACAATGGGAAAGAATAATGCTTTGAAACATAATCTGACAAATTTTCAGCATGGAGTCGAGAAACAAAGCTTTAATTTTGTTTAGCCATTGACCCCGGGGTGGCAACTCTTAAAAAAGAATGAAAGCTTCCTGGCATGCAGCTCCTCCAGTTGATGATTTTTTTGACCACAGTTCTTAGAAGCTGCATCACTATGGAAGCCGTGAACACGGTCTGTTCAGATCCCATGTCTCCAACCTCCCCTGGTGAGTCTCCCGAAGGGGTGTGTTGAAGATCTTCCCAACAGGGGCTTCCACCAGACCTTACCAGGTTTTACAAGGGCTGCCCGGCAGTTCTCCCCCAACCCCATTGGATCCAGCTCAACAACAGGAAGACCTTTGGGCTAAGATGGCTTGGTACCAAGTACTTTTATGACCCAACTTATGCTTGAACAGTATTTGTAATGAAAAATGGATTGAGTAGCACAAACGTCCAAAAACAAAGCCCCGGTCAGGCTCATATCATGGAGGCTGTCCCTCCCAATCCCGCCCCTTTAGGTCACTCTGTCATTGCCCACATGGCTATTGAAGTCTCTCAGGAGAACAGATGAATCCTCAGCTGGCACCCCCTCCAGGACATTACCAGAAAAACCAAGAAAGTTGGCTTCTGAACTGCTGTTTGATCTGTAAGCACACACCACAGTCAGAGACCTCCTCCTGCAACTCTTGGCCGCAGGAACCCTTTTATTCACCAGGGAGAACTCCTTATGACCCTCTTATGAGTATCCCACCTGGGCTACTCTGAAGTGAGTAGCCCAGGTGAGAGTCCAGCCCCTCTCCAAGAGTTTGTTTCCAGAGCCCAAGCTCTGCATGAAGGTGATCCTATTTAAATCTAGTAGATACCTGCAGGATATGCCCGGCAGCTGCAGAGCAAAGAGTGACGTGGTGAAAATAGCGAGAAAGTAAACAATCCTGAGTACTTCACAAAACCGCACTTGAAGAAAAACAAACTATGTACTGTAATTTTATATATTAGTTTTTGTCTCAAGGCTTAGGAAGTTGTCGTGGCCACAATTTCACAAAAGAATGGAAAGCCCAGCCATGATCTGATTTTGAGCCATGTGGAGGAGAGAAGGCAGTGTGATCAGAAAACTTTACAATAAAGCTGCCATCTTAAGAAGTCCTGCAGCCGTCTGTATACACTTTACAAAGCAAAAAACAAAGCAAGAGCCTTAAAAGCCAGTTTTGTCAAAAATGACCAAAAACTAAAACACAGGACTCTTCTAAATCAACCAAGTTCTAGTAACCTTCAGAACATACAAAAAAAAAACAAAGTCACAACAGCACAAGCTAATAAAGCAACACCAAGCAAAGAGGCAAGCTGTCCTCACAAAGGAACCACAGCCACGCCTTCTGGTAGGAAGAGGAGGTTTAAATAGGGAGGCCTCTTCAGTGATTGGTCAGAGCAGGAGTAGGCCTCAACCAGGAGTTGAGCTGCATCCAGTTCCCTCAGTGGAGGCAGCAGTCAGGAACCTACATACAAACCTACAAAAATAAACATACAAGGCCACTGGCCGTAAATTTCACAAAAGTATGGAAAGCCCAGCCATGATCTGATTTTGAGCCATGAGGAGGAGAGAAGGCAGTGTGATCAAAAAACTTTACAATAAAGCTGCCACCTTAAGAAGTCCTGCCGCCGTCTGTATACACTTTACAAAGCAGAGCCTTGTGAAGAACCAGTGGTTGAACTGATAACGTGCCACATGAGGCTATTCATGAGACCTTTCTCTACCACAATGCCCGTGATGTAAGCATAATCATTAATGTTTATGTTACCCCTCCCTACAACAGTTGAAATAATTGAAAATATCCAAACCCTTCATTATATACATGTACTTACAAACAGAGCATTTCTCAAGTCTACCCTCAGCCTTCTTGTTCTGAACCGACTCTGCTCATGGAGGCTGTAATGACAGAACAAACAACCCACTAGTATTCGGGTCGGTCAGCTCACCTGATCCCAACCCTTGTTTTTCAAGGGCCCGATCAAGGTTAGAAGGTTCAGACTAACACTTAGCGAGTTGCCAAGTTTTTAAACACGACACTCTTCAACGAGTCTCCGCGTGGGACTGGTGAGAAATCCAAGTTCGTGGGTAATAGGACATTCTCGTGGCCTTGGTTCCAGTTCATGGATGCAGTTTAGCCATTACCATGTAGACTGTGTCAGCACCAGGCACAATTGCTAATCCCTGTTTATGGTCCTGAAGTGACCCAGAGCAACCACCAGAGTTTCTGCCTTACCAGCTAGCCATAAGGATAATAAAACAACCAGTGCTGGGCCACTGCCATGCCGCCCACCTTCCATCACCGGTGTCCCCGACCTCCCAGAGCCAGGTCTGTTACCCAGGCTCTTCTGTGTTCCTGTTCGGTTGACCGGGGGTGTTGCCAGCATCTTGACCTCTGTGCTGTGCACTACTTCAGTTTGTATGACACACATTGGCACAGAGTTTTTGCAATTGCCTTCAGTCTGTGTTTGGGGAGATTTGGGCAAAAGTTAGCTATTACGATAGCTAAGTTGAAAGAAATATATGGTTTGTACATTATCAAAAACAAGAATGCAACTTCATTAATCTTGATAGTTCCTGATTACAAAACAGACGCAACATCAGTTTCCATAGAAACAAAAACAACAGCACAGAGATGAGGAGGGTGGAGGAGGAAAAGAAGATAATAAAACACCATCAGTCAGAGAGCTGTTGGAGTTCAGCAGCTCCGTCCTCCGGTGATGATGGAGGAAACTGAACTCTGCTTTCCACAACTCTTCAACACCTCCTGCAGGAGGTTACAGCGTCCTCACATTGAGGTCATGTTGTCTTACATTATACTGTCCTCCATCTCTGTGCTCACTGCTGTTCTCAACCTGCTGGTTATCATCTCCATCTCACACTTCAGGTTTAAAATCATTGAGCACATTCTAGATCAGTTCATATGACCCATAGAAAGTGTGACGAAAACATCTTTTTGCACATTTGTCTTCTCTTCTTGTATTTCAGGTTATAGTCTCTGCTCCTCTGTGAATGATTTCTGATGAAGCAGAAATGCAATAAAATGTGTTTCTGTTGTTCCTCCACAGGCAGCTCCACACTCCCACCAACCTCCTCCTCCTCTCTCTGGCTGTATCAGACTTCTTTGTGGGTCTCCTCATGTTCTTTCAGATAATGCTCATAAACGGCTGCTGGTTGCTTGGTGACACCGCATGTGTCATGTATCAATATCTGGGATATATTATTACCACAGCCTCAGTGGGAACCTTGGTGATCATATCTATTGATCGCTATGTGGCTATTTGTTACCCTCTGCATTACTCCGCCCAAATCACACAGAAAAGAGTGAAGATGTGTGTCTGTGTGTGTTGGATGTCTTCAGTGATAGTTCAGAGTCTGTTTGTGACGAATGCTCTGGAACAACCAGGCAGGTATAACTCCTGCATCGGGCAATGCATAACATTTGTTAGTTATATTGCTGGTTTGGCAGATACTATTGTTTCCTTCATTGTTCCCATTACTGTAATTGTAGTTCTGTATATCAGAGTATTTGTGGTGGCTGTGTCTCAGGCTCGGGCCATGCGCTCTCATATCACCGCCACCAGTCTCAAACATTCAGTAACTGCTAAGAGATCTGAGCTGAAAGCAGCCAGGGCTCTCGGTGTTGTTGTGGCTGTATTCATTATATGTTTTTGTCCTTATAATTGTGTTTCTCTTACAGATCAGGGAGATTTGCTCAATACTTCAGCTGGTAACTTCATTTTATGTTTGTTCTTCTTTAACTCCTGCCTAAACCCTATGATCTATGCTTTTTTTTACCCCTGGTTCAGGAAATCAATCAAGCTCATTGTTACACTTCAGATACTGAAGCCTGACTCCTGCAGCACCAACCTGCTGTAGTGGATGATCATGCTCTCAACTGCTTTGGCAAATAAAGTAATGAATGGAAAAATCTGGTTGACAAATGAGTCTTTGTGTATCTTATATATAGTCTCGATTTATATTTTATATTTTACCTGGTCCATGTTTTTTTTTCAGGGGTAAAGACATACATGTCACAAAAGCCTGTAAAATGATGCCTGCTCTGATAATGAAGAGATGGAGCTGCAATCATCTATCTATCCCAATAACCACCTGGAAGGTATCTGTATCAGATCACTGTCTGGGTTATAAGTGAAAGTAATTGGAAAAACAATAAGTTTTCTGTGGACTTTTAAATGAACAATTACCTCTAACTCTTTGCATTTCCCAGCTGATCAGGTCTGACACTCCAAATCTGGTTAAAGAGGCCATGATCTGTCAAATTACCTTTGGTATGATAAAGAATATGTTTATTCCCCTGTAGAATTATATATCCCTATTGTGGTACACTATTAAAGCATTTGTGCTTGATTCATGGTTAAAAAACTGTGTTTATTTCTCTGTTTGATTTGAAAATTGATCATGATGAAACCCCCTGCCCCATCCGACGATGAGACCGTTGAAATGGGGAGTCAAACGTAAGGCACTAGCCGTCGCACGTCATCCGCAGCCCTCGTCTCCTATGATAATCAGCACCATGACAACTCCAAAACAGGTAAACAACCCATAACAGGAAGTGTGGAAACATATATATTAACGCACATGTACACAAGCATACATACACATCAATACACATGCATAAACATAAGGAACCGGAGGAGACAGAGTCAGGGAGAGGGTGTCGGACCGGACTTTATCCCCCCACTCTATTTCAACTGTCTCATCGTCGGATGGCGCAGGGGGGGGGGGGGGGGGGGGGGGGGTCATCGTGATAAATTGTTATCCTCAAACCTTATTTGTGTGAATGATTATCTGAGCTAGACAGAGAAGAAAGTCAAATATATAAGGAGAAATATCCACTGAACAAAATGCAATAAAAAAAATCCGGACTGAATCATGGACTTTTGAAGACATCTTCAGGGAAGCCATTAGAAGATTAGAAGATTCTGGTTCTGGACTGATTAGATGTGTGGGAACTGTAAAGAGAGCTTTCCTGTACTACAAAACATCCGAATCCTCTTAAAAGCCATGTGACATCACACAGAGTAACAGAATGGGGGCAAGTGTGGAGCTCGGTATCTTGTCTAAAACAGAATATGAAATGACAAATTTAAGGGATTAGGTCAAGGACCTTCAAAGGCTGCAGGTCTGATGACACAACGACAAAAGTTGACGACAAAAGTTGACGACAAAGTTGATCATCGACATTTGGCTTAAGATGGGCTGGTACCAGGTACACTTATGAACCACCTTCTGCTCAAACATTGTGTTTGGAATGGACCCTCCATGGCTACCACAGAAGTCCAAACATGGGACACCAGTCGGATTCAGATCAGAGAGGCATACGCACAAACAGTCAGAACTTCCTTCCTACGACTTGCAGCTGAAGTGAGGCGGCCCTGTCGCTCCCCAGGGAAAACTTCAACACAGAGGCGCTCAGCCAGGGGCTTGTGAGTATCCCCACATCCGCCCAACGTCTCTCTCCATGGGCAGCTCCAGAGAATAACAGTTCAATATTCAATTCAATTCATTTTTATTTATATGGCGCCAAATACAACAAATGTCATCTCAAGGCATTTAGATAATAAAGTCCAATTCAAGCCAATTGGAATTCAATTAATTGTAATAATAATTATTCATAAAATAATCCAATTCGTTCATATAGAGCCAATTCAAAAACAGTTTCCTAGCTAAGGACACCAACACTGAAACTTGTCTTCAGTCCAATCTCCCGTCCTGAGCGTGCCTGAGGCGACTGTGGAGAGGAACGACTCCCTTTGAACAGGAAGAAACCTCTGGCAGAACCAGAACCAGGAAGGGTGGCCATCCGCTTCCACCAGCTGGGGTTTGAGAAGACAGAAAAGAGGGGACAACAAACACTGTAACACCATTCAAAGGATGCCTGTTGGAACAGGGAAATACAAGTTAATGACCACAATGATGTCACATGTACATAATGTCATTTGAGAAATTAAACAGGGAAAATAGATAAAGTGAGGAAAGGTGTGACAGATGAGGCCCCCCAGCAGGCTGGGCCTATAGCAGCTTAACTATGGGATGTTTCAGGATCACCTGAGCCATCCCTAACTATAAGCTTTATCAAAAAGGAAAGTTTTAAGCCTGGTCTTAAAAGTGGATAGGGTGTCTGCTTCCCGGACATTTACTGGCAGCTTATTCCACAAGAGAGGGGCCTGATAACTGAAGGCTCTGCCTCCCAAACTGGCAGCTGGTTCCTCAGAGAGAGGCCTGATAACCGAAGGCTCTGCCTCCCAAACTGGCAGCTGGTCCCACAGAGAGGGGCCTGATAACCGAAGGCTCTGCCTCCCAAACTGGCAGCTGGTTCCACAGAGAGGGGCCTGATAACTGAAGGCTCTGCCTCCCAAACTGGCAGCTGGTTCCACAGAGAGGGGCCTGATAACTGAAGGCTCTGCCTCCCTAACTGGCAGCTGGTTCCACAGAGAGGGGCCTGATAACTGAAGGCTCTGCCTCCCAAACTGGCAGCTGGTTCCACAGAGAGGGGCCTGATAACTGAAGGCTCTGCCTCCCAAACTGGCAGCTGGTTCCACAGAGAGGGGCCTGATAACCGAAGGCTCTGCCTCCCAAACTGGCAGCTGGTTCCACAGAGAGGGGCCTGATAACTGAAGGCTCTGCCTCCCAAACTGGCAGCTGGTTCCACAGAGAGGGGCCTGATAACTGAAGGCTCTGCCTCCCAAACTGGCAGCTGGTTCCACAGAGAGGGGCCTGATAACTGAAGGAACTGCCTCCCATTCTACTTTTAGAAACTCTGGGAACCTTAAGTAAACCTGCAGTTTGGGAACGAAGTGCTCTGTTAGGAAAATATCAGTGCAACCCCTCTCCAGGAGTTTGGCTCCACAGCCCACGCTGTGTGTGGAGGTGAACCCAACTACAGCTACTTGGTACCGCTCCACCTCACACACCAACTCAGGCACCTTCCCCACCAGCGAAGTGACATTGCACATCCCTAAAGCCAGTTTGCACACAGTTTGCATCCAACATCAAATTTTTCCATGCGAGCAGTGGGTTAGGGTGGGGGTGGCTTTCTAACTCTTCTGTGGGCTGAGCCCAACCAAGCCCCAGGAGCCAAGGTTCAGCCACGAGACTTTTTCCCGGTTTTCATTTTCCGGGCAAACTTACTGTTTTTGTCTGGTGCTGCTCCATCCAGGTCTTTGAATCCCCCGGGACCAATTTGCGATGGGAGACACTACCAGGGGCTAACGCCTCCAACAACAAAGCTCTCAGGATCATGGGGATACTGAAACCCCTCCACCACGTTAGGGTGGTGATAATACAGAGGAGTTAATAGATTATAATATGAATAAAACATGCCTCAATGGTTCTCATATTTTTGGCATTTTGGACCTGCAAATAAAAACTGAACCAAATAATATTTTGTCCTTTTTTTTGCTGATCACGTGTTACTTGTGCCGCAAAAGCTTTCAATTTTAAAATGCTGGTGGTGGATAATACACACATGGGCAGGCACTGCCTGGAGAATTTGATCATGAAAGGAAATCCTAAACTGTGCTGGTGAGTGAAACGGGTGTAAGAAAAAGTAATGCAAGCAAGAGTTTGAGACCACTGGATAAAACAAGTTCCTTCAACACGAAAATACTATAAAATTCACATACATTTTTCTTTTTAAGCTTTGGGTGATGATACAGCATTTTTAACACAACAGATAAGCCAGAAATTATGTAAAGCCATGACATGAAACCTTTAAACTGTGTCCCCTGTAGTGTCCTCTGGGAGGTGCTTGGTAAAAAGTCTGGTTCAAATTAATTTCCCATGGGTGTTTTACTCTGTCAGCAGGCACGTCACCAGACACTTTTTACCGGGGCACGGGCCCCTGTAAACATGCGTTGTGCCCCTGTAAAAATTCCCACATACATCCTTCAGACTACGCTACGACTGATGTGCCAAGGAAGAATAACACGGCACGATTTTCCCTATTTCAACCACGTAACCTCCTTTAAAGCTGCGCAGGTCTACCAAAGAGTGAAGTGTGGAGGTTGTATTCGCAGGCGTTTGGTGCGTCTGTGCATGTTCAGCGAATGGACCGTGTGTGATGCGTAGCTCGCAAAATCAGAGTTGGAAGGCAAGATACTGCGGCCCGCACATCATATTCATCAGCGGATGGTAGCCCACACATTGGGCCAATCGAAGCGTAGTAGTTATGGACATAAGGCAATTCTTACAGAGGAGAGTCAGGGGCAGAGAATCAACAAGGAGAACTGAGAATGAAGTGGAGGGAAGTGAGAGATTTGTTTTCTGTTGTGTTGACGCCCACGCCTACGTATAGGCCACTGTTCCTTCACAAATACACAACGTTTGCATTTAGGCTCAAACAGCGTCTGGTTCCATGGCAGATGAAAAACGGGAGACAATATCCTATAATAGCCTATTTACTAAACTACCATGGGCATTATAAGTGAAGAAGGAACTGAAAAGCTAAATGGCAGAATTAAAAAGTGTTTTTATTTGCTTGGATAGCCTGCAGCTCTGTTAAACCTGTTGAGGTTCTTGCAGATTTGAATAAATGTTCTTATACATCCAGTACAGGCTCATTTTCTGTATACAGTACGGCATTGTTGGTGGTGAGGTTCTGGCTGGGGGCCCGGGCCCCCGTACAGCTGTATGCCCAGCAACGTCCCTGTCTGTCAGAGCTTCTCTTTGCTTTTCGATTGGGAACACGATAGTCTGCAACATGCTTGTTATGGGAGGGTAAGCTGCATCATTGGAACTAATGCAAAAGTTAGTCTGGAGCCTTATATGTATTTGCTCATTCACAAGTCACGAAAACAAGTCCCAGTGCTGCCTTTTTAATGTCAGAACAGCATGAAAAGAAGGTTTTAAAATTATAAAAATACACTCCCATTGAGACCCGCAAAGCCTCTCAATTAACATGGAATGCTAAGCTGGCAATTATCAAATAGCTGCATGAAGTCAGCCGCTCGATCCGTTAATAACTGTCTACAGTGTCTTTGACAGCTGTGGATCCCTCCAGACAATCTGAAGTCACTCGTGTTTGTTTTCACTGCAGCTGATGTAAACTGGTTGTTATAGAAAAGTGGATTTGTAGTTGGGTTGAAAAGAAAGTACACCCTCTAAAGTAATGGCCCAGTAAGAAATCATTTGGTTCTTACCAGGTGTTAAAGGGAGGTAAATCCAACCTCAGATGAACAACAGTCATCATTTTTTGAACAAGGAGGAATGATGCTTGTAAGTCCTCATGTGCCCGTGAGATTAATGGAGAACGTACCAAAAAAAATATGTGGGACACATTTCTGTTTTCAGTTTAATGCAAATTAAAAATGTTCAAATCCCACAATAAACCATTGTAGACCCATCTCATTATAGTAGTTTGACAACAAACATTAAAGAAGTTTAGCCTCAAATGTTTTCATGCAGTCAGTAATACCTTTTTTAATCCCGTTGTGGGGTAGGGGGTAGGTTGAGGCCTCTCCCAGTTCATGGGGTGAGAGGCAGGGTAAACCCTGGGCAGGTACTTCACAGGGCCAACACAGAGACAAATCGGACAGCCTCTTATGTGTTTGACAATGTACAAATATCTCCAACGGACTCGAATGCGTCTCAGTGTTTGTTATTAAGATGCTCCACTCAATTTACACTATATTGGTGTACCTTGACACTCGAAAAAGTCTCAATTCAGTGTAAGTAATTTTCATTTATATCGCGCTGATCACAGATGAAATCACAAAGTTCTTTACAATAACAAATAAGAACAGATAAACAACCCCATAAAAACAGAGCATAAAATAATAGCAAGGTAAAACAAGTAGAATATCTATAAAAGGATAACATCACATTTGCTGGCTTAACCATAAGCATCCATCCATCCATCATCTTCCGCTGGTCCGGGGATCGGGTTGCGGGGGCAGCAGCTTGAGCAAAGAGACCCAGACGTCCCTGTCCCCGGCCACTTCCTCCAGCTCTTCTGGGGGGACCCCGAGGCGTTCCCAGGCCAGCCGAGAGACATAGTCTCTCCAACGTGTCCTGGGTCTTCCCCGGGGCCTCCTCCCAGTGGGACGGGCCCGGAACACCTCACCGGGGAGGCGTCCAGGAGGCATCCTAACCAGATGCCCGAGCCACCTCATCTGACTCCTCTGGATGCGGAGGAGCAGCGGTTCTACTCCGAGCCCCTCCCGGATGACCGAGCTTCTCACCCTATCTCTAAGGGAGAGCCCAGACACCCTGCGGAGGAAACTCATTTCGGCCGCTTGTATTCGCGATCTCGTTCTTTCGGTCACTACCCACAGCTCGTGACCATAGGTGAGGGTAGGAACATAGACTGACCGGTAAATCGAGAGCCTCGCCTTCTGGCTCAGCTCCTTCTTCACCACGACGGGCCGCTGCAGACGCCGCACCGATCCGCCTGTCAACCTCCTGTTCCATTCGTCCCTCACTCGTGAACAAGACCCCGAGATACTTGAACTCCTCCACTTGGGGAAGGATCTCATTCCCAACCCGGAGAGAGCATTCCACCCTTTTCTGGCTGAGGACCATGGTCTCAGATTTGGAGGCGCTGATTCTCATCCCAGCCGCTTCACACTCGGCTGCAAACCGCTCCAGTGAGAGCTGAAGGTCACGGCCCGACGACGCTAACAGAACCGCATCATCTGCAAAAAGCAGAGACCCGATTCTGAGGTCGCCAAACCGGACCCCCTCAACGCCCTGGCTGCGCCTAGAAATTCTGTCCATAAAAAATTATGAACAGAATCGGTGACAAAGGGCAGCCCTGACGGAGTCCAACCCTCACAGGAAATACATCCAACTTACTGCCGGCAATGCGGACCAAACTCTGACACCGGTCATACAGACCATAAGCAGTTTTAAACAAATGCATCTTCAACTGAGACTAGTGTGATATCAGTAACTGTTCTCTTTACTCTACGGTGACATCACAGGAGCCAGGCTTCAGTACCTGAAGTGTAACAATTAGTTTAACAGATTTCCTAAACCAGGGGTAGAAGAGGGTGTAGATCAGAGGGTTTAGAGTAGAATTAAAATAGAACAGAAGAAATGTCACAGAAGCAGCACTGACCCCAGCATCCTGGGCTGCAAGTAAAACACAGAAATATGGGCATGTACAAATGAGAAATACAACTACAACAACAGCAAGAGTCCGTGCTGCTTTCATTTCAGATCTTTTAACACTGACTGATCCCTGAAATGTGACAGCTGCAATATGAGAGCGCATGGCCCGAGCCTGATACACAACCACCACAAACACCCTCAGATACAGAGTTATGATGACAGTGACAGGGCCAATAAAGGAAAACCAAACATCAAACAATCCTGCAATGTAGTCAAGAAAGACCACACACTCTCCTGAGCAGGAGTTATACCTGCCTGGTTGTTCAAGGTTGCTCATCAGCAGCAGGCTATGGAAAAGAGTAGAACACATCCAACACAGTGAAATGCACATCTTTGCTCTTTCTGTTGTGACATTGCTGGGGTAATGTAAAGGGTAAAAAATAGCCACATAACGGTCAACTGATATGAGCACCATGGTTCCTATTGATGCAGAGGTGATAACGTAGTCCAAAACCATGTACAGGGCACACATGAGGTCCCCGAGATACCAGCAGCCATCTATGAGCATAATTTGAAAGGAAATGAGGAGGCCCACCATGCAGTCTGCGACAGCCAGAGAGAGGAGGAGGAGGTTGGTGGGGGTGTGAAGTTTCCTACAGAAATTAGAAAGTAATGTACTTAACGATTATTAGCTCTAACATTTGTAATCTAAGCAGGTAAAATCATGACAGAAACACAGAAACATCACTGTAAACCCTCCTCTTTCTAAAATGATAAAAATTGATTACTTGAAGTGTGAGATGGAGATGATGACCAGCAGGTTAAGAGTCACGGTGAGCACAGAGATGGAGGACAGTGTGATGGAAATAATGATGGAAACTGAGTGAGGACGTCTGCTCTTCCTGCAGGAGGAGTTGAGGAGTTCTGGAAAGCAGAACTCGGATTCTTCAGTTTGCATCTTTAGAAGGAGGAGATGAAAAGCTGTGGATCTCCAACAGCTCTCTATCTGAAACTCTTTGTAGCACAACTGATTTATTCCTCTTCATTCCTCCCATCGCCTGGAGTGATGGCGGACCCGTTACGTCAGCATGTCCCTGAAGACTTATCACCAAATGACTTTTATTCCTGTTGCATGAGCAGATGTAAAATCTTCATTTACTTACTTTTTGTCAGGTTACTGTCTCCCTTGAATAGTTTTTTTTTTCTTTTTATCTCTGCCAGTAGACCAGGGGGGGTCAAATTCATTTAAGATAAACACACAAAACTCAGTGAATAATTCCCTATACTCCCTATAATATAGATCAGTAAGTGTTTTCTTGCCATGTCAAGTCTTTTGTTTATTTTGTTCCACAGTCTAGTTTCGTCATCTGGCTCAGCCGCGCCTTGTTTTGACTTGTTTTTTTTTTTTTAAATTAACCAAGTGTGGTCTTACCTTTTGAAGTCAGCCTCCGTGTCCTGACAACCCCAGACCTGACAGAAGGAAATCACGAACCATGGACGTGGCGGACTCCGACCGGTTATGGGATTTGTTCGAAGACTTCTGGCGCTGCTTAGAGCGGGACAGCACCTCGTGGCAAAAACTACAGGTGACTAACGATCTCCTGGACTATCTTTTAGAGAAGCGGGATCTCCAGAAATGGACTGATAACCTGGCAAGCATCTTGAGTCATGCAAGGAGTGTACAGCGTGATTTGTTTGTGGACATTTTTGGCATGGTGCCAGAAAAATAACCGCGCAGTACAGATCCTAGTGAGAAAGTAAACAATGATCTGATCCTGAGTACTTCACAAAACCGCACTTGAAGAAAAACAAACTATGTACTATAATTTAATTTATTTGTTTTTGTCTCAGGCTTAGGAAGTTGTCATAGCCACAATTTCACAAAAGTATGGAAAGCCCAGCCATGATCTGATTTTGAGCCATGAGGAGGAGAGAAGGCAGTGTGATCAGAAAACTTTACAATAAAGCTGCCATCTTAAGAAGTCCTGCAGCCGTCTGTATACACTTTACAAAGCAGAGCCTTGTGAAGAACCAGTGGTTGAACTGATAACGTGCCACATGAGGCTATTCATGAGACCTTTCTCTACCTCTCAGCTGATCAGGTCTGATACACCAAATCTGGTTAAAGAGGCCTTCATGATCTGTCAAATTACCTTTGGTATGATAAAGAATATGTTTATTCCCCTGTAGAATTATATATCTCTATTGTGGTACACCAGTAAAGCATTTGTGCTTGATTCATGGTTAAAAAAAAACTGTGTTTATTTCTCTGTTTGATTTGAAAATCACGATGAAACCCCCTGCCCCATCCGACGATGAGATGTTGAAATGGGGAGTCAAACGTAAGGCACTGGCCGTCGCACATCATCCGCAGCCCTCGTCTCCTATGATAATCAGCACCATGACAACTCCAAAACAGGTAAACAACCCATAACAGGAAGTGTGGAAACATATATATTAACGCACATGTACACATCAATACATATGCATAAACATAAGGAACCGGAGGAGTCATGGAGAGAGTGTCAGACCGGACTTTATCCCACTCCCCCGCCTGACAGGGCTGAGGACTCTGCCTCCCCCACTCCCTCCAATAGGAGAGAAAGTGAGAGAGAAAAGACGGTGTGAGCATGAAAAGTGGTGTGAAGGAGACCTGTAACAAAAGGTTTTTGAATTGAGAGTGAATTTGGGGGTAAACATCATCAGTAATAGACCTTGGGATCATCGAGTGTTTCGGCCTTTACCACTAGACAGCCTCACCCAAGGAAGGCCCCGCCGAGAGTGATCAGGTCTCGGGTGTGTTCCATAGCCTATCAGAGTGTGTGAGGAGAGAAAGGAGCAAATGAGCTGTCAGAGTTGCAAACAGTCCAGTCCAGGGTTTAACATGAAGTCAGAAGCCTTAGGGTTAGGTATGGAGCCAGAGTCTTTAGGGTTAGTTGCAGAAACCCAGGAGAAGGTGTTATATTGTGAGAGGCTAGTAATATTAGCAGGCAATCAAGCCATAATAAAAGCACGGCTTTAGGTTTAGGTATGAATCCAGAGTCCATTAGGGTTAGGTATTGATACCTATTTTGCTATTTTTCCTAAACCAGTTTGGTTGAGAGAGATTCATTTATTTACTTTTTGTCAGGTTACTGTCTCCTCAGATTAGAGCCTTGATATTCATTTCAAATCAAATCAAATTATTTGTATAGCACATTTCATGTACAAAAAAAGTGCTTCTTTTTTTCATTTAAAAAATGTCTACAACAAAGGAAGTTTTTCCTTCTCTTCAGATATATCGATGAACCTTTTCACCTGAAAACAGACTTAAGTTTTGCTTAAACATCGAATCTATACCAGAAAAGATTAAAACTATAAACACGTGAAATCAAATGTCAAATAAAAGACACATCTGCGGCATTCATTCAAGAAAAATCTTCTGTCTCTTTCATGATTTGTAGCCTTCTGAGTTAAATTTCAATGGTAACCTTTTTTCAGAGGCTAAAAACAACAATAAGAAGAAGAATGATTATTTTTTTTCTGAACAGATATTCTGCTTCACATCTGTCCAGAAAGCTCGCCATTTTTGGGAGTTGTGGCCAAATGTGACGGTTAGCATGAGGTCGCTAATGAATGTTAACAGAGGATGGAGCGTTTGTGGGTCCTGATCAATGCACAAATGCACCAGCAGAGCATTCTGGGATTTGTAGTAGACGTTTTAGTATTATCTTGCGGGCCAAACGTAATTAAACTACAAACTAGATTTGGCCCACGGGCCTGGATTTCACATCTATGAATTAGAGGGTGTACAGTGTCCAGGACTGACTATTGATTATTGTGAAATAGGGCTGTTTGAAATACTTGGAAATGGTCAGCATCTTACCTGCAGTAGAAGGCGCTCAGAGTGCTCTCAGTTTGTAGAATCAGGCAGGAATTCTAATAGGAAACATAACTAACAGCTACGTAGAATGGGACAACAGAAGAAAAAATTCTCATCCGTCACAAGATGTATTCAGACTGGACTGGAGTCTTATTTTCATGAAAGGATCACAGATCAATGAGGACTTGAAAGATAAACCACAACTGGAGAACCTGCCAAGAACCCGGGAGTGGGCGTCCCAGCAAGTTCACCCCAAGGTCAGACCGTTGAATACTCAGAGAAACTTTGAAAAACCCAAGAGCTACATCTCAGACTCTGCAGGCCTCAGTCAGCATTTTAAATGTTAAAGGTCATGACAGCACAGTTAGAAACAAACTGAACAGGTGTGGCTTGTGTGGAAGGGCTGCAGGAGAAAGCCTCTTCTCTCTAAAAAGAACATGGCAGCACAGCTTAGGTTTGCAAAGTTGCATCTGAACAAACCACAAGACTTCTGGAACAATGTCCTTTGGACAGAGCAGAGCAAAGTGGAGATGTTTGCTTATTTGGAGGAAACCAAACACAGCATATCAGCACAAACAACTCATACCAGCTGTCAAGAACCTTGCAGTCATTGAGTCCACCATAAACTCCTCTGGATACCAAAGTATTCTAGAGTCAAATGTGAGGCTACCCTCTTGTCCTCATATGCATATATATTCACAGTTTGTACCACTGGATGATAATATTATTATTCTAAAGTGTTACAAGACATACAAGATGGCGGTGTGTGAACCACGCGAGGCTCAGCGTCTCCCCAGATTCTGCAAATTACTAGTTTTCTTCCTTTTTGTTTCAAGTCTGTTCACTCAGAACAGTCTTGCACACGTCACCTACAGCCAACAAGAGCTATTATTATCTATACAAGATATTCAAGCTCTCAACGTCGACACTTTTTTCGATGAACTCCGCCTCATACCAGAGATCGCTAAAACATCGGAAGCTTCCAACCCGGCTTCTCCAACCGGAAGCGTTCGCAGGCGGCGTCAAGACCGTATACAAAAGCGGGGGAAGCGAGAATGGCTAAGCTAAGGCTAACTCCTCACCGGCTATCACTACCCAGCATTTACCTCGCTAACGTCTGGTCTCTGACAAATAAAATGGATAAGATGCGGCTGCGGATCATCTCTCACATCTGGATTAAGGACTGCAACATCATGATCTTCACTGAGACATGGCTCTAAAGTGGCGTCCCGATAGCGCGATTGAGCTAGCGGGGCTGAACTTCTACTGCATCACCATCAAGAGCATCCTTACCAGCTGCATCACAGTCTGGTATGGTAACTGCTCCGTCTCGGACCGGAAGGCACTGCAGCAGGTGGTGAAAACTGCCCAGCGCATCACCGGCTCAACACTGCCCACCAGCGAGGCTGTTCACAGCAATCGCTGCCTGCGGAGGGCACGCAGCATTGCCAGGGACAGCTCTCACCCAGGGCACGGACTGTTTACCCTCCGTGAGGCGGTACAGGTCCATCTATTCCAGAACCAGCAGGCTCAGGAACAGCTTTTCCCCCTCAGCTGTCACCCTGCTAAACTACACAACTACTTGTTACTGTGTTCAATGACAATAAAGTTGAATATAATCTAAGTTTCTTGTACTAAATAAAATAATAAATAAATAAATAAAATAATCTGAAGCTTCTTTCCTGAACATTTTGAGAATTTGCTCTTATCATGGCTGCTACTTAGTAATTTCCAGGTCACCTCACTCAGTCAGATACCTTCCTAAGCAAAAAAACACTATTCAATTAGACCCCAGGCCCAGTGGGTTTAGACGAAGCCAATCACATCAGTGAGGGAGAGGTGAAGTTAGGGGAAGAGGAGGAATAAATCAGTTGCATGACAGAGTTTCAGACAGAGAGCTGTTGGAGATCTGCAGCTTCTCGTCTCCTCCTTCTAAAGATGCAAACTGAACTCTGCTTTCCAGAACTTCTGAACTCCTCCTGCAGGAAGAGCAGACGTCCTCGCTCAGTTTCCATCATCATTTCCATCACACTGTCCTGCATCTCTGTGCTCACCGTGACTCTTAACCTGCTGGTCATCATCTCCATCTCACACTTTAAGTAATCAAACATGTTGTTACTTTAGAAAAAGAGTTGATTTCAATTTGAAAACAGTGTTTTAATGTTTCAGTCGTGTTTTTTTTCTGTTGAATAAGAAATATTTCTATAAGTAATGATTAATGTGTTTCTCTCCAGGCAGCTCCACACCCCCACCAACCTCCTCCTCCTCTCTCTGGCTGTCTCAGATTTCTTCGTCGGCTTCCTTGTAGTCTTTCAGATTCTCCTCATAGACGGCTGCTGGTACCTCGGTGACCTCATGTGTGTTGTGTATTATATTGTGGACTATGTCATTACATCTGCCTCAGTAGAAACCATGGTGCTCATATCAATTGACTGTTATGTGGCTGTTTGTGACCCTCTCCGCTATCCCATCAGAGTCACTCACAGAAGAGTTTGGATCTGTGTTTCAGTGTGTTGGGTCTTTTCTTTCCTCTGTGTCTTTATTATAATGAAGGACAACCTGGGCCAACCAGGCCAGCATAATTCCTGTTCTGGAGAGTGTGTTGTTGTATTTGATTATATTGCTGGACTGACTGACATTTTGTTCTTCTTCTTTGGCCCTGTCACCATCATCTTAATTCTGTATGTGAGAGTGTTTATGGTGGCTGTGTCTCAGGTTTGTAACATGCGCTCTCACACCGCAACTGTGGCATTTCAGAGTGCAGGAGGAGCAACTCTGAGGAAATCCGAACTCAAATCAGCCAGGACTCTTGGAGCTATAACAGTTGCTTTTTTAATATGCCTTTGTCCATATTTTTCTGTGACACTAAGAGAGGAGACTCTGTTCAGTGCATCATCTTTTGCTTTTATTCTGTTTTATTTTAATTCCTGCTTAAACCCTCTGATCTACTCGCTGTTTTATCCCTGGTTCAGAAAGTCTGTTAAACTAATTGTTACTCTTCAGATACTTAAAGCTGGCTCCTGTTACATAAATGTAGTGTAAAGAGAATGGAGCCAAATTGACGAGATACATTTAAATTGTAATCCTGTTGTTATTTTTTGATGCCAACCTCCAGGAGACAGAAGGTTGGTGGACTGAAATCTGAGATTTTCTGCGCTGATATCAATAATGTTGTCTTGAAAATAATTTGGAAAATCTAAAATGGTTGTAAAGTGAGAACTAAAAAATGCTCTAAATAGTTAAGGGGTCCCTATCGGTGTTAATCTCCTGACATGTACAACTGAGATTTACAAGCATTGTGAATGTTTCAGGCGTGTTGCTTCACATGAGTTAAACAGTCGTGCATTTTTGTAAACTTCGAGACTAACGTGTTTTGTTTGAGGAAAACTTTAACAGTTTGGCAAGTTCACCCCAAGCTCAGACCGTGCAATGCTCAGGGAAGCTTTGAAAAACCCAAGAGCTGCATCTCAGCTTCTACAGGCCTCAGTTAGCATGTTAAAGTTCATGACAGCACGATCAGGAAAAGACATTTTGAATGATGCTTCTCGTGCAACATATTTGTTTGCAAAAGAGGGATGAAAAAATAAAAGCAGTTGGTGATGTATTGGAGAAAACAATTTTAATAGAAGCAGATAAGAGAGTTCTGCTCTGTTCCTTATCCATCCACTTTCTACACCCGCAGACGACAAGCTCGTCTGAAACAGGCACGTGCAGAGGGGGGGCAAACCTACCTCTTTGGCCCTTTCTGCCCAAAGTTCCCCTTTTGTCAAATGTTTTTTTTGTTTGTTTTTTTTTGGAAGTGTGTCTGTGTTAATAATAATAATAATAATAATAATAATAATAATAAAAAATGATAAAAAATTTAGATATACCCTCGGTCGGTCACATGATGCACATAGGCGTGCCCTCACTGCCCTGACGACGTGCCCTGCAGCAAGGCGCTGCTAAGCTGCTAGAGACGGAGAGAGCACAACTGACGGTTTGATGAGTAGGTTCTGCAGCGGTATTTGTTTGTGCACACCACAATGCATTCTTGCAAGATGACTGACAGACTTGGTGAAGTGAGCAGCATCCTGTGTGTGCGTCTGACTCTGCACACTCTCTCATGAGATATAGCCGCTAATGAACCACACACAGCATGCTGGGGGGAGAGTATGTTTGTATGCCTGTATGCATGGCTTCTTTTTGTCTTCTGGGTGTTGAGCTCCAGGTTGTTGCTGCTGCACCAGGTCACCAGCCGGTCCACCTCCCTACTCATCGCCGCCCGAGATGAGTCTGATGAAGGTGGTGTCATCCGCAAACTTAATAAGCTTAACGGAGTCATGGCTGGAGGTGCAACAGTTAGTGTACAGGGAGAAGAGTAGAGGTGAAAGTACACAGCCCTGTGCAGATCCTGTGCTTAAGGTCCGAGTTGCAGAGACACTCTTCCCCAGCCGCACGCGCTGACTCCGGTCCGTTAGGAAGTCTGTGATCCACCTGCAGGTGGAGTCGGGCACGGAGAGCACAGAGAGCTTGTCCTGGAGCAGAGTGGGAAGAATCATGTTAAATGCAGAGCTGAAATCCACAAACAGGATCCTGGCGTAGGTTCCTGGGGAGTCCAGACGCTGCAGGATGAAGTGAAGGGCCAGGTTTATGGCGTCCCTGCTGCGGGCCCTGACACAGAGCCAGGGCCCGCAGCCTGGTGTGGATTCAGCCTCCTGAACAGCCTGTTCACGTTCTCTTCTCAGACTGAGAGGGCAGAGGGCAGAGGGGGGCAATCCAAGGTGGTTGAGCTCGAAGTGGTGTGGGGGGTGGGTGGAAGGGCAGAGGGGGTAGGGGGGCAATCCAAAGTGGTTGAGTTCAGGGTGGTGTGGGGGGTGGGGAGGGGTGAGCCCATGACTTCAAAGCGTGAGTAGAAGTCGTTCAGGTCGTTGGCCAGTTTCAGATCGTCTGAGGAATGAAGTGCTCTGGGCTTGTAGTTGGGGATCTCTTTCAGCCCCCCCCATACAGTGGCAGAGTCGTTAGCAGAGAACCGCTGCTCCAGACGTGCATTGTCCCTGGATCTAGCCTTAGACATCTCCCTGCTAAATCCATACTTCGCACCTCTGTAGCTGTCTCGGTCTCCCTCTCTGAAAGCAACCTCCTTCTGTCGACGGAGCTGTCTGAGTTTTGGTGTGAACCAGGGTTTATCATTGTTGAAGAAGACTCTGGAGCGTGATGGGAGGATGCTGTCTTCACAGAAGTGTACGTATGACGTCATGGTGTCCGTGTTTTGTCTAAGCTGTCTGTAGAGGCCTTGAACATGTCCCAGTCTGTGGTGTCCAAGCACGTGCATAGCTCCTCCACAGCTTCACTGGTCCACTTTTTAGAAGTCCTTGAGTCTCTGCCTGTACGCGGGGATCAGGTGGACCGTGACGTGGTCTGAGAGTCCCAAAGCCGCGCGGGGCACAGCATGATAAGCACCCCTCACTGTAGTGTAACAGTGATCCAACGTGTTCCCCTCTCTGGTCGGGCATGTGACAAACTGTTTGTACCTTGGTAGTTCATGACTGAGATTCCAATTGTTAAAATCTCCGAGGATTATAGCTAGGGAGTCCGGAAGAGACCGTTCCACGCACATAATCTGGTCCGCAAGAGCACGCTCAGCCTCGTGCACGTCCGCGCTCGGCGGGATGTAAACAGCGGCCAGAATGAATGAGGAGAACTCACGTGGAGAGTAGAACGGTTTGCAGTTAATGAAGAGATATTCCAGAGAAGGAGAGCAATGCTGGGAGATCACTGTCACATCGGAGCACCAGGCGTTGTAGATGTAGAAGCAGACTGCTCCACCTTTTGTTTTTCCTCCGGAGAGTTCCCGCTGTCTGTCAGCGCGGAGGAGCTGGAATCCCTCGAGATGGAGTGCGCAGTCCGGGGTCTGTGCGTTTAACCACGTCTCCGTGAAGCACAACACACAAGAGGAGGAAAAGTCACTGTTCCTTCTCATCAGCAGCGCTATCTCGTCCATTTTGTTTGGGAGTGAGCGGACGTTGGAGAGAAAAATCTCAGGTAAGGCCGTGCCCCCGTGCGCGAAGGCACACGAGCGCACCAGCTCGCTTTCCTCTTCGGCGACGTCTCGCTCTTTTGAACAAAAAGTGAACGAATTCTGCTACAGGCCCAAGAAAAACTGGTGTAATGTCTGTAGGGGTTGTTGCTCTGCTCATGCTTATTCACATAGTTTTTGACTATGCTCGGGCACACGCGTTGCATTCTGGGATATGGTCGCCATATTGGAGGCACAATCTCGTAAACAAACCCTGAGGCAAGACGGAGATCAAGGAACAAACAGTGAGAGAAAAGCATGTTAAAATCGAAGAAAGGATGTGGGATATACCGGGATACATTACAGAAGGAAGCCAGAGATCGGTACATACAGAAGATTGGCGTTATAAACGGACTGGACCCTTATGAAATACCGAGCAAGGAATGGACTGTCGACGAATATTTACTGCCTAAGTTCACCCTTTCGGACATAATTGTGTATATAGAATGTGGTGTCAGTGCTTATACTTTGCAACAGTTTCAATTCTAATGACACTTTACACTTTTGTCATGTTACTCTACTTGTAAATAAATAATGAAACACACACACTTGGCTGTATCTCAAATCATATTTATTTCAGACGACTTCAACTTTTGCACAACACTCCTGCTCATGGTGGTCAGAGTACAACATACAGACACAATCTTGTCAAAGAATGTTTTGTCTTCACCTTCGCATGGCAAAACTATGTTGATAGGTACTTTTGCTGACAAAAAGGTGTATTGTTTCTGACAGTTCCAATCGCCCTTTCCATGTGAATTTGGAGATGGGCAATTTTCCTTGTATTTTCCACATTAAATTAAGATTAAGATCAGATTTATTGTCATGTATACATGCATACACACGAAATTTGTCCTCCGCTTTTAACCCATTGAGACATCCCTTGCTTCCAACTGACAGTGTCCTCTTGTGAAGGCGGGGATCTTTACCTCAGCACACAAAAGTCTGTCACTTACCAGAATGAAAATGCAGAGAACACACTCTTATCGACACCGGGATTGAGTGGAAAGTTATGCTTGGTCGTCTTACAGCAGCGATCCATGCTAGTCGACGACGCTTTGTTATCTCGAACACTTGGGCTCCGTGGGTGCGCCTCCAAGCAGGAAACCGGTAAAAAGATAAACCATTTACGATCCCCCCCCCATTCCTGTCCCGGCTTACGCTATTGCACCCCACGACACAGCAACGTGCGACCATAGTGGCAAAGACAATAAGTAAAATAGATAAACCAACGAAGAAAGTTCCAACACCAGGCGAGAGTACGTCTGCGCGCAGTGGAAAACAATGTAAACAAAACAGTTCTGAGCCTCCAGTATGGCCGCCGTGGGAGAACTTGGGCAGGATGAACACCAGATGAACAGAGGCTTTCTGAATAAGCTCCAGAGGTCTGATGGCAGAAGCCGGGGCGCCAGCAAGGAGCGAGTTGCAGTAGTCCAGGCGGGAGATGACAAGCGCCTGGATGAGCACCTGTGCTGCCTTGTCGGTGAGGAAGGGGCGAATCCTCCGGATGTTGTAGAGGAGGAATCGGCAGGAACGGGTCACTGATGCAATGTTTGCCAAGAACGACAGTTGGTCGTCCAGGGTCACACCCAGATTCCTCGCAGTCCAAGTTGACGTCACCACAGAGTCATCCATGGTGATGGCCAGGTCTCTGAACGGGCAGCCCTTCCCCGGGAGAAACACCAGCTCAGTCTTGTCCAGTTTGAGCTTAAGGTGGTGCATCGACATCCACCCCGAGATGTCTGCCAGGCACGCAGCAATCCGTGCCTCCACTTGGATGTCAGAAGGGGGAAAAGACAGAATCAGCTGGGTGTTATCTGCATAGCAGTGGTAGGAAAAGTTATGGGAGTGGATGATAGAACCAAGAGATGATGTGTAGAGGGAGAAAAGAAGAGGACCCGGGACCGAACCTTGCGGAACCTCAGTGGTGAGCCGACGTGGTTTCGACACAGACCCTCTCAGTGTTACCTGGTAGGAGCGACCTGTCAGGTAGGATGAGAACATGGAGGGTGCAGAGCCAGAGACACCCCAGGGATACCGGTCTGTAGTTCTTGATGTGTGAAGGGTCAAGAGCTGGTTTCTTTAGAAGAGGAGTGACTCTGGCAGTCTTGAAAGCAGATGCAAAAGAGCCTGATGTCAAAGATGTATTAATGAGGTGAGTCAGGTAAGGAAGAAGATTAGGTGAAGCAGATTGAAGGAGAGGGGAAGGGACTGGGTCAAGGGAACATGTGGTGTGACGGCTAGATGTTACAAGGTGAAGGACTTCATTTGCAGAGAGTAGGGCCGGCACGGTATATGTATTCGTGCCGAACCGTCACGGTACGGTACGCGCATTGCCACGCAGAATACACACGGTTCAGAAGTTTAATATTGATCTGAACGCGGAACTGTTATTTTGCAAGAGTTTCCTTCAGGACCCATTTAAACACTGCCACATGCAAGCTCTGATTGGTCCGTAGAGATATACGCTTTCGGACAGAGTAGTTATAAGAGCGCAGTTATCAGAACTGTCCTACTCGAATTTCGTTCTGATAACTGTCCTTCCCCAGCGGAACTGTTTCAGTCTGCATTCGCACATGAGTCGGGACTGATGCGCCGTGCGCAGCCGTCTGCGTCAGTGACGTGTTACGTTAGCCGTTTAGCGCCACATTCAACAACAAAACAAAACAAAAAACCCGAGAGAAGAAAAAACACCACAAAGAAGCTAATATGGAGAGCGGGCAGGCCACCGTGTTCATGGTCTGCATGATGGTGATATTAATCATGGACATCACATCAGGCGTCTAATATCGAGGCTGGAAGAGCTCACAGAGAGTCAGGATCAAGCGCAGGCGATACTTCTTCGTTTCATGAAGGAAGAAAGGGCAGAGTGCCGCAGACAAAGGAGACAACGTGTAAGTTTAACTTATTAAACACGCGCCGGTTCTGTCTGTGTGGTATGATGAAACATTTCAGCCGTGATAGCATGACATGGGGCGGAGCTACCGACCACCACACACCTCCGTCAGATGAATTCTATAGAACCATGAAAAGACCCGACCAATTACGTCTCCCAAATGTGTTACAACAACCCCTGGATACGAATACATGCAGAGCAAAAAAAATCATCGAAGCAATTGGAATTTACATCGCATCTGCTATGCGCCCATATTCCACTGTAGAAGAGGCAGGATTCAGATATCTATCACATGAGCTCGAACCTCGCTACACGCCTCCTTCGGCACTGTACCGAAAATGTACCGAACCGTAGGGTCCAAACCGAGGTACGTACCGAACCGTGAGTTTTTTGTACCGTTCCACCCCTAGCAGAGAGGGGAGAGAAGTGGGACAGAGAGGGAGGGGTGGGAGAGCGAAATGGGTGGGTGGTGTGGACAGCTGGGGGGTGAGGGAAGGAAGATCGGATATGGGTAACCTTCTTGTCAAAGAAGTTGGCGAAATCGTCAGGGAGGAGGGAAGAGGGGGTGGAGGTTGGAGGAGGGACGAGAAAGTTTGAAAGAGTTTTTTGGGGTTGGAAGCAGAAGTTTGAATTTTGTTACAGAAGAAGGCAGTTTTAACAGCAGAGAGAGAGGAGGAGAAAGTGGAAAGCAAGAAGGTCCTCAGGGAGTTTAGTTTTCTTCCATTTGCGCTCTGCCGCCCTCAAGCTCCGCCTCTCAGAACTTACTGAGTCCGACAGCCAAGGGGCAGGTGGAGCTGAGCCTGAAGGCCAAGGGTTAGGTGGAGCTGAGCCTGGAGGCCAAGGGGCAGGTGGAGCTGAGCCTGGAGGCCAAGGGGCAGGTGGAGCTGAGCCTGGAGGCCAAGGGGCAGGTGGAGCTGAGCCTGCAGGCCAAGGGGCAGGTGGAGCTGAGCCTGGAGGCCAAGGGGCAGGTGGAGCTGAGCCTGGAGGCCAAGGGGCAGGTGGAGCTGGGCCTGGAGGCCTGGAGGTGAGGGGACAGAGTTTGTCCGGAGAGGAGAGAAGAAGATCAGTAGTGGTGTCAGGGGATAGAAGAGAAATAGATTCAGGGGCAGGGAGAGCAGAGAGAACAGAAGAAGAGAAGTCAGTGGGGGAGAGAAAGCGGAGATTGTGACGACTAGATATCATGTGGGTGGGGGGAGGTGGAGAGGGAGGAGAGGAGAGGGAGAGGGTGTAGGACATGAAGTAGTGGTCAGAGAGATGAAGAGGAGTGACAGAGAGGTTGGTGCTAGAACAGTGCCTGGTGAAGATAAGGTCCAGTATGTTGCCAGCCTTGTGGGTAGGAAGAGATGTGGAGAGAGGTCAAAGGAGGAGAGAAAAGAAACAAGAGCTGAAGCTTCTCTGTCTGGATGTTGAAGTCACCGAGAAGGATGAGGCCGGAGCCATCATCAGGGAAGTGAGAGACAAGAGTGTCTAGCTCCTCTAGAAAGTCCCCAGTAGGGCCTGGTGGGCGATAAAGAACAGCGATGGTGAGCTTGACTGGGTGAGAGACAGTGACAGCATGATATTCAAAGGAGGAGGGAGACAATTACGAGAGGGAATAAAGAAAGTATTTCCAGTCCTTGGAAATCAGCAGGCCAGTACCACCGCCCCGCCTCGCAGCTCTGGGAGTGTGAGAGAAAAAGTAATCATCAGACAGAGCTGCGGGCGTGGCCGTGTTTTCTGGGGTGATTCAGGTCTCTGTTAGAGCAAGAAAGTTAAGGGAGAGCAGGGATGCATAGCCTGAGATAAACTCAGCCTTTTTTCACAGCAGATTGGCAGTTCCACAGCCCCCCTGCCACCACTTGCTCAACACGAGTGGAGAGAGAAGGATGGATAAGGTTAGTGGGGTCCCGGCCTCTGGGTCTGACTCTGCATCTGCGTGGTGGCCGAGACCGAGAGGAAAGAACGGGAATGAAGCACATGGTTAGTAAAAAGATGGCACTTTACACCTACAGGTGCCGTCCAGACGAAGATCGTCCTTTAAGAAGTTTGACTTGAATGGGAAAAAACTTACTCACGAGCAAGATGGCCGCGTCGTGAGTGACACGTCTGAAGCTTGAGTCTGCCAAACTGCTTTCATAGTAGCTTACTGATTGCTGATAGCCTTTCTAACTTATCCAAACTATCCTACAAGTTAGCCGTCGCCTAACAGGACATTTATTTACTGTATTTTTTGATACAATGCCTGGAGCTGGAGGCGAAATGACGCTACAAACATTGCTGACCGCCATTCAACAGGTGAGAGCTGATATGCTGTCTCACCTGGACACTAAGATCGACCCTTTACAAACCTCTCTGGATACAATTCAGAGTTCACTATCCGCCCTGTCTGACCAAGTCGATCTACTTGAGCAACGTGTTTCATCTAACGAGGACAACGTCACTGATCTCACGACCCGCATTGAGCGAATGGAGTCGGTCAATACTACACTTAAAAACAAAGTTGAGGATCTAGAAAACCACAGCCGACGTAACAACCTTCGCTTTGTTGGAGTACCTGAGTTTGCTGAATCCGGAGACATGGTCCGCTTCATGACCCAGCTGATCCACCAAGTTCTGGGGCAGGAGAACTTCCCATCGCCGCTAAAGATTGTGAGGGCTCAACGTATTCCAACCACTCTCCCGATGCGGCCAGATCCCCGCGTTAAACCAAGAAGCATCCTGACTGAACTTCTGGATTTTCAGGACAAGAAGACAATCCTCCGTGTCGCCAGGGAGAAAGGGACGCTTAAATTCCATGACTCGATCATTTCCATCTACCCTGATTTCAGTGCCGAGGTGATGAACAAGCGCCGTCTCTTTGACTCAGTCAAACGTAACCTCCGTGGCCGGATGAAATACTTCATGAAGTATCCTGCTACACTGTGTGTCACCGTGGATGGCAAACTGCAGAGTTTCACCTGTTATAAGCGCGCTGAAGCGGCTTTCATGTCCGAACCGAACTCAACAGCTACTGGTATGTCATATTAGTCCATGCTTGCCTTTGTTTCCTTCCTTGTTTCTATCTGACCTCAGAATAATGTGGACTTGCCGTTGGCTAAACTGCCTGACGTGACTTGCGTTGTCAGTAGTGGGAGGTGATACTCCTCTCTAAGCTACACATTTATTTAACTGAATGCAGACTCGAGTTTCGAGTTTCTCTTAAGTTTGTTTGTTTATTTACTTTATCTGTTTTTATTTTATTTCTTTTGTAAACTTTATCTCTGACTAGTTTGTTCACTCATGAGACTGCCTGGGGACCAGCCCCTGGGCCTGATGGGACTTTTGTGGGGAATGTTTGTTTGTTTTTGTTGTTTTTGTTGTTGTTTTTGTTGCTGCTGTGTGTGCTTGTATGAATGGGATTGGGATTCTCTTCATTGGCTCCCTGTTAAATTCAGAATAGAATTTAAGATTCTTCTCCTTACATATAAAGCTCTTAATGACCGAGCTCCATCATATCTTAAAGATCTCATTGTAAGATATTTTCCTAACAGAGCACTTCGTTCCCAAACTGCAGGTTTACTTGAGGTTCCCAGAGTTTCTAAAAGTAGAATGGGAGGCAGAGCCTTCAGTTATCAGGCCCCTCAATTGTGGAATAAGCTGCCAGTAAATGTCCGGGAAGCAGACACCCTTTCCACTTTTAAGACCAGGCTTAAAACTTTCCTTTTTTATAAAGCTTATAGTTAGGTCTGTTGAATCTGATAGTGTGTCTGCTAGTGTGTCTTGTTCTGCCTCCACCTCTGGCACCCTCTATACTTTCATTACCCCTACCCGAACCAGGGTTTGTATCCCCACCCCGCTGTGACTGGTGTGCAGTTGGTGAGAGGCTGAGGTAGCTTGTGGCTGTAAAAAGATGGTTGTTGTGGTGTGAGGAGCAGATCTATATAGGGAGTATAGGGAATTACTCACTGAGTCTGGTCCTTTATTTTATTATTTATTTTTTCGTTAGCACAAGTTTCTTGTGTTTACCTTGAATAGGGATGGCTCATGTGATCCTGAAACATCCCATAGTTAAGCTGCTATAGGCCTAGACTGCTGGGGGGCCTCATCTGTCACACCTTTCCTCACTTTACTCTCTTTATGTATATGTGATATTATTGTGGTCATTAACTCGTGTTTCCCTGTTCCAACAGATATCCTTTGAATGGTGTTACAGTGCCGCCGTCGCGGTGGCCCCCTGCCCCCCTCCCCCTCCCCCCCTTTTTCTGTCTTCTCAAACCCCAGCTGGTCGAGGCGGATGGCCACCCTTCCTGAGTCTGGTTCTGCCAGAGGTTTCTTCCTGTTAAAAGGGAGTCGTTTCTCTCCACAGTCGCCTCAGGCACGCCGCTCAGGCCGGGAGATTGGATCGAAAAACAAAAAGTTTTCAGTGCAATCTGTTGGTTTTCTTAGCTAGGAAATTGTTTTTGAATTGGCTCTATATGAACGAATTGGATTATTTTATGAATTATGATTATTATTAATTAATTGAATTCCAATTGGCTTGAATTGGACTTACTAACTAAGTGCCTTGAGATGACATTTGTTG
Source organism: Odontesthes bonariensis (assembly GCF_027942865.1). Lineage (NCBI taxonomy): Eukaryota > Metazoa > Chordata > Actinopteri > Atheriniformes > Atherinopsidae > Odontesthes > Odontesthes bonariensis. The sequence goes on along the minus strand of NC_134517.1, from coordinate 36,516,188 downwards.
TATTTGGCGCTATATAAATAAAAATGAATTGAATTGAATTGAATTGATTTGTGCCTATTAATTAAATCGAAAATACACTTCAGCCTTGCATCTAGTTTGACCTTAGCCTACAAATGCTGTACTCACAAAACACTGCTATTTCCTATGTTACTGAAACCTCATGAATGAGGCAAAAGGATTAAACATTATTCATCTTAATATCAGGAGTTTGGTGTCAAAAATTAACCAGCTTCGTGTGTGGGTCAATATGCATAAGCCACACATTATCACACTTTCGGAGACCTGGCTAGGCAGTCACATATCAAATAATGAAATTAATTTGACAAATTACAATTAATACAGATCTGACAGAGTCTCATTGGGTGGAGGTGTGGCCATTTTTGTGTTAGCAGAGCTCGTTTCTGAATTGATTACTTCCCCTGTTGAGGCTTATTTTTTTTAATGTATATTTGTTAAAATCACACTGCATGAAAACAAGCGACTGATCATTGGAAGTGTATATAGACCACCATCATCCCCTGCTGATTCCTTTAATAATATAATTTCCACCATCAATTCTATTTCTCAGAAAGACGAACCAATAATACTTGGTGACTTGAACAAAAATTGGCTCGATAAATCATGCTCTAAAGAAAAAGATCTACTAAATAATCTAAACCTAACTCAACTTATTAAAGAGCCTACATATAGAAAACTGAGAAATCTAAGCAAAACTAAAACTTCTAATGCCAAAGCTATTTACTACAGAGAATGCCTGACTGGTGACTTTAAAAATCCCAAAGAATTCTGGAGAAAAATTAAAACAATTACTAACATCTCTGAAAAACATTCAATTAATCAAATTAATCAAATTAAGCTTGATGGCAATATTCTACATGATCCACTATCTATTTCCCAGGTCTTTAACAATCATTTCTCGTCTGTCTGCTCCTTGCTTCTCCCTGACAGTCAACCGACTACCAGTTCTCCTGGTAATCTACTGCCCTACTTAAATTCACAAATGACGTGTTCTCTGCAGCTGACAGAGGGGAGTTAACTGGTGCCATCTTTATTGATCTTACCAAGGCTTTTGATGTTGTTGATCGCTATTTACTACTTGATAAATTGGACTATTGGACTTTCTAGAAGTGCATTACTTTGGTTTAGTTCTTATTTACATAATCGAAAACAGTGTGTTATTTTGAGTGGGAAAAGTTCTGACCTCTTCATACAGCATAGTGGAGTACCTCAGGGCTCCACACTTGGACCACTACTTTTCACCATTTATATAAACAATTTGCCCTCCATTTTTCAAAACTGTAATGTTCATCTAGATGCAAATGATACCGTTATTTACACATCAAAACCAAATCTCTCACATATTCAAGTTTCACTCCAGTCAGATTTCACCCTCCTGCAAGACTGGCTATTCCAGAACAAGTTACTTTTGAACAAAACAAAATCCTTCTCTATGATCTTTGGTACCCGACATAAACTCAAATCTATGACAGGCTCATGTGATATTTCTTGTAATGATGGTACAATTCTGCATAGAGTTGACAGTTTTAAATATTTAGGGGTATGGCTTGACTCTAACCTTTCATTCAAACCTCATATTGATGACTGCATAAAGTAAACTTTGGTCTCGGTACTCTTTACCACTCTCGTCACTGTTTTACCTTAAAAGTCAGGAAAAAAACTTGCTACCCAACTGCTATTTCCCAAATTAGACTATTGTGACGTTTTTTATCTCAATGCTCCGAAATCTGTTCTAGCCCCGCTAAACATTGCTTACAATAGAATGTGTAGATTTATTCTCGGTTGTGATTTCCATACACACCACTGTGCACTGTACCTAAACCTCAATCTCCCTTCTCCTGACTTGAGAAGACATTTGCACTGGCTTGAGTTAATTTATAAAATTTTCAACTTTAATTTTCCCCCATATTTGAAATAGTATGTCTTTCGTTTTACATCAACCCACCAAGTTAGACATACCTCTCAGCTCTTCTTCACCGTTCCTCCAGTTAAAAAGGACATTGGCAAAAGAGCCTTCAAATTTAAAGCTCCTGCTGATTGGAATAACTTACCTGCTACCATCAGATCTCTTCCTACTCTGACTTTGTTCAAGCGTGCATTGTCGTCTCACCTCAAGGTTGAATGTTCTTGTATGACCTGAGGTACTTTATTGTTTAAGGGTTGTTGAGGCTCCATCTTATTTCACCATTTCCTCATGAGATGACTCACCTTTTGCCCATTTCTAAATGTTTATTGTTATGATTTTGTACATATAGTACAGCTACTTTATTTTACTTTACTTTACCACATGATATGCATTCAATGTAACTGTCTATAATGTATTACCATGTGCTGTATGTTTAGGCTGAATGTTTGTATTTTCTTGGTTATTTCTTCCGATGTATGTGTGTGAATGTTGTTTGTATGTTGTACTTTTTTGTTATTTGTTTTCTTGGGACCCCCTTGAAAACGAGGTGATTCACCTCAAGGGGTTTGTCCTAATAAAGAAATTTGAATTATTTAAAGGATACCTGTTGGAACAGGGCAACACGAGTTAATGACCACAATTCTGTGACATGTACATAATATCATTTGAGAAATTAAACAGGGGAAAAAGAGAGTAAAGTGAGGAAAGGTGTGACAGATGAGGCCCCCCAGCAGGCTAGGCCTATAGCAGCTTAACTATGGGATGTTTCAGGATCACCTTAGCCATCCCTATCTATAAGATTTATCAAAAAGGAATGTTTTAAGCCTGGTCTTAAAAGTGGAAAGGGTGTCTGCTTCCCGGAGATTCTGGTCCACCATCCGGCGGATTCCGGGGGAAGCGGTGCACCATCAAAACCATGTTTGGTGGGGACGGGGCTCTGATGACCTCAACTAGGGATGTTGTGGGTCGGTGGGGGGAATACTTCAAGGACCTCCTCAATCCCACCAACACACCCTCCGATGACGAAGCAGAGTCGGGGAGCTCGGATGTGGGGCTTCCCGTTTCTGGGGCTGAGGGTGCTGTAGCAGTCACAGTGCCGTGTGGATTAAGAGTTTTTCAAACTTTGACAAAACCAACATTCCTGTGGGGGATGTTTACGTATGTGGATATAAACCAGATCTTCATTTTCTTTCCACAAAGGAAAAAGAGACAGAAACTGCCTAATTTACGTTCACTTCCTGCCCTCTTAAAAGCTTTTGGGGAGTCGAACTCGCAACAGACGCTGCAATAAAAATTGGGATAGACTCTAACGAACAAAGAACTCACTCTTGGAAAAGTGGGACACTTACTATCTTATCTAGACCATAACTCGAAAGTTGACACTTTAACACCCCTTTTCACCAGCAAACCGACCAGATGGCTACATAAGACTCACTTTTAGTCGAATCTTAAAACTATATTAAATGTGTTTGATAACCGTGTACAATTTCTTTCAGGTTTCCAGCTTGATCACAAGACGCATATAGAGACAATTTGTACGATTCTGGCTTAAATATTGACAAAGAACTGATTTTGGTGGAAAACGCCCAACCTGCCTGATGGAACCACATTGCCCCCTAGTGGTCTGCAGTGTTGATTAGTTGAACATTTAAATCCCAGAGGACTCAGTAAAATGGACAATATATGCAACTATTAACTTCTAACGATGTCCCTTCGGTATCTATTTGTTATTTGTTTGGTATCCCCATTGTTAACACAGAAATTGAACATTGTGTGACTCACTATTCATATGTCACGATTTCATAGATATTCATCTGAATTTTGAAAGTCATAATTGTCTTTATCATGTGTGTTATTTTGATGTCTTTATATTACAAGTCTATGTTATATCTTTAATCTGCATATCTTAACAAGATGTGGTGTTTTCAGAATCACTGAGACAAATGTTCTATGAGATGGGAGTAATGGAGAAATAAGAGTTTTCTTTGTCTCATCCAGAAATCCCCTTTAGCACAGATCACCTTACACAGACACCCAGTTAAACATGCAGACAGTTCAAGCATGTCATTGGCTGAAAAAGTAGTGTAAGCCCCGCCTCCGAGAGTCAAAACCCGGAACCGCGGAAAGCGCTGTCTCTCTTGTGCTCTCTGGCTCTCTAGTTCTCTCGTTTGCTGGCTCGCTTCAGGCGTCTTGTCTCTTCTTAGTTGTTTTCCAGAAGCACGCTCTTGTTTTCAGAGGGAGAACAATGGAGAATTGATCAGATGAGTTGCTCAGAGAGATTTGAAGAGCACGGAAAGATGAGAGTATGAGCCGTGGAGAAGACGACGGAGGGGAGGAAGGAGAAGGACGGAGCAGGACCCAAAGAAAGACGAGGAAGACCCGAACAAAGAAACAGATTGAAATACTCTGAAGATGCACGTTTTACGTGTTTTTGTTCGTCCCTCGCCATCCATGTCCTTATACGTCGCACGTCCTAACCTCCGCTGTTTCACGCCATCATCACCTTTTCCTACCAAGAAAGCCAACTCCAAGCAACCTTTTATTAATCTTCTGTGAACTTAAGTTCACTTCATCAGAGAAGCAACGGACCCACTGACATCAGAAGATTCGATCATCTAGCAGCAAAGCCCTCAACACCATTGTCCCCGTTTCCCGGTGGAAAGAAGCAACTGAGAAGCTAAAAAGTCAGCCACCACAGCCAGGAAGGCCCAGAGAGCGGAAGAGAAATCCCCTCGGACCCCGCGTGGCCGCTGTCGTGTTCCGACTAAACAGAACTTCAACACAGTAAGACCGACCCGTTTTCACCTTAAAGTGGGTTTGATGGATGTCTCGAGGCTTTCACAGAATGATAAATTAATCCGAAATGTCAGTATTTAGCTTCAAATAGTCAGCCAACCTGAACTATTTGAATACATCCAGTATCTCCCCATTCCCCATATTTTATTTTCCATTCACTAAGTGTTTTATATAATCACCCATATTCCATGCATCTCCTGTTTGTTTAAAGGTTCATGTCTAAGATCATATCATTGTAATAAACAGCTCATATATCTATATATATGTTATAATCACACATTGTGTCGTATGCTTTCTTTACGTAATGTCTGTCCAACCAAACGAGAACTTCACGAAAGTAGCGAGATATGAGACTGAATATTAATTGAATATTAATTATTAATTAATTTAACACCAGGATCGTAAGATTTCAAACAGTTTTCCTACCTGACTGTGACTTAAATTAAGTTAAAACCTAGGTGGGTGGTGCCCTGAATTCGAGGTAAGGTTTATTTGAGACTGTAAGAACATCTCATAAATCCTTATATTTAATACGTATATAAATACCCGGTAACGCTACAGTGCCGAGGTGGTCGAAAAGCTCCTCAGTGGCAAGGCCCCGGGGGTGGATGAGGTCCGTACGGAGTTCCTCAAGGCTCTGGATGTTGTAGGGCTGTCTTGGTTGACACGCCTCTGCAACATCTTATGGACATCGGGGACAGTGCCTCTGGACTGGCAGATCGGGGTGGTGGTCCCCCTCTCTAAAAAGGGGGACTGGAGGGTGTGTTCCAACTACAGGGGGATCACACTCCTCAGCCTCCCTGGTAAGGTCTATTCAGGGGTTGTGGAGAGGAGGATCCGCCGGATAGTCAAATCTTGGATTCAGGAGGAGCAGTGGGGTTTTTGTCCTGGCCGTGGAACAGTGGACCAGCTCTACACCCTCAGCAGGATCCTGGAGGGTGATGGGAGTTCGCCCAACCAGTCTACATGTGTTTTTTGGACTTGAAGAAGGCGTTCGACCGTGTCCCTTGGGGAGTCCTGTGGGTGGTGCTCCGGAAATATGGAGTGCCGGACCCCTTGATCGGGGCTGTTGGGTCTCTGTATGACCGGTGTCAGAGTTTGGTCCACATTGCCGGCAGTAAGTTGGATGTATTTCCGGTGAGGGTTGGACTCCGTCAGGGCTGCCCTTTGTCACCGATTCTGTTCATAATTTTTATGGACAGAATTTCAAGAGGCAGCCAGGGCGTTGAGGGGGTCCGGTTTGGCGACCTCAGAATCAGGTCTCTGCTTTTTGTGGATGATGTGGTTCTGTTAGCGTTGTCGGGCCGTGACCTTCAGCTCTCACTGGAACAGTGTGCAGCCGACTGTGAAGCGGCTGTGATGAGATCCTTCTCCAAGTGGAGGAGTTCAAGTATCTCGGGGTCTTGTTCACGAGTGAGGGACGAATGGAGCAGGAGATTGACAGACGGATCGGTGTGGCGTCTGCAGTGATGCGGGCTCTGCACCGGCCCATCGTGGTGAAGAAGGAGCTGAGCCAGAAGGCGAAGCTCTCGATTTACCGGTCAGTCTATGTGCCTACCCTCACCTATGGTCACGAGCTGTGGGTAGTGACCGAAAGGACGAGATCGCAGATACAAGCGGCCGAAATGAGTTTCCTCCGCAGGGTGTCTGGGCTCTCCCTTAGAGATAGGGTGAGAAGCTCGGTCATCCGGGAGGGGCTCGGAGTAGAACCGCTGCTCCTCCGCATCGAGCAGAGTCAGATGAGGTGGCTCGGGCATCTGGTTAGGATGCCTCCTGGACGCCTCCCTGATGAGGGGTTCCGGCCACGTCCCACTGGGAGGAGGCCCCGGGGAAGACCCAGGACACGTTGGAGAGACTATGTCTCTCGGCTGGCCTGGGAACGCCTCGGGGTCCCCCCAGAAGAGCTGGAGGAAGTGGCCGGGAACAGGGACGTCTGGGTTTCTCTACTCAAGCTGCTGCCCCCGCAACCTGATCCCCAAAGAAGCGGCAGATGATGGATGGATGGATCAGAGAGCAATTTTTCTAGAAAGTGGAAGGAATTATACAAGGTTCAATGCGCATGGAAGTATCTTAAATATAATGTGTTCACTTTCTACACTTCACACAAGTCATATTTAGGAGTTGTTAGCTATTGGAGCTGGGCTAACTCAGGCCTTCTATCTAACCTGGAGCTCCTAGGCATAATCCAGTTTGTAGGATCAGCAGCACCCAGAAGAAGCAACACCAACCAAAATCCTGCTGCCCTGCAGCCAGCATCTGGACTGTTGGTGAAAGTGTCATTGGCTTCTGGCATATTGAGTTTTCCCCTTGTGTTTCCATTTCCCTTTTCCCTCATGTGTGTTCTCTGTACTGTCTCCACCTGCTGACTGTGTTTGGTGTATAGCAGCAGGTACAGTTGACTGTCATCCAAAGCTCTCCACCTTGTTACAGAAAGTCTGTTTTTGTGTGTGTCTTCGGTGTGTATACCCTATAACCATTGTCTGACTCCATCCTCATATTTTTCATATGACATGAACATGTAGAAATGTGCCATGTCTGTCAGTGAAAGAGCTCATTCTGATCGGCTGTTCAGCAAAGTGAGTGTGCACAAGAAGAGAGGCTGCAGTGACAACAGAAGGTAAATGGCTAACTTAAAACAATCTCATCCTACTTG